>NC_052151.1:104894169-105200894 GCF_902713615.1 Scyliorhinus canicula
ACGGGAGAGGGGACAGGCACCTTAGCTTTTGCATCATTGATCATTCTCAGGTGGACCCTATTAGGGTGGCGGTAAGGTCCTCCCCTGGCTGGGGTCCTGTTGGAATTCTTTGCCTTGGAAAGGGTAAAATGTGCCCTGAGAGGGGCAGATGCGGGGTTCCACCAGAGATGGGAGTTGTTTATTTTTCACTTTGGAGAACTGGTTGCGGCTTGGCGGTTGGCGGGGTGGGGGTGGGGGGGGGGGGGGGGGGGGGTTGGGTACTGTTAGTGTAAAAATGTTCAATAAAGATATTTTTTAAAAAATAAAGTTGAGTAACTGTGCCTGTACAGTGGCTCGAGGTGAGACCAGGCTCAACATGGTCTAGGGAATGAACTGAGATCTGTTTACCTTTTACCACAGGCTCAGCCAACTAAGTGATCAGGAGTACCTTTATTTGAGATTTGTTGAACGATGATTGATAGATTATCAGAAACAAAATGGAGCAGAAGATCAGAATAAATTCCTCTCACCTCATCTGCATTTTAGTGATGGAGTTTTCTTTGCGTTGGTACAGGCTTCGCATTGCCACCCCCTCCTTTCCCGAACTCAAGAAAGAATTGTTTATCTCTGCTCCTTTGCCCCTAATTTTTGTTTCTGAGCCAATGGACATTTCTCTGGAGTATCTCTTTTCATTTTTCATTGTGGTGTTTAACTTTCTCATTATCTGTGATTAAAATTACTCCATGTTTCAGTGAGGACCAAAAGTTTAACAAAACTGCAGAGACAGTCCTGGCAGCTGTGTCTCTTAAGACTTTTTGTTGCAGGAGTCAGGCATGGCACCTGCCTGACAAAACTGTTCGCTTGTTTTCTGGATGAACTGAATGTTGACCCATGTTGCAATTTAGATATGGTATCATAAGAGGTCAGATTCTTTCTGCAGTGCAACGAATTAACCTCGCTTTCCAGCCCAGCCCCTCAAGGAAAACTGTGTTCTTGCATCAAGTAATTAGTTTTATTTTAATATCATTGCGACCTGACATTTATTGCCATTATTGAAAATGAATGCACAATAATTTTCAATTAATTTGCTATCAATTTAGCTTTAGTTGAACTTTTGTATTTAATTATTTTTAGCTTTAGTCCGACTTGTGTTATGGAAGGACATAATGCTTATCGCTGTGATGCATGTCAAGAGGGATATGAGGGACAGTACTGTGACAGGTAAAATGTCATTTCAATCATATACATGTCATATAATAATTCCAGGATTGATTTGTTAATTATAAGGATTATTAAATAACTATGAAAACAAAAATAATTCCGAAGCATTCTGCATATTTTCTGAAACATTTCATGCCGAAGATTTTTTTTTAATATAAAAAAATCAATGTATATATGGTGACCCAGAGATTAGGGGGAGTCTGAAGGCAGAAGGGTTGCATCGTTTGGGCAAGAGTAGGTAGAAATTAGATTGATATGATGTGATGTGATAAAACAGAAATAAGGATGCTATGTCATACAACCTACTCATTATTTGTACATTGCAATTCTGAAAACTAAGGATATTGGTACATTTCTTAAATCCAATGTTCCTAAAGACCTTGGGGATTTAAATATGTAACAGGCTAGTTTCCTGAAATCGTTCAATTGTCATGAGAATGTCACTTTAAGATGTCAGAGTGTGGGTGGAACTGAGCTCTGGCTCCGCTTTTTAGTTTCACTTTGAGAAAAGCTTGGGTGTGTCTGTGTCTTTTTTGGTTTGGTTTCAATGTCGGAGCTGCAGCCAGCCAAAGAATGTGTACTGTTGTTCTCTCTGCCATGTAAAGACTATTTCTTGATCATTTGGTGAATTCAGAGTGATAACTGTTCTCAGTAGTGAATTTAAACCTGATGTGCTTCTGTTAAAAGTTTTTTTTATTTCTTATGGATGTGAAAAGGAAAGTTTAAAGATTACATAGTGTTGTATTCTTTTGGGGCTGTATTTGAATTGATGGTTGCTAAGATGTTCACTATGTTTTAAAAAAGTTAAGTTGAGTTCATAGAATAACCATTGTTTTGCTTTAAAAAAATACTTTTTGATTTCTGCCGTATGCTCCCCATACCTCAATCTAGTAAAAGTCGTGGGTCAGGTGAACTCCATGACATAATTTGGGGTTCTCTAAACCCTGGTCCATAACTCAATCACAAAGAGACCACTTGGTTTGCAGAATCTGGCCCATTGAGAAAGCAACGACGATTAAATAGTTTTTAAACTTGTTTTCCTGGGAGTGCAGGCTGCCTTATGTTGCAGGTGGGCATGTGTGCGAGCAGGCATGTACCAGCACTAGAAATGGTGGGGTAGTCATGTGCAGTATCTAAATACATATGATTGAAGAATATGGGACTGGATCAGAGTGGGTTCCAGGATTTATTTCCAAAAAATGTCTCCCAAAATGTCTGAGTTTACGGTTTACATTTATCAAATGCATTTGAATATTACTGTTTTGAAAATTCTGATTTTGTCATTTTTAGGTGTTTATCTGGTTACTATGGTAATCCAAGAATTGAAGGAAGCTCTTGTATACAATGTGAGTGTGATCCAATTGGTTCATTACCTGTACCATGTGACAAAGCCACTGGTCAGTGTAATTGCAAACCAGGAATGAAGGGCTGGAACTGTGATAGCTGCACGGAGTGGCATGTTCGTGTGGGCACGAAATGTATTTGTACGTATCCTCACATCAACTATTATTAAAATCGTGTGCGCTGACTTGTCTGCATTTACATTTTCTCTAACGTAACAGTTTCAAATGACTGGACTTCATAAACCATACAGCTATGGATTCATCATTTCGGAAGGTTTGCTATAAATACAGGCCGGTGATTTTTCAAATAGCCTCCAACTTCAGTCATTTCTGGTTTGATACTGATGCTGTTGAAACCATTCACAACAAACTAGATTCTGAATTTTGCAAACTTCGGGTGAACCCAGTAATCCCCCCCCCCCCCCCCCCCCCCCCCCCCCCACGGGGAACGTCCCTCTGGGGCCACACTGCCGCAGTCCCTGCACTGAGAAGCTCCACTCACCGGTGCAGGAAGAGACCGGGGCACCATTTCTAGATGGCGGCTCGATCACTTGACCTCCCGCACCATTGACGCAACCTCCGGATCCCCCCCCCCCATGGCCCAACCCTCCTATAAGGGGGTACTTGGGCTCCCCACACCACCTCACGTGGGTAGAGCACCCCTGGG
Organism: Scyliorhinus canicula; assembly: GCF_902713615.1. Taxonomy (NCBI): domain Eukaryota; kingdom Metazoa; phylum Chordata; class Chondrichthyes; order Carcharhiniformes; family Scyliorhinidae; genus Scyliorhinus; species Scyliorhinus canicula. Next base: position 104,897,380 of record NC_052151.1, read on the forward strand.
GCCAATTCCCAGTGCGTGGAAAATGTCAGCCTGGCACCTTGGCACTGCCAGCCGGGAACCCTGGCAGTGCTACCTGGTCACCCTGGCAATGCCAGGGGGCACTGTCATGGTTTAAGGATGGAAGTGCTCAGGTTCTCAGATGGCATCAGCAGTGCCACGGTGCCACCCTGGCCAGAGGTTGACCACCCAGGGGCTACCGATTGCCTGGGAGACGTTCCTTCCCCCCAAGTGTCGTTTCACCTGATCCGTTTGTGGGGATCAGTGCTAAATGGCGTCCGACTGGGGTCTCCTCGGCAAGGCAGGTAAATAAAGGGTGGTTGTTCGATGTGGCATAGACGTAGTTAAATAGACTTTTAAGTTCATTTAACTGTGCGAGTCTGGCCACCGCCCATTGTGAGAGGGATCTAGATCTGGTTAGCTCTCACAAGGTGTAACGACTCTCTGAAATTCCGGGAGAGGTTGCTCCTAGGATCTACAGATCACGTCCCATCCCGATTCCGGTGGGATGTGTCCGGTAAATCACTCCCTTAGTATACTTAGAATTCTGCATTGTTTAGCAGATCTGCCACAATCTTCCAAATCTACCACAGAGTCTTGCTTGTTGAATGCAATTCTTTACTGAGAATGGCTTTAATCCTCAGTTTGTTTCCTCATAGGTTTCTACTGTGCATTCAGATAGATGGTTTTCATCAGGTTAAAGAATGAAGTATCTATCTTCCCAAAATGTTGTTCCAGAAATAGAAATGGTAGCAGATTCATAAACTTCCAGTACAAAAGAATAGTGCTAACTTTGAGAAGCTCTTCATTTGACTTTCATTTTGTGCAAACAAAATAAAGGGAGCTGTATTTTCAAAAATCTACACAAATGATGACTAAACTCAGTCTTTTATGATTACGTACTGAATCTGTAGAAATGATTTACATCGGACTTTATTTTAGACTTCATCTTCTGGAAAGCTATGAAGTTGAGTTAGTTAATTGGGAAGTAAATGATAACAAGTGTTGATTTCCCCTTTGAGAAATCTCGGTGAAAGGCTGAGGCTTGCACAGATAGTACTACGAAAGCTGAATATAAAACCAGCTGTAAAGCTGTGATGGGTTTTGAAGCCATGAGATTGAAAATTGCTGGTACAATAATATTTGATAAATGATTAACAATTTGGTAAACAAGAAGTTGTTTGGTAGTACAACACTTGAGTATTACTGGAAAAAAGACATGCTGTCAAAGCTTTTCATCATGCTCTCATTAGGGCAATGCAAACATGCCAAACAATAATTTATACTGTATAAGGAATGGGGTGCCGATTAGTTGGGAAGCCACCTATGATTGCTTGAGATGTTGGTGAATGCACCATGTAGCTGTTCTTCCTCCTTTTTTATTTATTGAATTAGTTTGCCGATCGCACAAGTGAGTAATATGGTGAATGAATTTTAGTGCCGGTGCAATGTCAGGTGCAGAGGCCATCTGTCCCACTGAGTGATAGATCACATCAAACAACACATCCATTCGACAGTTCACAATACACAGAATACTGACTGTGCACAACCAACCTGTACTTGCAAAACTCAGAATATAGAGCGCGATTTTCCCAGAGCCGGGCTTGATGGGTGAATTGTTGGAGATCCCCAAATTGGGCTCAGCACCATTGCCAAAACCCGTGCGAGTCACCCGATTCGCAGCGCTCAGCGCAATCTGAATCACATCCTCGCTGGGCATGAGCCAGATAATAATACTTAAATGAGCCATGAGGCTCACTTCGATATCGGCCATCGTATTCACCCACCGCTCGGGTGTCAACAGCCACACCTGTGAAGCCTCAAGGGACGCTGTTTAGCACTGGTTTCCACAATTGTGGACCAGGCGTGCTGGCATCTCTGGGTCTTGCAGACCATTAGAACCCGACCGGGTGGTTGGGTCTCAGTACTCCCCCTGGCACTCGAGTACGTTGGCACTACCATCCTGACAGTGCCATCCAGGCACACTGACCATGCCAATATGGCCCTGCCGGGGAGCTGGGGCACTGCCTGGGTGCCAGGCTGAGAGTGCCAAGGTGCCCAGGTGTCAGTTTGGCACTGCCAAGGGTCAGAGACTGGGGAGCTCATGCCCATGAAAAGGGGGTGGGGGGCCTGAGGGAGCCAAAGAAAGTTTCAGGGGTGAAGGGGGACATGAAAGTGGGAGGGTCTTGAAAGGGGGGAGGGTGTAGAGATTTCAAAATGGCACCCTGATCTCAAAAGAGCTGATCCTGCTGGTGAGCTCAGCACTCCAGTGCAGGAAATCTTTCTATGTGTGGCCTCAGCAGCGATAAACTCCCCAAGGCTCAAAGAAATGGTTAAGTGCCGTTGAATAGCAGTGTCATTCTCAGCACTGCAGGCGCTGAGAAACACCCCTCCAAACATGCCCGAAACTGGACTTGGAAATATTTCCAGTGAATTGCGCCCATCATGTCAAACATTTCACGTGATTCCTTAATTCAGCAGCAGTTACTGCACAATCCCAAGTGCAATAGGAATTATACTAACAGCCAATTTAAGATAATCAGTTGGGTTTGCAATGCCATTCACTTACACTTGCTAGAAGCTACATATATTCATATGCTAGAAACTGAGCTCTACAAACAAAAGGAATATGTCCAGACAATGCACCTTTTTTTAACAATCAAAAGCATGAGGGACAATACTTCCCTGGTACATTCGCAACGGAAAATTCTGGAGTAATCATACATAGCTTACCAATCAATCAGCACCCATTTACTGAGGCAATATAATTTGTTGTTCCCTTTGAAATTTAGCAATTTTGTGTCTGTCCTGATGAGTGCAAGATGAAAAGCTTCAACAGCTTCTATATATTTCAGTAATACTTTGGCAAGCATTACTCCATCCGTTAGTTTCACGGAGGTATTGACATGTGGTTAACTTCCCTTTGAATTTTGAAAAGCCTTATTAATAATATATTTTCTTAAGAAGGACAGACTTCTAATTTGTGGTTAATTTCTTTTAAAATAGCAGTAAGGGGAACGTACTAAGTTCTTAGTCACCAACCTTACCAAATAAACTTTTTTGTCTATTACCAGTTCATTACAACTGTTCAGTACTTCTTTTTGTGAATGTGTCCTTTGCTGCCATAATTAATGATATATTTAATACCAAAACCCATGATTATTTCAAGAATCCACCACCGCAAGGAGATCTGAATTTTATTATTATGTTAGGCACACTGACTTCCACATGTTGAGCTAATTATATATTTTGACAGGTTTTAACCATGGGGTAGTTGAACAATCAATTCTTGGTGCCACTAATGATCTGTACGTGATAAAGCACAAAAAAAACTTGTCAATGCTTGAAATAATGGGCTGACCTTTGCTTTAAGTGGTTTGTTCCTAATAAGCTGCAGTCACTTCCTATCTTTGTCGGAAAATTGCTGATGGCATGAGAGCTTTATGTTTACAAACTAAGTGACAAAATTAAATTTCTTAAATATATGAGACTTTCTGGATGTAAAATTAAATGTACTGATCCTGCAACTGAGCAATGGGACCATTTTTCAAGCTTAGAAAGAGTTGGTGGTCCGACTAAATAGGGTGAATGACGATTTTACGAATCACACTAGCATCAACTATAATTGTGAGATCTTGAATTTCCCTTCAAACATTTCTCAATATACTGCTTGACAGAAATGCAATTATTTTGATAAAAGTGGAGTAAGGCAGGAGAGAGGTTACAAAAACTAGAAATATATGCATGGAGTTTTGTTGTTGAGTTGGGTCATGCGTTTAAAATTGTGGCTTTTGATTTGTTTTGAAATGTGTGTTATATTTTAACATCGGATTTTATATTTTCACACTAACAAACTTGTGCCAGTTGTCAGCCTTGGAATGTGGTGATGTTCCCATGATAACATCAATTATTTCTAGACTGGTATAACAGACGTTTGGTTTTCAGTTTATATAAAGGTAAAAAAAAAACTTTTTTGTAGAATCATCATGGTATTCATGAAGAAAGTTTGTAATTGTCGCAATGAGGGCGGGATGGTGGTGGAGTGGTTAGCACTGCTGCCTCACGGAGCCGAGGACCCGGGTTCGATCCCAGCCCCGGGTCACTGTTGTCCATGTGGAGTTTACATATACTCCCTCTGTCTGCATGGGTCTCACCCCCACAACCCAAAGATGTGCAGGGTAGGTGGATTGGCCACGCTAAATTGCCCCTTAATTGAACAAAAAAGTAATTGTCACAATATTCTCATATATATTCAGGAGGAAGAAAAGTTCACAGAACATAGTGCTGAACGGTCGTCACACTACAAGTTAGGAGAAAGGGAAACAGAAGGACTGGTAACCAATAGAGGTAGAAAGAGTCAGAGGAAAAAAGCAAGGAAAATTCTTATTGAGGAGCAACAAATAAATTGCCAGGAGCACGACATGAGATTTCAACTGACATGGCAGAATGGGAGAACGGCAGATAAGTGGCAGGCGAAGTTTAATGCTGAAAGTATCTGAGTGAATACATTTTGAGAGGTAATTCAAAGCCAAGAAGCCATGATTTCAAGCTAAACACTAAATGTGGTTGGGAGCAAATCAAGATTAGTAAAGAAAAGTGGGAATGAATTTAAGCTTAATGCTGGTCAGGTCTGCTAAATTTCTGGCCCACCCTTTAGTTATTCCATGGTTTTTTAATGAAAATATTTTCATATTGCTTTCTCCACAAACATCTGTAGTACTGATTGTAGTCATATTTCAGTGGATGAAGAATAGAAAATTACCATTTAAGTAATGAGAATGAAGCGTTATGCTGCAGACAATGTGGAAAGGATAGAACATATGATTGACAAAGTATTTCACTGCCATGTCTATATTGTCACACACTCCATTGGCCAATATAAAGTAAATCAAATAACTAACTGAGTTAAAGCATTAATTAATATAAGAGTTTGAAAAATATCATACAAATACATTGCGACAATGACGAACTGTAATATCTAGCTTATGCATTAAAATATTTTCAAGGATGAGATCTATGTTAATTGTAAAACTTTATTGCAATCATTTATTGTCTCCTGAAATATAGTAAAATTTTGTCATGTAAACATATAAATATATCAATGTGGAAAAGATAGATTGCTTCAAACTTTTATATGGTTGCTTCTAATTTAATGTATTGATGTTAAATAAATCTTACATTAGCCTGTGATGATGAATGCACTGGACTTCTGCTGAATGACCTTGAACACCTTAATCAACTGATTACAAGGCTGAATCTCTCAGGACCCTTCCCTCCTCCTTATAAGGTGCTTTACAGATATGAAAATGTATCTCAAGAATTGAAGGCAAGTACAGATTTCTGTTTCAAATTAGTCTTTCAGGATATGCTAACTAAATTAGGGAAAGAATAACTAAGACAAGGAAAATAATTGTATTGAAAATATTGATTTAATGTTTTTAATGTACTTTGATTGTAGCACATCAGTACAAAAGTCAGCATTTTTCTTCTATTTATGTAACCAAATCGTGAATAGTTTTAGAGCTGAATAATGATTTCAATTTCACAACAATTTACTTTTTGTAGGACAGAGTGACAGGATGGTGAATTTATTAAAAACTGAAAGAGAAATATAAACTGAATCACAGAATCAAAGGATGATTATAGCACAAATGGAGACCATTCAGCCCATCATATCTGCACCGGTTTTCCACATGAGAAATTCACCGAGTGTCATTTCCCTGACTTCTCCCTGAAACCCTGCGCATCCTTTGTTTGTGGATAATTCCAAATTCCGCCTTGATTGAAACCGCCCCCACCGCATTTATCAGGAAGCGCATTCCAGATCACCACAACCCGCTGAATGAAAACGTTTTTCTTCATGCCTCCATTACCACCTTAGCTAATTACCTTAAATCTGTGCCCTCTCATTCTCGATCCTTCCACCAGTGGGAACACTGTTTCCCCATCTACTCTGTCTGGAACCCTCAGAATTTTGAACACCTCTATCAAATCACCTCTGAACCTTCTCTTCACCAAGGAAAACAGTCCCAATTTCTCCAACCTATTTGCATACCTTAAGTTTCACACACCTGAAACCACTCTCACAAATCTTTTCTGCATTTTCTCTGATGCCTCCACATCCTTCCTAAAGTGTGGTATCCAGTGTTTTATACAAGTTTCGCATTACCTCCTTTCTCTTGTACCCTCTTCCCCTATTAATAAAGGATATTGGATGCTGTATCAATTGTTCTCCCAACCTATCCAACATCTTCAATGGCGTATACACACATACAGGCAAGTCCGTCTGCTCCTGCACTCCCTTTATTTTATTATTGTCTCCATGCTCATCCTACGTGCAATAGGATGCCTCAGCCTTTGGTGATGAATTGTCTCAGGTATTAGCAGTACTGCTGAGCCTGTATCCACTTTTGTTTTAATTTCATGATCTTCAGGTTTTGGATATGCCCAAAAATGTTGATTATCCTGTATTGACAAATCACCTGGCTTTAGCTCTTGCAGTAGATCAGTTTCACTGTTCTTTGAGTGATCTTGAGCTTCATCCACTAAACTAGACTGTTTACTTGTGTTCTTCTTCTTGCACTTCGTTGGTGTTGAAGATGTTTTCTGAGCCCAACATGCCTCAGCAATATGGCACTTCTTGTCACAGTTCTTGAATGCATTCAATTTACTCCAGCATTCCTCCACTGAGTGTCCAACCTCTATGCAATGGTGACATGTTTGCAATTTTACAGCCCTGTTCCTTGAGGTATCCGTTTTGTGGATCTTCACTCCAGCCCCTAGCTGTGATACTTCTCTCATTGCAAGCTCCATAGATGTGGAAACTTATACTCCTCGAACTCGTAGAACTTACAGTGCAGAGGGAGGCCATTCAGCCCATCGAGTCTGCACCGGCCCTTGGAAAGAGCACCCTACCTAAGCCCACACCTCCACCCTATCCCGTAACCCAGTAACCCCACCCAACCTTTTTGGACACTAGGGGCAATTTAGCATGGCCAATCCACCTAACCTGCACATCTTTGGATTGTGGGAGAATACCAGAGCACCCAGAGGAAACCCACGCAGGCACGGGGAGAAAGTGCAAACTCCGCACAGACAGTGAATCAGCCGGGAATCGAACATGGGACCCTGGAGCTGTGAAGCAACTGTGATAACCTCTCTACTACTGTGCCCCCCTTCTACAGCAGCTTTCAGTGTTAAATTACTTACAATAAGCAGCTTCCTCTGAATAGTTTCACTGTGTAGTCCACAAACCAGCCTGTCTTGAAGAGTATCGTCAAGTGTTGTACCAAATTCACTAGCTAATCTTCTTAAAGGCGCTACAAACTGTAAAATGGCTGCACCTTCTTCCTGACTATGGTTGTGGAATTGGAGCCTTTCAGCAATCAATAATGGTTTAGGAGAGAAATGTACCTCTAAACTTTTCATGAATTCACTGAAGGACTTGTGTCCCCTGGTTTTGCTGGGTAAACAAGATTCTGGAACAGCAGCATAAATGTTTTACGGTTAACTAAGCTGAAAAATGTTGAGAACTTTGAGTCCTCCAGATCTGATTAGCTGTTAAAAATAAGTGGAATTTTTCTTCATACGAATTCCATGTTTCAGAATCCTCATCAAAAGCATCCATGGAACCCATTTTTCTCACCATTTTTGGATTCCGGCTCTGAGGGGCTACACTTCCTCCCTTCTGACTGTGTTCAAAGGTTTGGCACAACCAATCCCTTGAATAAGCAACTGTTTTGTCTGGATATTTCAAATGTTCTCCCATATAGTGGCCCATGCAGCGTTGGCAGACTTCAAATCCCAATTCCCAACAGCCGATGTAGCTTTACCACATGTGCAGTTCCTGCAGCCCAGACCCAACTCACTATAACACAAGCAAGTCTTCCTAGCTGTTGGTTTTCTTACTCACAGTTTCTGTTGAAAATCTTTGGTTAATCTTCACATTGATGTGACTGCTTCGCCTGACATCTGTTTGTGTGCAAGTCTGTCCCGAGAATCTTCCATTAACCCACAATTTGTCAACGAAAATCTTTTTTCCAACAATCTTTCTGCCACAATCTTCATCGGCAGTTTTCTCTCCTATTGTATTCTTTGTTGCTGCAAAAGAAAAAGGTTTGGAGATGTCCACATTCTGGATTCTTGTAAAACACAATGAGAGGTTTCTTAAGGGTGCTGCTCATATAATCAAGGTGATGATCTGCTCAAAGCCCACGCAAACACTCTACTAACATCATTACTCAGATGTGATGTGATCCAGCAAGATTGTATTCCCAGATGCATAACACTACCTAAATCAATTACTTCACAATTTTCTGCATTGAATTTCATCTGCTATTTCTCTGCACGTTCAACCAACTTATATCCACCCTTTTGACGTTCTGCCTATTCTCCTCACAATTCACAATACCCCCAAGCTTTGTATTATCACCAAATTTTGAAATTGTGCCCTGTACCCTAAGATCTAAGTTATTAATATATGTCAGTAAGATCAAGAATCCCAAAACTAATCACTACGGAACTCTACCATAAATCTTCCCCAGTCCGAAAAGCCATTAACCACCATTCTCTATTTCCAGTCCCTCAGCTAATTCTATACCCAGATTGCTACTGTCTCTTTTATTCCATGAGCCATAACTTTGCTCACATGTCTGTTATGCAACACTATATCAAATTCCAATTAGAAGTCTACATGCAACACATCAACAGTATTGCTCTCATCAAACTCTCCACTTGCCTGGATGAGTGCAACTCCAACAACACTCAAGAAGCTCGACGGCACCCACGAAAAAGCAGCCCACTTGATTGCCCCCCCTTCCACAAATGTTCAAACCATCCACCACCGACGAACAGTGGCAGCCTTGTGTACCATCTACAAGATGCACTGCAGTAACTCAGCACGGTTCCTCAGACAGCACCTTCCAAACCCACGATCACTACCATCTAGAAGGACAAGAGCAGATACCTGGAGACCTCACCACCTGGAGATTCTTCCTCTCCAAGTCACTCACCACCCTGACTTGGAAATATATCGCTGTTCCTTCACTGTCACTGGGTCAAAATCCTGAAATTCTCTTCCTACTAGTACCGTGGGCGCACCTACACCTTAGGGAGTGCAGTGGTTCAAGAACGCAACTCACCATCACCTTCTTCTGAAGGGCAACTGGGGATGGGCAATAAATGCTGGCCAACTAGTGACACCCACATCTCATAAATGAATCTTAAAAAAAAAATAATTAAATCTCTCTGTTACCTCAAGAAACTCCAGGAAGTTAATTGAACACAATTTTCCCTAACCACCCGGAGCTGGCTTTCTTTAATTAATCCACATTTGCCCAAGTGATTATTAATTTTGTCCCAAATTATTCTGTTCATAAGCTTGCCATCCACTGAAGTTTAACTGACTGACCTACAGCTTCTAGGCTTATCTTTTTTGAGAAAGGGTGCAACATTTGCAACTCTCTAGTCCCTGGCAACACATCTGAGTCTAAGAAAGACTGGAAAATGATGACTAGTGACTCTGTATTTTCCACTCTCACGTCTCTCAGTATCCTTGGATACATGTCACTCGGTCCTGGTGCCTTATCAACTCATCAAGTACAGGCAGCCTAATAGTACCAGCTCCGTATCAATTTTAAATCCTTTAAATGTCTAGACTATCTTGTCTTTCATCATGATCTAGGCAGTATAATCTTCCTTGGCAAAGTAATAATTTAATATCTCAGCTATGCCCCCTGCATGCTGCCGTTTTTGGTCTCTAATCAACCCCACTCCTTTTACCACCCTCTTCCTGTTAATATGCCTATAGAAAACTGTGGGATTCCTTTTATGTTCATTGCTGGTCCCTTTTCCTATTCTCTTTGCTTCTCTTATTTCATTTGCTTTTTCACTTCCCCTTTGAAGCTTCTATTTTCAGCTTGGTTCTCCATTGTATTATCCACCTGACAATTGTCATAAACACACTTTCTCTTCTTCATTTTAATCTCTATCTCTTTTGAATCTGGAGTCTGGATTTGTTTACCTTACCTTTACATTCATGGAAATATATCTTGACTGTATCCTAGCTATCTCTTCTTTAGAGTCCATTGTTCAGTTTCAGTTTTTGTTGCCAATTATTATCTTCTCAAAATGTTCAGATCGATGTGTTTGCACCTTTTTTGTTCTTTTGCTCTCACCAAATAGATACTGTCCTTGACCTCTCTGGAACATCCTCTCTCTCCAGCACTGCAGTGTTCTCCTTAATAAATTAGCACTGATCTTACTGAAAATGATAAAAATTCATTTGGGTTATGTCCACAACCTTCTGACCATGATGATCTAAAAGGCGTGAACAAAGTGTGGTTTAGTTTTGCAAGATGTGCTGTTGACAATTCAGATTATTTATCGGAAACCTCAATTTTAAAAATTGCTCCAATTGTAAAATTGTATAATAGCAGCATGGTAGCACAGTGGTTAGCACTATTGCTTTACAGCGCCAGGGTCCCAGGCTTGATTCCCTGCTTGGGTCACTGTCTGTGTGGAGTCTGCGTTCTCCCTGTGTCTGCGTGGGTTTCCTCCGGAGTCTCCAGCTTCTTCCCACAAGTCCCGAAAGACGTGCTGTGAGGTCATTTGGACATTCTGAATTCTCCCTCTGTCTACCCAAACAGGTGACGGAATGTGGCGACTAGGGGCTTTTCACAGTAACCTCATTGCAATGTTGATGTAAGCCTACTTGTGACAATAAAGATTACTTTAACTTTTGCCAAGGGTAATTTACACACACTGTTAAAGTTTAAAGGTCTTGCATTGCACATTTTCTCAGGCATAACAGTTCTGGTCACTTCCACAATCAATCTAAGCATTTTATGCCTAATATCTAACCGCACAATAGCACAACCCAAGGTGTAACAATAGTACCCACTTGTCATTTGAAATAAATATTTGCAATGGACTTCTTTAACCTCCTGTATGGTGAGCTGACAAAACACGTGTAAAGGCAATGTCAAATATGAATCATTAACAATAGCATGTATTCATAGAACACATTTAACATGAGGCAAACATCCCACTGCACATCAGCTAATAAAATGCACGTTGAGCCAAAGGAGAAGATAATAATAAGGATGTCCAAATATTTGGTCAAAGAGATAGGTTTTAAGGAGGATGTTAATGGAGGAAAGAAGTGGATCAATTTAGGGAAGTCATTTCAGAGTATGGGACCGCAGTAACTAAAGATAGAACTGCCGATAATGGAGTGAGGGGAAGAGGAGATATATAAGACCCCTGAGTCAAGAGGAACAGAGATATTTTGAACATGGGCTACAGGGGTGGAAGACTTTACAGAAATAGTGTGAGGTGAGGTTATGAAAAGTTTTACATGGAACATACGTCAGCTATCCAGCACATAAACAGGGAATTCAGCCCAACCAGTCTACGCTGGATTTAAACACAAGAATGGGAATTTTGAAAGCTGAGGTAATTGGAAGCTACTGTTGATTTGTGAGGACAGAACTGTTGGATAATGCGAGATAGGATACGGGTAGTTAAGTTTTAGTTATTTCTACATCTGATTGTTGTCATAGCACAGATATTAATGTAAATTGCTTTAAGTTACACACCACAATGAATTCCTGATATTTTCTCATAATTTAATTCTAGGTGTTTTGCTCACCAGTTTATTTTTGGCAGTTGAAGGCTTCATCTAATGAACTTAAAATTAGGACTGAGTGGTTTTGAGAATACTGTTTTCTGCTGGAAGTGATTTATATGTTTATTTCTAAGTTATTGATTGTGCAGTAGGTTTTTGTGCCCACTGTTTCCACTAATTTTTGTAACATTTGGCTTTTCTTGCACAAACTTCCATCTACAGTATTGTTTCATCCACAAACTTGTAACTTCAGCTCTATCCAGATTGCCAAGAATGAACATCTCACTGAGTCTTTCCAATAACTGTCATGAATCTGGAAAAGAAAGAGGAAACCAGGCAAAGAATAGAAAAGGCACATAAACCTGTGCCTCAGCAATCTGGTATCCTCAGCATTTTGGCCCAGACTCTGTATTGTAGCCCTGATATATCTCTTTAATCATGTCTGTGAAGACATGCCCTCACCTGACACTTTTGCCACCTACAGAAGTCTGACCTATGGACAATTTTCAAGGTATTTCCCCAATCACCTGTTGCTACTTCGATGGGAAATTGACAGAACGCCAGAGAAATAGAGTAAATTATGCTATTTAACAAATTGCATCTTTTTTGGGGGGGCTCCACCAATCTGCCATGAGAGAATCCCACCAAAATATAGATGCCATACCTGCATAGAGCCAACTCTGCTTATTGCTTTGTGGGTTAACACTGTAACCTAGGACTTCTAAACTCCAAGATTCTCCCCAGACGCCACTGGTGACATTGCCACTTTAATCAGAATTCAGTCCACCACCACATCAAACAGGCCACAGATGTTTTGTTTGCGAGAGCACTCATTTTCTTGCTTTTGCCACAAAAGAGGCAACAGCACTTTTGCCATATGGCATTTTAAAGTATGAAGCCTTATTAATGATGTACATCTTGCCCAATTTATTGACATACATATTATTACCAAGGCCTCAAAAAGTAAAACACTGACATATGAATAGGAAAGGCTTTATTGCTTTAATATCTAGATGCTGCCAACACTATTTTAATGAGCAGGTAGTCGGAATGATGGCTGTAGACCACAACCCTCCCTGCCACCTTCCCTCACTCCCTCTTAATGTTGCTTGTCTGTCTTTACCTTCGCCTGCTTCTCCTGAGTGGTGCTGGGTGTCATACCAGGTGCTACATCTTGACCCTCTCTATCTTATTTCTCAAAACTGAATATTTCTGTCCTTGTGTCTATGCACTATGGAGTGCTTGATGGGTGCTCGCGCAATCAGCTAGCTTTTTCTCTTCCCTGATCCCAGCTATATAGTTCCATGCACAGAGAGAGGGGATTTGTGTTAACATGGGGAATGCAACAAATTGCTGCTCATACAAAAGCAAGCCAATACAAGGCGGTATTACTCTTGGGCAAATATGCTGCATATTGACCACTGAGTGAATTTAAGAATTTGAAAGAAAAACCTATCTCGTTGCGATGCCTGGAAATGACTTTTATACACTTAAGAATCTACTGCACATACTTCTCATTAACTGCCAAATTTCCACATTCCTCTGTTGCACCTTCTCCTACATCCCAATTCTCTTTAGTGAATGGCCAGCCTTCCCACTTTTTCTGGGTATCATTGTGTTAGAAAAGTCAGACTTCCTGAAATCAGCAAACAGCCTTAAAAGAACTGCTGCAGTACTATTGCATTTGTCATGGAAGTCATCGGTGTGATTTTGTCTCTGAATGTTAAGGTGTAACAGATTCAGCTAGCTCTCTCCAGATTTCCGTTTGCATTGACTTCTGAGCATAATATTTATAGTTTGGTTGAGTTTCCATGTTATTTTTCTTGGATTATGCCACTACAATGTATAAAAGATTATGCTATTCATCATAGCTGGCATGATCCTTTATGTTTGATAACTTTGGTGTGTTGTGCAGTAAATGCGAGTTCAACTGGAAAATACGAAGTGTTCATTAATCTTTCATATGTGCTTACTCTGAATGCCTCTTGTAATTAATGCATTTGTTCATATATCTGCAGTACCTAATGTCACCTCAGCGAGCACCAGAAAGACTTCTACAGCTGGCTGATAGTAACTTGGATACTTTAATCACAGAGATGGATGAGTTACTGAACAGGGTAAGGGACAGATACAGTGATGCGGAATTAACATCAAAATATGAATGAATGCTTAAAATTTCTGTTTCGCAACACCTGACGGCTACATTGAGAGGACTTAGGGGCCACATGCGACCCATCTGGGTTTTGAGTATGGCCTACAAGCCATTTTGTTGACTGTTATCCATGTGCAGGATTGTCACATTCTGCTGATTTTCGTTTTTGTACTTATTTTTCCTACTGATATGACTGAAGTGATATGCACATAAAGCAAGGTCAAGTAAAGGGAAGTGCAGGTTGATTGCACACAACATTGACTGTGAGAGCCAGAACATGCATGGCAGATTCAAAAACAGCTTCTTCCCGACTGTTACCAGACTCCTGAATGACCCTCTTAAGGACTGAACTGATTTCTCTACGCATCTTCTCTATTGTTGTAGCACTACACTATGTATGCTTCACCTGATGTATTTGTATTTACAGTTTGTATTTATTGTATGTCCTATGTTTTTCATCGATGGAACGACCTGTCTGGACTGTATGCAAAACAATTTTTTTCACTATACCTCAGTACACATGACAATAAATCTAAATCTAAATGTGCTCCCTCTCTATCTGAAGTGTAAATATTTTGTTTGATTTTACCATTTGAAGTTGATTACAGTTCTATTCATACATAAATGATTAATCATTTTCTCTAATTTGTTATGAAATATTTGGCATGTATTAAATGTATTTAATCTTATTCATAGCGTCATGGTTAGTGAACGTGCCCAATTTCAATCTGAGATGAATGAGGGTCACTCATGTGGCCCATTCACTAGCTGAGGTTTCCTATAATTGATTTAGAGCTTTACTACTTTCGCCTTTTCTGATAAAACATTTATATAATCAATAAATATTTATTTGTTGCATTAGTAAACATTTTTTTATAAATGACAAAATACCTTTAATAAATAAAAGCAAAAAACAAATGTATAGTAATAGAGCTAAAATTACTGTTGTAATATTTTCAAGAGTTTAAAAGTAAACTAAAGCATCTTTGCTTCTAATTATTACGTATCTTTTGTTGGCCAAATCATTTTAACTGAGCTGTTTTTATATAAAAATTAGACAACAAAAGTTTCAGCAGATGGTGAGCAAACTGATAAGGACACTGAGAAAACTCATAAACGAGCAATGGATTTGGAAAAATCTATCGGATATACTGTGCTGTCGTCTCAAGGTATACCTTACTGCATTTATATAAAGATAATTAGTTTTTTTTTACAGTTATGCTCAAATATGACTTGCTGTGACTCTGAATTTTGATAGTGTTTTCATTTCATATGACATGATACATACTTACAGCCTGGATTTTCTGTGCAATCAACTCCGGAGGCACTTAAAATGGCACGCAGGATTCTGGGATTCCCACCCCATTCCCATGGCAATTTTTGCTGACAGCAGACAGGGCACAAATATCCAGCCCATATCATAGAACATAGAACATACAGTGCTGAAGGAGGCCATTCGGCCCATCGAGTCTGCACCAACCCACTTAAGCCCTCACTTCCACCCTGTCCCGGTACCCAATGACCCCTCCTAACCTTTTTGGTCACGAAGGGCAATTTATCATGGCCAATCCACCTAAGCTGCACGTCTTTGGACTGGGAGGAAACCGGTGCACCCGGAGGAAACCCACGCAGATACGGGGAGAACATGCAGACTCACATGCAGTGACCCAGCGGGGAATTGAACCTGGGACCCTGGCGCTGTGAAGCCACAGTGCTATCCACTTGTGCTACCATGCTGCCCATATCCTGCACTTTCAGCCTGGTTGGCTCCATTGTGGGTGTAGGCATCTCGTATCATGCCCACAACTTACATGGAGTTATGATGTGGAAATGCCGGTGTTGGACTGAGGTGAGCACAGTAAGAAATGTTACAACACCAGGTTAAAGTCCAACAGGTTTGTTTCATATCAATAGCTTTCGGAGTGCACCGAAAGCTAGTGATTTGTAAATGGAGTTAGTCCATCTTCTCGAAGACTTCCAGTTCCTAGCTCCTCAGAGGAGTCATGGACCGTAATCTGGATTTAAGAACCTTTTGGCAGGGAGGTTTAAAATGTCCTTAATTTTCCCATCCGCTGGCCTTTTCAGAGAGCATATGAGAGTCAGCCTCATTGCTGTCGACCTGGAGTCACATGTAGGCTAGACAAGGTAAGGATAGCACAATTCCCTTCCCTAAAGGACATTAGTTAACCAGGTGGGTTTTTATGACAATCGACAATGGTTTCACGGCCATCATTCCAAATTTCTTTTATTGAATTAAATTCAAATTTCACCTTCTGCCATGGCAGGATTTGAACCTGGGTCCCCAGATCTTGCCCTGGGTCTCTGGATTACTATTCCAGTGACAATACCACTACTCCTACAATACTCCATACTCCTCATGTCCTTTCCAAATGTTTTCCATTAGTCCCAAATCCCTTCCATGCTTCCCCACCTCCCTCCCACAATCCCCATGCCCATTCACCCTGTCTGCAGAACTAATGACCATATAATAACAATATGGTGTTTGAAATTCTCATAATACACCCAAAAATATGTATTTTTAAAAAATTACTGCTCTTACAATCTCATCAGGTATCATACTCAGCCATTCAAATGACAGAAGTTTTACTCCACTTAAAACATGTTAATCTTGTCCAAATAAACATGCAGACACTGAAATGTTACATCAAAAAAATAATTATATCTTCATAAACATGTCAGCCAATCAAACACTGTTCTCTAGATATATAAACAAACTTCCTGCTGGGCTGATACCATGAGTGAATCTAAGAGCTCAGCCAATAATTCAAAATGAGCCCATCTGACAACAGCATAAAAAAAGATGACCAGACACCTTCTCCAGATGGCCTCACTATGAATGCATGGCTGAGCTCCAAGACTGACGGATGGAATCAGTGAGGATACGTGGGAGCATAGTGATATGAAAGGGCCTGGGGAAATAGACAGGAATTGAGGGATATAATAGGGGTATAGAAGAGGTTGGGTATGGCTGAGTATGATACTTTGATAAGATTGTAAGAGCAGTAGTTTTTTTTCGGTGGGCATATGGGGGTGTGTAGGGACATGGGATTGGCTGGAAAGATGAGTGGTGTTGGAGGTGAGGGGCAGTGAGGGCTGGAGGGCTTAATAGGCTTAAATACCAGAACCAAGGTGGTCTTTTGATGAGCCCTGCTCAGCACTCAGATGTCTCTTTGGCCACCTCTGATCTGCTTCCAGCTGCAGTGGGTCAAAATTAATCACACCTCCGTCTCCCAGAACAAAAGTATAGCAGATACGAGCCTTTTAATCGGTTATGGGTGTCTGTGTTGGGAGGTTTTCATCCTCAGCCTCACGACCTCTTCCATGAAAATCTGGCTTCACCTGTCAAAAATATTCAGTGATCTTAGTATTATTGGATTTTCCAAGTCTTATTCACACTCCAGGCTACTATTCCCAGGCTTATTTATTTCTGTAGTCAATTAATAGATTAGGTTTAGTTTTACATTTATCACCATCATCACCGGTTTTCTCTTTCATGTCTATCAGCCATTATACATTTCATTTTCAGTCTTTTCTGCCCTGCATTTATGTCTCCAAGACCATTTTATAAAAGCTGGGGGTTGCATGAGACAGGGTGCGATTTTGACCCTTTTCCACAAGCCAGATCTTGATGCAAAATCTTGACTTAATTTGAAGTATCTTTTTTGAGGAATGACAAGCCTAGGTACATATATATGCAGTGGTGGCACTTTTCCAGCTGATATCACCACGTTTCTTACAGCAAATTATATAGGTACGTTATCAGAAAGGAAGCCCACACGTGTCAATAAACAATCAGGAAAAAGCAATTTATTTCAATATCAATTGTGTGCATTTGATGAAGCCTCATTCAGCAGCAGTATGAGGATCGTTAACATTCTGTCTAATTGAGGCTTCAGATTTGAGATTCACACAGCCTTAAGATTAAAACGCAAAATCAGTAAACAGTATTTTATTATCAAATCAGATAGTAATCAAGAAGTTTAAACTCAGTGCCACTGTGCTTTTAGACGTAAACAAAAATATCAATGTCAGATTGATGAAATATTGCTCTCTGTGGAAGTATTGGCTCAGTGGACGTGAATATCAGGAATACAGGCATGTATGCCCCATAATTTCCTATCCAATAAAATCGATCAATAAAATATCATGGGAGCCTACATGAAAATTTTGGTATGCTCCTATCTGAGCTCACAAAACTTGTGAAATTGTCCCTGCTGTGGTAACTTGTCTCAATTGCTAACTAATCGTAGAAAATTGTGTGCTCAAATAAATGTGGCAACCTAGACATTGTAGTAGTGTAGGTACTTAGGGAGTACTCAATGTTCATAGAAATCATAGAATTTACAGTGCCATTCGGCCCATCGAGTCTGCACCGGCCCTTGGAAAGAGCACCCAATTTGAGCCCGCTTCTCCACCGTATCCCCGTAACCCAGTAACCCCACCTAACCTTTTTGAGCATTAAGGGCAATTTAGCATGACCAATCCACCTCGCCTGCACATCTTTGGACTGTGGGAAGAAACTGGAGCACCCGGAGGAAACCCTCGCAGACACGGGGAGAACGTGCAGACTCCGCACAGACAGTAACCCATGCCGGGAATCAAATTTGTGACCCTGGAGCTGTGAAGCAACAGTGCTAACCGTTCTGCTACTGTGCCGCTCATGTTGGAGGGGTTGTGTTTCTCATGAGTTGATGAAGTCCAATTTGTTTATTCTGGTGGTGCAGACAAATTAAAATGTGCGTGTCATGATTCAAGAAGAGTGTGGAGGTATCTTGTATTTTTCATTCAGTTAATGCTAAAAACAAATAAACTGCTGTGTTTGCAAAAATGGGACTGATATTAACAGCTTTCTAAAACTATTCATTTGGGTGAAATACTTTCTAAATTTCTGAAAGACATTGTACTAAAATGTTATATAAATGAAGGCCTTACACTGTATTGAAATTTTATATTTAAAAGTTGGCTCCTTTTATTTGTTTTTTTTCCAGATTTAAAAGAAAAAACTAAAAAATTAAATGAAACACTTCGAATCAAAGATGGGGTTACAGAGAAAAATCTGCAGCACATGCAGAAGGATGTTGAAAAGATGATGGCAGAGATGCGTGGGAAATCATTCGATAAACACGAGGAAATGGCTGAAGATGAACTTGAGTACGTAGTTTGAGTCACTGTATTCTTCACAAACTGCAATCTCAGTTCACCGTTTAGTAATTTCTTCAATAGAAGCTCAAAACACGAATTTTAAAATTTAGATTTCAACCAACAATACAATAATCAGTTAGTACATTGATTTACGTAAAATTGTGATGGCAAATTGTAAATCCCAGAGTGAGAAAGAGGAAGTATATATTTTTCACTTTTCAAAACACTAATACATCCCTTCACTTATTGGGACGAATAAAGAACAGACAAAAATATATTGAACAGGTGAACAGAGGGTCCAAAGGGACATAGAAAAAAAACGAAGCAGTTGATGCAGAATATAACAAGAAATTCTTTTCAGTGCCACAACAGCAAGAGGACAGTCCTGGAAAAGGTGTGAACCATAAAATAAACAATGAGCTTGCCAGTTTTTCTGTGAATAACGTAATCATGCTCTGGGAATGTGTATTTAAATCCCACCATGGCAGCTGATGGAATTTGGCTATCATGTGACTCCAGACCAACATTAAGTGTTGACTCTTCATTGCCCCTCTTTAATTGCCCAGCAAGCCTCACTGTAGTTTCAGGGTGGGCAACAAATGCTGGCCTTGCCAGCGATGCAAACACTCCATGGAAAGGATTTTTTAAAAAGAGAAACATGCTATCTAACTGGGGTGATGGAAGTCCAAGACAAGCTTTTGGATGGTTGAGCTCTATCCTGAGGAAAAAATGGAATTTACCTGAGAGTTTAGCTGAGAGTTGCCAGGGAGAAATAAGTGAGTTATTAATAGATTGGAAAAGGAAGGAAAAAAGGGACAATGTAGATACAGATAACTACAAATGCGTTAATTTCAACTTCAGTTCATTGTAAAGTCAGTTATCATCGGAAAATGTGAAGAATATATGAGAATAATCTAGTAAACCACAATAAACATTAGTTCATTGCAGTCTGTGAATTCTAGATTTTTTTGAGTGGATAACAAAGTTCTTCAAAAAGTATTTGCCATAATCTCACCTGAAGCTCTACTTGTTAAACTCAAAGTTGTGAGGCATTTAGGTTGAATCTTGGGAATTAGTAAAACAAAACGAGCTAAAATATTTTTAAAAATCAACGTGTGCTTGTTGAGGAGTTATATCACCATAGGGAGAGTTTTGATCATATTGCCCACAGCTCTAACAACTATTCCTAATTTGGATCAATGCTTAAATTCAGTACCTCATTACAAAATAATCAAATTTGTATAGGAGAGGGCAGTAGAGCCAAAGGAGTTAAACAGCACTTAAGCATTGTGTGTAATTGTGATTTGCGAAGAAACAAAGAAAGTAATTCAAACACTTGAAACAGTTCAGAGGAAAGTGTCACGTGACTTGTTTCAAGGACTGATTTTAACTTGGGTAAATTGTAATTAACATGATCTCAAAATGGGATCAGTAGGTTCACTGCATCCTGAATGCTGATACTCTTGACTGCTGAGTGCTTCAGTCTGCCTTTTTTAGTAGTCATATGTTGTGCAGAAGATATTGATTGCCTTTCTACAATAGAACTGAATAGATTATACTTGTGAGGTTCTTGGGAGTAGAAAGAGCTAGGAACAGCAAAGGGGCAGCACGGTAGCATTGTGGATAGCACAATCGCTTAACAGCTCCAGTGTCCCAGGTTCGATTCCGGCCTGGGTCACTGTCTGTGCGGAGTCTGCACATCCTCCCCGTGTGTGCGTGGGTTTCCTCCGGGTGCTCCGGTTTCCTCCTACAGTCCAAAGATGTGCGTTAGGTGGATTGGCATTGATAAATTGCCCTTAGTGTCCAAAATTGCCCTTAGTGTTGGGTGGGGTTATTGGGTTATGGGGATAGGGTGGAGGTGTTAACCTTGGGTAGGGTGCTCTTTCCAGGATCCGGTGCAGACTCGATGGGCCGAATGGCCTCCTTCTGCACTGTAAATTCTATGAAATATCTATAACATCCAGAATTAAAAGTGTTGGAGCATAATGTCTTCAATTATCCCTGCTCCTGCCTTCAGACTCCTTCTGTTGGTACAATTCTGCATTATAACTTAAAGTGAACAAAATATATATTTTTCACTTTTCAAAACAGCATTTCACTTCTTGCCCCCCCCCCACCTTTGAAGTGCTTTGAAGAATAACATATTATGTGTGACAATTTGTGAACTGCGCTTAACAGTGATTGTTTCTCCTTTGTGTCGGTTGGATGTCACAGGGGGTTATTTCATTTCCAACATGACCATCACATTTCACAATCACTTTATCTCATGGCTTTAGTGAGGTGCTCTGCATTTGCTCTCATGCCATCCTTCTGTTCATGATCACGTTCGCATTCATGTTGACCATCCATGGAGTAGTCAAGGAGATATGTGCACGTCAGATGTGCTAAAGCTGGAGTATCTTAAGTCAAGTGAGGAATCACTCTGTAACCCTTCTGTGAAGAAAATGATGCAGCTTTTGATTCCATGACTTGCTCTCAGCTGAGGCTTTATTCAAGGTACTCACCAAGGTACTCACCAAATCCAACATTTTATTCAAGATACTCATCATTCTCTCGACTTCTCCATTAACTCTTGGACAATGGTGTGTGATTTTTTGATGAGTGAAACCTGGATAGTGCTCAAATTTACTGAACTCATCACTGGTGAATAGGGGTACACTGTAATTTCTCACTTTTTGAGGAATTCCAAACAAGGTGAGAATCTGTTCAAGCTTTGGGATTACTGCATTTGTTGAAGTAGACATAATAATTTTCATGATTGGGAGTTTGCTGTGGTCGCCAGTGATGAAGATTTGACATTGTGGTTGCTTGACATGGCAAACATTGATTTATTTTGCGTTCAACTTTGCAGTCAATTGCTGGGAATCATACCTATTCCCTAAGGAGTTGCTTGGTTTTGAAATTCCTTAGTGACCTTCATGTGCTGTATCAACAGCATATTTCTTCAATGGTTGTGGAATGAAAATGCAGTGGTTGAGTAAGACGAGATCAGAGTTGTTATAACAGTGATCTCATTTTGAACATTGTGACGACTTTGTAGTATGTGAACAACTTTATTTGTAGACATTCTTTCAATCATAGCTTTCCAGTTTTGTGATTCCACAACAGTCTGGCATACTTGTAACTCCTCACCTTGTTTTGTTGCCGCTTTGCTGTCAACTAGTTTTAGCAACATTGTTATTAAATTTAGGTTTACTTAGTTAAGATCGTGTTCAACAGTCTGCTGGGTTGAGCTTGCCTGGCTGATCCTCAACATGGTACTCTTTTAATTTGAGTATCCAATGCTATATTCGAGTGAATGGTTTGTTACAGTGTATTGATTGTTGAATAAGAGGTCTATGATCAGTTGTGACTTTAAAATTGCTTCCATATCAATAGAAATGAAAGTATAAGATACCCCATGTGATTGAGAGTGCCTCTATCTCTGTTTGCAGATAACAGTGCTCTATGGGTGTTAGCAATCGGCTTGCCATCACAACAATTGATGAATTCTCTGCCTTTTTGCATGAGAACTGCACCGGGGCCATTCGGGTTTGCACCCATGACTATCTCACGGTCAAAGTAGACATTTGTACACCTTCCAAAGAACTGTTGTCCAGCTTGTTTAGGTGCTCTAGTCAATTCCCACTTAGTAGTCTCTTTTGTCAAACTGCAGAGGCAGATGTCATGGCGACATCAGGAATGAAGCAGCTAGAATACGTGATGAACCCTCGCAGACTTTTGCACTTTTTTCTGCACTTTTGTAGGATCTGCAACATATGCAATGGCTTGAAATTTCCATCGATTATGTGATACACTTAACACAGGACTGAAGAACTTGATTCTTCCTTAATTGAACAAGCATATGTCTTTGTTCAAGGTGAGATTATATGACATTGTAGGCATTAATATAACCATGTCTTGAGTGTCGCTCAGTGTCACTATAGAAAAGGGTGTCATTACTGATGTCCTGTAGGCTTTCAAGTCCTTGAAGTGCAGACTGAATAGCGTGCTGAAATAACCTCGGCTGCTAAATTGACTCCCGGGTTGAGCCTCTTGTAATGAAAAACTCTAACGTGAGTGCAGAATATTGTAAGAAAGCTGGATACTTCAGCAAGCTCGAGTTGATTGTGTCCTGCATAGAGGTCAAGTTTACCGAACTGCTTAGCACCTTGCACTTTCTCTATATTATCAATTTTCAATGTTGTATCTTTCTCATTGTATTGCTTGATTTGGTGTCTGTACATCAAAAGAGATTCTAATCTGGTTCTCGCTCCTGGGTTTTTGATGACTTTTACAGATGAAACCCAAGGGGTAGGTTCATCTCCAACTTTCTCACTAATGTTGACGTGTCTGCTTCTAATATGAACCGTTGATACACTGGAGGCACAGTGGGATCTACATTCTACATGTGACTTGCATATAACACCTTTCAGTTTGCCGATACCAGTGATCCAGTCACCACGCAATTCAAGAATTTTATTGGTATGCGTAGGAGTCAAGTTTGTGATGGCAATCATGCAGATCTGTTGCTGTATGAAAACAAATAAGCCTGTCGTAGTCACCAGATATGACATTAAATAAAGCCTTCAATCTTTGAATAAGATTGGCGTTTCAAAAATCCTGAGAATTTTCAAAGATTTGTCACTGTTGCAAGGGAAAATTCCAGAGAAAGGGACAATCCAGAAGTTTGTTGAATGTTTTGACTCCTATGGCATTGACTGATGCTCTTGTATCTGTGAGAGAACCTACACCCGAGCAGCCAGTAGTTACTGTCACACATGGCCGGTTGCTACTTTTAAAAGCGAGCACAAAATTATGATCAGGGTCATCTGCCTCTACTTGGCTACATTCTCTCACCCTGTTTTTATGGCACACTTGAATATGTGTGGCATCAGTCTTAGAATTTGATTATTCTGGTGAGCAACAAACGCAAACAAAGTGTGTAGGCTTTCCACAGGCTTTGCACTGTTTACCAGTAGCAGGACATTTGTCCGGCGAGGTGAGCACTAGCACAATGGAAGCATTGTTTGAACAAGTCACATCTCTGTAAGTCTGCTTTTGTTGCTTTGGAGGCAGTTTCTTGGCACGTGAGTGATGTACAGTGTTCACAGGATTTGAATTTGGATATTTTTCAATTTCAGTAGCTTGAGACTCTGACAGCAATAGTGATCTTGCCAGCTCCAGCAGTTTTGACAGTTTTCTATTTCATTTCCAGTGCTTGCTGGCACAGTTGGCTGGAGAGACAACCTTTGCTGATTTGTGTTTTTATTTCTATTTTGACCTGTTCAACTTTACTAAGGTCACATTTGGTTGCAAATTGCCTCAAGCACGTGCAATACTGCTCAGTTGTCTCTTTGCTTCTTGCTTCGTGTGTCCTTAGATCTTTGTTTCATATATTGTGGGCGCAGTTTTCCAGCCATGCTGCACCTGAAAGGCAGCTCCCTCCATTGCAGCATGGCTGATAGAAGCCAGGAGACCCTGCTCCCGGGATCTACCTGGCTCACAACACCTCGCCAGCTCTAATGTGATCTTGCGAGATGTTGCAATGTAAATCCTACCCATTGTGGGTGGGATCCCTTTTTAGCAAATCTGCATATTAGAGCGAGAGACAGCTAGTCTCACTTTAATGTGCAGATTCCCGAGGTGTTGGGATCTATCTTCTTCGCCTCGTAGATTTTATTTGCCAGACCCGCTGGCGTAGGTTAGACTATACCTTGTGGCGTAGGTGGGCTCTGGGGTCCTGGGGGCGTGGGGTGATCTGGCCCTGGGGGGGTGCCCCCACATTGGCCACACCTACGATCGTGGGTGGGCCTGTGCCGCGGGGCACTCTTTTCCTACGCGTCGGCTGTGTCAGCCTCCGTGATGGCACCCACCCACGCATGCGCGGGGATGACGTCAGCAGCCGCTGATGCTCCCGCGCATGCGCGGACTTGCGCCAGCCAGCTGGCGTGGTGCCAAAGGCCTTCCACGCCAGCTGGCAGGGTGCAAATCACTCCGGCGCCAGCCTAGCCCCCAGTTCATGCCACTCCGTCCCGCCGGGACCAACTTCCCTGCCGGGTACAGGAGAATTCCGCCCAGGGTCTCCACAAATGGGGACCAGATGTTACAGCGCTTGTTGGGGTCTCACAGTGAATCATAAGCCCCCAGAGGCATGCCCTTAGGACAGGGTGGCACCCTGGCACTGCTGGTGCCACCTGGACACACTGGCACCCTGGAACACTGTCACTGCCAGACTAGCACACTGGCACTGCCAAGGTGCCCAGGTGGCACAGCCAGCTGGCAGGGGCATTGCCAAGGTGCCCAGGTGGCACAGCCAGCTGGCAGGGGCATTGCCAAGGTGCCAAGCAGACATTTTGTACAGTGGTGATTCAGCTGGGGGTGCCCTGTGTGGGTCTTGTGAGGGGGGGGGGGGGGGGCTGGGAATGGGGGAACCTCTCATAGTGCTTTGGGGCTTGGGGTGTTGCTTCGGGAGCTCCAGAGATCAGGACGCATTTAAAAATGGCATCTGGATCTCTCTCTACACTGAGGAGTTCTGCTCGCAGTGCACAAAATGGGCCTATGTCCGACATCGACCTCACCTTCCCCGCTGAGGCCCCCACTCAGTGTTTTATAGGGTGTTTCTCAGCGAGCGCCAGGAATCACGCGGCTAAATGCGCTCGCTATGGAATTATGTTCCCATTAAGTTAAATCCCCTCCTAGGGCAGCACGGTGGCCTAGTGGTTAGCACAGCTGGCTCACGGCGCTGAGGTTCCAGGTTTGATCCCGGCTCTGGGTCACTGTCCGTGTGGAGGTTGCACATTCTCCCCATGACTGCGTGGGTTTCGCCCCCACAACCCAAAAATGTGCAGAGTAGGTGGATTGGCCACACTAAATTGCCCCTTAATTGGAAAATTAAATTGGGTAATTTAATCTAAATTTATTTTTTAAAATGTTAAATCCCATCCTGTGATTCTCTTTCGTGTGAAGTAGGACTTTAGAGCCTTTGTAGCGGAGTGAAAGTCATTTTTCTCAATGTGAATGTTTCAAAAATGTCTTCTAATTCTTCACGAATGTGGTGGAGGAGCAATGCATTTATCCTTTTGTCTTCTGTGATAGCAAATCTTGCCATTTCTCCTTCAAAACGTCACAGTCACATTTACCAACATAGAATGTACTGCAAAAGGCGGTAGATTGGGCATATACAATGCCATTTTCATCAGCAGTAGTGATGAAACGTCTTCCTAAAACCTTCCCTCTTTGTTTGACCCGAGCTTGTGTGCCTTTGGAACACCCAGTGTTTCTCTAAGTTTGCAATTTCCTGCAACTGGAAATGCTATTTTCTCAGCAGAGTAGACAAAATCTACAAAACAATTCATGCCTTCTTATTTTTCTTCATCCTCATCACCTGTGTGAGGTTCTTGGGATGAGAAACAGCCAAAGATAGGCCAGAATTAGAAGTGCATGCGCACCATAGCTTCTCTTATCTCCTCAGCTTCTGCTTGCAGACTCTCTGAAGGTTCAATTCTACATGATACAGTGAAGAAAACATATTTTGTACTTTCCAAAACATTAATGTTCTCTCTGATCAATTTTACATGTGCTAGAGCAGAAGTGCTCCTGTGACGTCAGGAGGGGTAAGAGTCCAGACTTTACTCTTGCCGCAGTGTGCATCCTTTCCCCCTGTGCTCCATCTCCACCCTCTCCCATAATTACCCTATTGTTGGCTAAACTTCTTGAATCCGGCAAGCTGCATTAAGAATGCCCTCCGATACCACAGCTTACCGTTTCTATTTAAATTAGGTCTTAACCTCAATATGGCTTTGGCCATTTATCTCCTGACACAGAAGAGCGACTGATGCATTCTACCACTCAGCCACCAAAAAGATAAAATTTTCCCCGAGTGCCAAGAGATGGTGTCTGGAAAAACCTGGGCCAGAATTTTCCAGCATTCACGCTAGTGAGATCTTCTGGTTGCGCACCGGCGGTGGTGCACTGCCTCTGCAGGTTTCTGGGTGGCGATAGATACATTCAACGGGAAATCTCATTGTTAACGGTGGGATCAGAAGATGGGGGGCGTGATTCTCCCATGCCGCTACGTATGGGAGAATCACCGTTCGTACCATTTTTTCCTGTGCCGCCGGTCAGACACCGGCAGGCGATTCTCCGAGGAGCGGAGAATCGGCGGCATTTGCGCTGGCACGTTTGGTGTGGCGCCGGTTGCGGGCCGCTAACCGTGGCCGGGCCGCCGATTCTCCGGCCTTAATAGGCCGAGTGGCTGCGTGGAAACGGCAGAGTCACGCCGGCGCCATTCGCGCCTGATCGCTGCCAGCGGGTACTCTGCGCGAAGGGTCGGGGGGGCAGCTTGTGGGGCGGGGAAAAGCACTCCTTCACCGGGTTTGGGGGGGGGGGGGCTCTGATGGGGTCAATCGGCGGGCAGGCCTCTCCAGCCCTGGCACTATTTTTTTATGCGGCCGGGCCCTGAAACCCCGCGCCTTGTTGCGTCGGGGCTGGCGCACTGAGGAAGTCCCCTGCGCATGTGCGGGTTGGCGCGGCCCAACTGTGCATATGCGGGTTGGCGCGGCCCAACTGTGCATATGCGGGTTGGCGCGGCCCAACTGTGCATATGCGGGTTGGCGCGGTGCCCATTTGGCGCTTGGAAGGGAGGCTGGAGCGGCGTGAACCGTTCCAGCGCCATGCTGGCTCACTGTGGGGGCCAGAATCGGTAGTCCCCATGCCTGTTTCACGCCATTGCATTCACGACAGCGCGAACACTCTGCCTCCATTTAGGAGAATCGCGCCCCCGGCCTCCAGCCAAACACAACGTAAGCTGCGCGGAAAATCCCGTCCTTAATCTTTTCAGTACAGAGAGGTAGGCTTTCTGTCCGTGATGTATTACAAGTGTAGGATAGACAAATTTGGAATATTACTTTATTTATATTTTAAATAGGGACTCAATACAATCTAGTAAAAATCGATTTAACATTACAATGAATAATTCTTCATCTGATGAACAATTGACACTTGGAATGAACTTCTGCATAAAATAGTGGATTTGAAAAGCTTGGAATTCTTTAAGAAATATTAGATGTAGTAACGAGGGGAATTGCAGAGTACATTGGGTGAATGAATTAAGGTGAACTATCATTATCTTGTGATTTGCGAAGCTGCTAGTTGTTCTGTAACGGGATAACTTTGGAACTGAAAAGATGTGGTTAATACTGAACTTCAATCCAACCAGCCAATTTTCCACTCCCCCTTATTTATTTATGCCATAAAGTTCTAACCTTTCTTCATTGTAATAATATCTTAATGCTTTTGGACTTCAGTGCTGCCAGCGCACTTTTGGAGAAGGTGAAAAAGATGTTTGGCGATCCCCATAAGACCACTCGAGGGCTCAAGGATGAGGTCATGAACAAACTAACTGATTACAAAGACAAATTTAATGAAGCCGAGGAGCTATTGAAAGAAGCACGAGAAAAAATCAAAGAGACTAATCGCCTGTCTGCTGTTAATCAAAAAAATATGACTGCATTGGAGGTAAACTATTTTTTTAACCACCATGGTTCTATCCCTTCTTAAACTCCTTCCATCTCTGTAATTTCCTCTCTCCCTTTAATTATCTTCTCTATTATTATAACGTCAATCATGGTTTTAATCATTTATTCTTAGTCTCCATGGCTTGGTATTCAGAGCTTTTATTTTTCCAGCTCCCATAAAGTGTCTTTGGACGGTTTCTACATTAAAAGAAGTTTCTGTTGTGACTATTTTGCTACATATTGATTCATTTAGGCTTCTATTTCCCCACTTACATTATGCTCCCTTTCTAATTGTTTTCTAATTGAAGGTGTCAAATTCTTTAACTGGGTTCCGGTTGCGGCGATGCGGAGCTAAGCTGCATGTTCGGAAACTCCAGCTATTTTGCGGACTTTCGGGCTCTTTTAAAACAAGATGGCGGCAGGTAGGGAACTGGCAGTGTGGCAGCAGTGGGCGCGGGAGCGGCAGGAGCTGCTTCAGCGCTCCTTCAGGGAGCTAAAAGCTGAGATCTTGGAGCCATTTAAGGCCTCGCTGGACAAGCTCATGGCGACTCAGACGGCTCAGGCTGCGGAGATTCGAAAGCTGCAGCAAAAGGCTTTGGAGAATGAGGACGAACTCTTGGGCCTGGCAGTGAAGGTGGAGTCGCACGAGGCACTTCATAAGAAATGGTTGGCAAGGATGAAGGAAATAGAGAACAGCTCCCGCCGGAAGAACCTGCGGATTTTGGGCCTCCCGGTGGGGCTGGAAGGTTCGGATTTGGGGGCCTACGTGGTCCTGATGCAGAACTCACTGATGGGTGTGGGGTCATTTCGGGGACCCCTGGAGTTGGAGGGTGCCCATCGAGTGCTGCTGCGGAAGCCCAGGCCAAGCGAGCCGCCCAGGGCGGTGCTGGTCCGCTTTCACCGCTTGGTCGACCGTGAGTGCGTATTGAGATGGGCGAAGAAGGAAAGGAGCAGAAGGTGGGAAAATGCGGACATTAGGATGTATCAGAACTGGAGCGCGGAAGTGGCGAAGAGAAGGGCTGGCTTCAATCGAGCGAAAGGAGTGCTTCACAGGAATGGGGTGAAGTTTGGCCTGTTACAACCGGCTCGCCTCTGGGTCACTTACAAGGACTAGCAGCTCTATTTTGACTCTCCGGCGGAGGCCTGGGCTTTTGTCCAGGCAGAGAAATTGGACTCGAACTGAGGACTGGGGGGCTGGGGAAAGATGTACATTGTTTGGAGGCTCTGTCCTCCTTGGTATCTTTTCGCTTATATTGGCTGTGTTTGATGTTTGATGTTGCCTTTTTGGTGTTCTGATTTTTCGTCTTTTTGGGCTGTTATTTATCTACCGTGGTACTTTTTAGTTCTTTTACCACTGGTGGGGGGTTGGGGAGCAGTTTGAGGTCCCATTGGGTCATGTGCCCGTCTCTTTCCCGCATGTTGGGTTGGGGGGCTGGGTTCGGGATGGAAGCGTGGGCTTTCTTCCCGTGCCGGAGGAATTGGGGGCGGGGCCGGCACTGGGAGGGGGGTATTGGTGGTTGTGTTGCATCGGGGGGGGGGGGGGGGGGGGGGGGAAGGAGGGGGGGGGGGTCGTTGGTTTGGCGGGAGTATCCGGGGTCAGCAGGAGTCGGCTGACTTACGGAAATATAATGTTTGGGGTAACGCAGCTTGGGCGGGGGGGGGGGGGGCCTGTGGGGGAGGAAGAAGGGGGGGGTACCGGGTTGCTGCTGCAGGGGCTGTAAGGAAATGGCTGGTGAAGGTGGGGGGGGGTTGGGAGGGGGGGTCTGCCACCGTGGGGAATGGGCTTAGGGGGTTCTTGGGGGTTCCCTGGGCACGTGGTGAGTTGAGGGAGAGCTATGGCTGATCGCCGCAGAGGGAGGGGGAAGACCCCCAGATTCGGCTGGTCACATGGAACGTGCGGGGGCTGAATGGTCCGGTGAAGCGGTCCCGGGTCTTGGCTCACTTGATGGGGCTGGGGGCGGATGTGGCTATGCTCCAGGTGACACATCTCAGGGTTACGGATAAGTTGAGGGTAAGAAAAGGCTGGTGGGGACAGGTGTTTCACTCGGGGCTCGATGCAAAGAACCGAGGGGTGGCAATCTTGGTCGGTAAGAGCTTGTCGTTCGTTGCGTCCAATGTGGTGGGCAGACAGTGCAGGTAGATATGTAATGGTGAGTGGTAGACTTCAGGGGGAGCGGGTGGTCCTGGTCATTGTGTACGCCCCCAACTGGGACGATGCGGGCTTCATGCAGCGAATGCTGGGCCTGATCCCAGACCTGGAGACGGGGGTTTGATCCTGGGTGGGGACTTTAACACGGTGCTGGATCCGGCTCTGGATCGCTCGAAGTCTAGGACGGGCAGGAGGCCGGCTGCGGCCTCGGTGCTGAGGGGGTTCATGGATCAGATGGGAGGGGTGGACCCTTGGAGGTTCTTGAAGTAGGGAGTTCTCCTTTTTCTCCCACGTTCACAAGGCTTACTCCCGGATTTACTTTTTTGTTCTTAGTAGGGTGCTAATCCCGAGAGTGGTGGGGGCAGAGTATTCGGCGATAGCCATATCTGACCATGTTCCACATTTGGTGGATCTGGAGCTGGGGGAGGGGAAGGATCAGCGCCCACTATGGAGGTTAGATGTGGGGCTTTTGTCAGAGGAGGAAGTGTGCGGGCGGATCCGTAGGTGTATAGAGGGGTATCTGGAAGCCAACGACAACGGGGAGGTGCAAGTTGGGGTGGTTTGGGAAGCGCTGAAGGTAGTAGTCAGGGGGTAGCTGATATCCATTCGGGCGCACAGGGAGAGGGCGGACAGGGTCGAGAGGGAGAGGCTGGTGGAGGAAATGGTAAGGGTGGATAGGAGATATTTGGATACCCCGGAGGAGGGGCTTTTGAAGAAGCGGCGCAATCTCCAAGCGGAGTTTGACATACTGACCACCCGTAAGGCGGAGGCGCAGTGGAGGAGGGCGCAGGGGGCGGTGTATGAGTACGGGGAGAAGGCAAGTCGGATGTTGGCCCACCAGCTCCGGAAACGGGAGGCAGCGAGAGAGATAGGGGGAGTCACAGATGCAGGAGGGAACTTGGTGCAGGGTGGCAAGGGCATCAATGGGGTGTTCAGATCTTTTTATGAGGGGCTGTACCAGGCGGTGCCCCCTAGGGAGGCAGGAGGGATGGACCACTTTCTGGATAGCTGGAGTTCCCAAGAGTAGAGGATGAGCGGGTGGAGGGTCTGGGGGCCCCAATCAAGTTGGAGGAGCTGATGGAGGCGATGGGAAGTATGCAGACGGGGAAAGCGCCGGGACCGGTGGAATTTTACAAGAAGCTTTCGGATCTGCTGGGCCCGCTGCTTGTGAGGACCCTGAATGAGGCAAGTGAGGGGGGGGGCTCTGCCCCCGACGATGTCCAGGGCAATTATTTCTTTGATCCTGAAGCGGGACAAAGACCCCCTTCAGTGTGGGTCTTACAGGCCGATTTCGCTCCTTAATGTGGATGTAAAGTTGTTGGCAAAGGTGCTGTCCAGAAGGGTGGAAGATGTAGTCCCGACGGTTATCCATCCAAACGGGATTTGTAAAGGGGAGGCAACTGAATGCCAACGTACGGCGTCTTCTTAATGTTATGCTGATGGCGCCGGCAGCTGGGCAGGCAGAAATAGTAACATCAATGGATGCGGAGACAGCTTTTGATAGGGTGGAGTGGAGTTACCTGTGGGAAGTGTTGCAGAGGTTTGGGTTTGGTGAGGGGTTCATCAGCTGGGTGAGGTTGCTGTACAGCTCCCCGGTGGCGAGTGTGGTGACGAATGGGAGGAGGTCGGAGGACTTTCGGCTTTCCAGGGGGACGAGGCAGGGGTGCCCCTTGTCTCCCCTGCTCTTCGCATTAGCGATTGAGCCCCTAGCCATGGCGCTGAGGGATTCGAAGAGTTGGAGGGGGATTGTGCGGGGCGAGGGGGAGGAACACTGACTGTCGTTGTACGCAGATGATCTACTGCTGTACGTCGCGGATCCGGCTGAGGGGATGCCAGAGGTGCTGAAGATACTGAGGAGTTTGGGGACTATTCGGGCTATAAGCTCAATGTGGGGTAAAGTGAGCTGTTTGTCCTGCACCCGGGGGATCAGGAGAGGGAGATAGGTGAGCTCCCGTTGAAGAGGGCTGAGAGGAGCTTTAGATATCTTGGGGTCCAGATCGCTAGGACCTGGGGGGCCCTTCACAGGCTTAACTTTTCAAGGCTGGTGGAGCAGATGGAGGAAGAGTTCAGGAGGTGGGACGCGCTGCCGCTCTCGTTGGCGGGCAGGGTCCAGTCGATTAAGATGACGGTGCTCCCGAGGTTTTTGTTTCTTTTCCAGTGCCTCCCCATATTGATCCCGAAGACTTTTTTCAAAAGGGTGAATAAGTCTATTCTTGGGTTTGTGTGGGCGCGGAAGGCCCCGAGAGTAAGGAGGGTATTCTTGGAGCGAAGAAGGGAGGTAGGGGGTTTGGCATTGCCCAACCTGTGTGGATATTATGGGGCGGCGAACGTGGCGATGATTCGCAGGTGGGTGATGGAGGGGGAGGGTGACGCATGGAAGAGATTGGAGGTGGCGTCCTGTGTGGGTACGAGTCTGGAGGCTTTGGTGACGGCCCCACTTCCACTCACCAAGCAAATTACTCCACGAGTCCGATGGTGGTGGCGTCCCTCAAAATCTGGGGGCAGTGGAGGCGGCATAGGGGGGAAGTGAAGGCCTCAGTGTGGGCCCCGATACGGGGCAATCACCATTTTGCACCGGGGAGAATGGATGGTGGATTTGGGAGTTGGCACAGGGCAGGCATCAGACAGTTTGGGGACCTCTTCCTGGATGGGAAGTTCGCGACTCTGGA
This sequence comes from Scyliorhinus canicula, assembly GCF_902713615.1. Taxonomy (NCBI): domain Eukaryota; kingdom Metazoa; phylum Chordata; class Chondrichthyes; order Carcharhiniformes; family Scyliorhinidae; genus Scyliorhinus; species Scyliorhinus canicula. Next base: position 104,930,633 of record NC_052151.1, read on the forward strand.
GGAGCTGGTGGGGAAGTGGAACCTCCCCCCTGGGAACGCCTTCAAGTATATGCAGATCAGGGCATTTGTTAAGCGGCAGGTGGTGGTGTTTCCGCGGCTGCCGCCAAGGGGGGTGTAAGATAGGGTGCTCTCGAGGACGTGGCTCGGTGAGGGGAAGATCTCGGCAATTTATCAGTTGATGCAGGAGGAGGAGGAGGCCTCACTAGAGGAGCTCAAAGCAAAGTGGGAGGAAGAGCTAGGGGAAGAGATTGAGGATGGAATGTGGTTGGATGCCCTGGGTAGGGTGAACTCCTCCTCTTCTTGCGCACGGCTCAGCTTAATTCAGCTGAGGGTGCTGCATAGGGCACACATGACAGGGGCCAGTTTGAGCCGGTTCTTTGGAGGGGAAGACAGGTGCGGGAGATGTTCGGGAGGCCCGGCGAACCACACCCATATGTTCTGGGCTTGTCCGTCCTTGGAGAGGTTTTGGAAGGGGGTGGCGGGGACTTTGTCGGAAGTGGTTGGGTCTAGGGTCAGGCCGGGCTGGGGGCTCGCGATCTTTGGGGTAGCTTCGGAGCCGGGAGTGCAGGAGGCGAGAGAGGCCGGCATTCTGTCCTTTGCGCCTCTAGTAGCCCGGTGCAGGATTCTGTTACAGTGGAGGGATATCCCCCCCCCCCTCCCCCCGAGTTCGGAGGCCTGGATCAGCGGATCAGCGACATGGCTGGGGTCATCAAGCTGGAAAAGGTTAAGTTTGCCCTGAGGGGGTTGGTACAGGGGTTCTTTCGGCGGTGGCAGCCCTTTCTGTGTGAAGGGCCTTTACAAATTCTGCATAGGGTCTGCATAAGATAAAGATGCATGGCATTAAGGGTAAAGTAGTAGCATGGATAGAGGATTGGTTAATTAATAGAAAGCAAAGAGTGGGGATTAATGGGTGTTTCTCTGGTTGGCAATCAGTAGCTACGTCACGTCCCTCAGGGATCCGTGTTGGGCCCACAATTGTTCACAATTTACATAAATAATTTGGAGTTGGGGACCAAGGGCAATGTGTCCAAGTTTGCAGATGACACTAAGATGAGTGGCAAAGCGAAAAGTGCAGAGGATACTGGAAGGGACTTGGATAGGTTAAGTGAATGGGCTAGGGTCTGGCAGATGGAATACAGTGTTGACAAATGTGAGGTTATCCATTTTGGTAGGAATAACAGCAAACGGGATTATTATTTAAACGATAAAATATTAACGCATGCTGCTGTGCAGAGAGACCTGGGTGTGCTAGTGCATGAGTCACAGAAAGTTGGTTTACAGGTGCAACAGGTGATTAAGAAGGCAAATGGAATTTTGTCCTTCATTGCTAGAGGGATGGAGTTTAAGACTAGGGAGGTTATGCTGCAATTGTATAAGGTGTTAGGGAGGTCACAACTGGAGTACTGTGTTCAGTTTTGGTCTCCTTACTTGAGAAAGGACGTACTGGCACTGGAGGGTGTGCAGAGGAGATTCACTAGGTTAATCCCAGAGCTGAAGGGGTTGGATTACGAGGAGAGGTTGAGTAGACTGGGACTGTACTCGTTGGAATTTAGAAGGATGAGGGGGGATCTTATAGAAACATATAAAATTATGACGGGAATAGATAGGATAGATGGGGGCAGGTTGATTCCACTGGCGGGTGAAAGCAGAACTAGGGGACATAGCCTCAAAATAAGGGGAAGTAGATTTAGGACTGAGTTTAGGAGGAACTTCTTCACCCAAAGGGTTGTGAATCTATGGAATTCCTTGCCCAGTGAAGCAGTTGAGGCTCCTTCATTAAATGTTTTTAAGGTAAAGATAGATAGTTTTTTGAAGAATAAAGGGATTAAGAGTTATGGTGTTCGGGCCGGAAAGTGGAGTTGAGTCCACAAAAGATCAGCCATGATCTCATTGAATGGCGGAGTAGGATCAAGGGGCCAGATGGCCTACTCCTGCTCCTAGTTCTTATGTTCTCATGTTCTCGATTTCCTGGCAAAGGGGTAGAGAGTGGTCAGTCTCAGCAGCAACCGGGGGTGGGGGGTGGGTTCGGGGCTGGTTAAGAGGGTTTGTTTTTGCGGCGGTGGTCTTATTTTCTTCTTTCTTGTATTGTTGTTTGTTATTATTTATTATTTTGTTTTGGGGGTAGTTCTTTTCTTGTTTCGGTGTAGAACCACACCTTGTTTATTTTAACTGTGGGGAGAAAATTTGTTGCTGAAAAACTTGAATAAAAATTATTTTTTAAAAAAAAAATTATTTAACTGGGCTCCAGTTTCACACTTGTCCCCGGTTCAGCACGGTTAAAGTTTCCTTGTTGGCACTGGTAGGTTCACGCTTGATTGCAGGAATCCCTCAGGAATAATCCAGCGGGATGCAAATAGTTTTATGCCTGAAAAATGGTTCAGCACTAGAGTGGACACAAAGGGGTGGGAAGTTCAGTTTCACTGGAATTTCATTCCTTAGAGTATACAATCTTATACAATCCAGTCGTAAGAAGCAGAGTTTGAAGGACTTTAGGTCAATTTGACTTGAAGCCATTGGCTCTTTAAAATAGAAGAGTGCGGTGTATATATGGCATCATTTCTGCTGTCCTGTCATTGATTTACTGCCATTATGGCAATCAGTATATCTCAGTTTTGGGGGAAAGAAAGCATTATTTTTCTAAATGTCTGATGGAGTAAGCTTCTTCACAGCCTTCAACACGTCATCGGTGAAGGTGAACATCTTGCCAAGGTCATCCCCACATCCCCACTACTTGCCTTCAAACAATCGCGCAACCTCAAACAAACCATTGGTTGCAGCAAACTATCCAGCCTTCAGAACAGCGACCACGACACCACACAGCCCTGCCAGAGCAATCTCTGCAAGACATGCCAGATCATCAACATGGATACCACCATTACATGTGAGATGACCACCCACAAGGTACCCGGTACATACTCATGCGAACTCGGCCAACGTTGTCTACCTCATACTCGGCAGGAAAGGATGTCCCGGAGTGTGGTACATTGGCGAGACCATGCAGGCGCTGCAACGAATGAACAGACATCGTGCGACAATCACCAGGCAGGAATGTTCACTTCCAGTCGGGGAACACTTCAGCAGTCAAGGACATTCAGCCTCTGATCTCCGGTTAAGCATTCTCCAAGGCGGCTTTCAGGGCGCGTGACAACGCAGAATCGCCGAGCAGAAATTTATAGCCAAGTTCCGCACACATGAGTGCGGCCTCAACCGGGACCTGGGATTCATGTCGCATTATATTCATCTCCCATCATCTGGCCAGGGCTTGCAAAATCCTACCAACTGTCCTGGCTTGAGATAATTCACACCTCTTTAACCTGGGGTTACCCCTATCTCTGGATCTGTAAAGACTTAATTACCTGCAAATGCTCGCCATCTAAGCATTGTCTGGCATCTTTGAATTTGTCTATATATATATATATCTGTTTCTGGAACATACCTCTTCATTCACCTGAGGAAGGAGCAGTGCTCTGAAAGCTAGTGTTTGAAACAAACCTGTTGGGCTTTAACCTGGTGTTGTAAGACTTCTTACTGAAGTAACAGGAAGAATGTCTTGGCAGTTCAGAAATTGCTGCAACATTTGCTAATGGTGTCGGGTTTGAATGTAGCACTTGTCTTGAGCTTGACAAGAACTTTAAACATATGCCCATAGATTTCCAGCACACTTCTCTGGAACAGTAAAACAATTTCATCTTCTTTTCAAAACTGAAAATGCAGGAAAATAATTTTAGATGTACCTTCTTTTTTATACCAGTGAAGGTTAAACGTTAGACCCGTTCAGACAATTCAGCCCATCCTACTAGATATGGAACATCATTTATTTGTGTTCTGATAGACTGAAGAGTTAGGCGAATGGCACTGCCACATTTTTAATTCAAAGTGCTGCTTTCCAGCTGCAGTAGTTACTGGTTCCATGTGTAATAGAACGGCATGGTGGCACAGTGGTTAATACTGCTGCCTCAGAGCGCCAGGGACCCGGGTTCAATTCTGGCCTCAGATGACTGTGTGGAGTTTTCACGTTTTCTTCATGTGTCTGTGTGGGTTTTCTCCCACAATTCAAAAATGTGTAAATTAGGTGGATTGGGCATGATAAATTGCCCCTTGTTGTCCATGGGATTACAGGGCTATGGGGTTAGGGCGGCGGCATGGGCCTAGGTAGGGTGCTCTTTCCAAGGGCCAGCACAGACTGGATGGGCTGAATGCCCTCCTTCTGCACTCCATGGATTCTACGATATTCTACTGCACTGAAATTCATATTAAAAAATGAAATTATTTGCTCACACAGTCAGAGCTGATTACTTCTTTTTTATTTTTTGAATTCAGAAAAGAAGGCAGGCGGTTGAAGCTGGTAAAAAGGATACAGAAGATGTACTTAATGAAGGTCACAACCTTGTCGCTGAAGCCAAACGACTTTTGGAAGAAATTGCTTTGGGTTTAGATGTAAGTAAAAAAAAAAGATAATTAATAATGATAAATGGAACTCAGCTGTAGAGTGGCAGCGCATGGTTATCACATGTGCACAACATCAACAATTTAGGGGATAATATCCAGAGGTTTCTCACCATCTCGCAATCCTATCAGTTGATAAGATTAATGACTTGCAATATAATATTGGATAATTTCATCCATGATAATTATGACTCAAAGCCTTGGATTAATGTGTACCAGCTTGACTGAATCATTCTTCACTCATTTCACAAAATACCTGCTTCAAGTTCCCTCTAATTTGCAGTTCTAAACCAAAAACACAGTAACAAAGAATAACTTTAAAAAACTGGTGCAGACTGTTTCATAAATATTCCGGCCACATACAATTCCCCTTTGCTGGGATCTAATTTGTGGTAAATATGTGAAGGGATTTCTATTTCCAAATGTAAACAATGAAGGTATGTTCATACCATGTATGAAAGTGATTTATATGACTTCCGGTGGCAGCCATGGTGTGAGTGGTCGCACATTTGGTGGCTCCCGCTTGTGATGTTTTTTTCGGACCTTTTCCCTGGTTAACGGGTGGATGTGAGGATGCCAAAAGGTGCAAGAGAGTTAGCAGAAGAGAATGACCCACTGGTGTATGGAGCTGAGAGCCAGAAGCGGTCGCAAAAGAGGGGAACAGACTGCAAAAGGTGGTGCAGTGCCTGCGATGCACGTGGGGATGGCGGAGGATCAGGGAGCAGTCTTGCTGGCTCAATGGTCACCAGAGCAGCTGGTGGGCTTCCTGAACGAGAGGTTCACCCAGAAATGCAAGGAGAATCTAGAGGACCGGGGGGGGGGGGGGGGGGGGGGGGGGGGGGGATTGGAGGGATTATGGGACTATTCGAAGAATTTGGTTGGTTTTCAGGGTATAAATTGAAACAGGGAAGAGTGAGGTCTTTGTGATTCAGGTGAGGGGACAGGAGAAGAGATTGGGGGAGATGCCGTTCAGGGTGGTGGGGGAGAGCTTTCGGTATTTGGGTATCCAGGTGGTGTGGGAGTGGGAGCAGCTGCATTAACTGATTCTGGGTTGGTTGGTAGACAGATGAGGGAGGACTTTCGGAGGTGGGACGTGCTCCCGTTCTCATTGACGGGGCGGGTACAGACAGTGAAGATGGCAGTGCTCCCGAGATTTTTTTTGTCTTCCAGAGCCTTCCAATTTTTATACCCAAGGCACACTTTAAAAAGGTAAATGCGGTGATCTTGCAATTTGTCTGGGGGGTTAAAACCCCGCAGGTGAAGAAGGTGCTGCTGGATGGGAGCGTGATGGGGTGGGGGCTGGCTCTTCAGAATTTTATAAATCATTATTGGGCGGCGAATATTGCGACGGTCAGGAAGTGGGTATTGGGGGGAGGGGTCAGTGTGGGAGCGGGTGGAGGGGGCCACATGTAAAGACACGAGTTTGGGGCCACTGTTAACAGCATCTCTGCTGTTCTCGCCATCAGGTACTCTACAAGCCCGGTAGTAGTGGCAGCCCTGAGGGTGTGAGGACAGTGGAGGCAGCACATGGGGTTGGAGGGGGCATCGGTGTGGGCACCATTATGTGGTAATCACCTGTTCACTCCGGGGGCAGGATTGGGGTTCCGGAGGTGGAAGCGGCCGGGGATCGAGAGATTTGGAGTTCTTTTTATTGATATGGGCTTCCCGAGCTTAGAGGAGCTGGACGAAGAGGTTGAGTTACCAGGTGGGAATGGGTTCCGGTATCTGCAAGTGAGGGATTTTGTGCGGAGGCAGGTTTTGACCTTCCCATACCTGCCACACCTGGGGCTACAGGATAAGGTGGTGTCGAGAACAGGAGTAGGAGAGGGGAAGGTTTCAGAGATCTACAAGGAACTGATGGAATGGAGGGAGTCCCGATAGGGGAGGTGAAAAGAAAGTGGGAAGAAGAGCTGTGTGGGGAATTGGAGGCCGGATTATGGGAGGTGGCCCTGAGACGAGTCAATGCATCCTCATCGTGTGCCAGGCTCAGCCTGATACAATTTAACTCGGTCCATAGGGTGCACAAGACGGTGGCCATGATGAACAGGTTCTTTGAGGGGGTGGTGGATAGGTATGGGCGCTGTGTGGGGGGTCCTGCGAACCACGTCGATTTGTTTTGGGCATGTCCAAGGCTGAGGGGTTTCTGACAGGGGTTTGCTGATGTCATGTCAGCAGTATTAAAGCTGAGGGTGGTGCCGAATCCAGAGGTGGCAATCTTTGGTGTGTCGGAAGATCCGGGAGCCAAGGAGGTGAGAGAGACCGATGTCCTGGCCTTTGCCTCCCTGGTGGCCCGGAGACAGATCTTACTCAGCTGGAGGGACTCGGAACTACCGAAGTCAGGGGTATGGGTCAGTGACAGGTTGGGATTTCTCAGACTCGAGAAAATTTAATTTGCCTTAAAGGGGATCGCTGTAGGAGTTTGCCCAGAGCTGGCAGCTGGTGCGGTTGGGGGGGGTGTGGAGGGAAGGGAGGCAAGGGGGGGCGAGTAAGGGCAAGAGAGCCAGTGGAAGGGGGTTGGGGAAGGTAGTAATGTTTGTGTAAGACATGTTGGCTGGGGTTTGTCACTGGAGGTATGTGTTGGTTATATTGTTTTGTTCTTGTTCAAACCCGATGTTTAAAATTGTTAAAATTATAAAAGCCTCAATGAAATATTTTCTTTGAAAAAAGAAAGTGATTTATATTTGGATCCAGAGACACAAAAGATTTACTTTGACTCTTCTGAAGCAGCTTTAGGAAAGCTGATAGTACACACTTTTTAAGTCAGTAAAATATGCATATACAGGCAGCACGGTGGCTCAGTGGGTTAGCCCTGCTGCCTCACAGCGCCGAAGTCCCAGGTTTGATCCCGGCTCTGGGTCACTGTCCATGTGGAGTTTGCACATTCTCCCTGTGTTTGCGTGGGTTTCGCCCCCACAACCCAAAGATTCACAAAGGAGGTAAAAAAACCAACATAAGTGTACTTTACCTGAATGCTCGTAGTATTCGGAATAAAGTAAATGAGTTGATGGCACAAATCATCGTAAATGACTATGATTTAGTGGCCATTACTGAAACATGGTTAAAGGATGGTCACGACTGGGAGTTAAATATCCGAGGGTATCAAACTATTCGGAAGGACAGAGTGGATGGTAAGGGAGGTGGTGTTGCTCTGTTATTTAAGGATGACATCCGGGCAATAGTAAGGGATGACATCGGTGCTATGGAGGATAAGGTTGAATCCATTTGGGTGGAAATCAGGAATAGTAAGGCGAAAAAGTCACTGATAGGAGTAGTCTATCGGCCACCAAATAGTAACGATATGGTGGGGCAGGCAATAAACAAAGAAATAACTGATGCATGTAGAAATGGTACAGCAGTTATCATGGGGGATTTTAATCTACATGTCGATTGGTTTAACCAGGTCGGTCAAGGCAACCTTGAGGAGGAGTTTATAGAATGTATCCGCGATAGTTTCCTAGAACAGTATGTAATGGAACCTACGAGGGAACAAGCGGTCCTAGATCTTGTCCTGTGTAATGAGACAGGATTGATTCATGACTTATATTTAGGGATCCTCTCGGAAGGAGCGATCACAATATGGTGGAATTTAAAATACAGATGGAGAGTGAGAAAGTAAAATCAAATACTAGTGTTTTGTGTTTAAACAAAGGAGATTACAAGGGGATGAGAGAAGAACTAGCTAAGGTAGACTGGGAGCTAAGACTTTATGGTGGAACAGTTGAGGAACAGTGGAGAACCTTCCAAGCGATTTTTCACAGTGCTTAGCAAAGGTTTATACCAATAAAAAGGAAGGACAGAAGAAAGAGGGAAACTCGACCGTGGATATCTAAGGAAATAAGGGAGAGTATCAAACTGAAGGAAAAAGCATATAAAGTGGCTAAAGATTGCTGGGAGATTAGAGGACTGGGAAATCTTTAGGGGGCAACAGAAAGCTACTAAAAAAGCTATAAAGAAGAGTAAGATAGAGTATGAGAGTAAACTTGCTCAGAATAAAAAAACAGACAGTAAAAGCTTTTACAAATATATAAGACAAAAAAGAGTGGCTAAGGTAAATATTGGTCCTTTAGAGGATGAGAAGGGAGTTTTAATAATGGGAGATGAGGAAATGGCTGAGGAACTGAACAGGTTTTTTGGGTTGGTCTTCACATGGAAGACACAAATAACATGCCAGCGACTGATAGAAATGAGGCTATGACAGGTGAGGACCTTGAGAGGATTGTTATCACTAAGGAGGGAGTGATGGGCAAGCCAATGGGGCTAAAGGTAGACAAGTCTCCTGGCCCTGATGGAATGCATCCCAGAGTGCTAAAAGAGATGGCTAGGGAAATTGCAGGTGCACTAGTGATAATTTACCGAAATTCACTAGACTCTGGGGTGGTCCCGGTGGATTGGAAATTAGCAAACGTGACGCCACTGTTTAAAAAAGGAGGTAGGCAGAAAGCAGGAAATTATAGGCCAGTGAGCTTAACTTCGGTAGTAGGGAAGATGCTGGAATCTATCATTAAGGAAGAAATTGCGAGGCATCTGGATAGAAATTGTCCCATTGGGCAGACGCAGCATGGGTTCGTAAAAGGTAGGTCATGCCTAATTAATTTAGTGGAATTTTTTGAGGACATTACCAGTGCAGTAGATAACGGGGAGCCGATGGATGTGGTATATCTGGATTTCCAGAAAGCCTTTGACAAGGTGCCACACAAAAGGTTGCTGCATAAGATAAAGATGCATGGCATTAAGGGTAAAGTAGTAGCATGGATAGAGGATTGGTTAATTAATAGAAAGCAAAGAGTTGGGATAAATGGGTGTTTCTCTGGTTGGCAATCAGTAGCTAGTGGTGTCCCTCAGGGATCCGTGTTGGGCCCACAATTGTTCACAATTTACATAGATGATTTGGAGTTGGGGACCAAGGGCAATGTGTCCAAGTTTGCAGATGACACTAAGATGAGTGGTAAAGCGAAAAGTGCAGAGGATACTGGAAGTCTGCAGAGGGATTTGGATAGGTTAAGTGAATGGGCTCGGGTCTGGCAGATGGAATACAATGTTGACAAATGTGAGGTTATCCATTTTGGTAGGAATAACAGCAAACGGGATTATTATTTAAACGATAAAATATTAAAGCATGCCGCTGTTCAGAGAGACTTGGGTGTGCTAGTGCATGAGTCACAGAAGGTTGGTTTACAAGTGCAACAGGTGATTAAGAAGGCAAATGGAATTTTGTCCTTCATTGCTAGAGGGATGGAGTTTAAGACTAGGGAGGTTATGTTGCAATTGTATAAGGTGTTAGTGCGGCCACACCTGGAGTATTGTGTTCAGTTTTGGTCTCCTTACTTGAGAAAGGACGTACTGGCGCTGGAGGGTGTGCAGAGGAGATTCACTAGGTTAATCCCAGAGCTGAAGGGGTTGGATTATGAGGAGAGGTTGAGTAGACTGGGACTGTACTCATTGGAATTTAGAAGGATGAGGGGGGATCTTATAGAAACATTTAAAATTTTGAAGGGAATAGATAGGATAGATGCGGGCAGGTTGTTTCCACTGGCGGGTGACAGCAGAACTAGGGGACATAGCCTCAAAATAAGGGGAAGTAGATTTAGGACTGAGTTTAGGAGGAACTTCTTCACCCAAAGGGTTGTGAATCTATGGAATTCCTTGCCCAGTGAAGCAGTTGAGGCTCCTTCATTACATGTTTTTAAGGTAAAGATAGATAGTTTTTTGAAGAATAAAGGGATTAAGGGTTATGGTGTTCGGGCCGGAAAGTGGAGCTGAGTCCACAAAAGATCAGCCATGATCTAATTGAATGGCGGAGCAGGCTCGAGGGGCCAGATGGCCTACTCCTGCTCCTAGTTCTTATGTTCTTATGTTCTTATGTGCGAGGTAGGTGGATTGAACACGCTAAATTGCCTCTTAATTGGAAAAAAATGAATTTGGTACACTAAATTTATATTATAAAAAGTATGCATATGCCTACTGTTGGCCTTATTTTATGCATTTGTGAGATGTGTGCATCGCTGGAAAGGACTGCAGTCAGTGCCATTCTGTAATTGCTCTTGAGAAGGTAGCAGCCTTCTTGAGAACTGAGTGACTTGTTGGGTCATTTCAAAGGGAACAGTTAATCACACTGCTGTGGATCTGGAGTCACATAGAGGGCGGATCAGGGATGGATGGCGGATTTCTTTCTCGAAAAACCTATAGTGAACCAGATGGGGTTTTACAACAATTTGGCCATTGTACCGTCACCTTTACTGATGTAAATTTATTATTCCAGATTCATTTAATTAACTAAATTTAAGTACCCCATAGCCATCGTCAAATTTTAACTTGTTTTGCTGAGTAGTTAATCCGGGCCTCTGGATTACTAGTTCAGTAATTTAACCACTTTTCTTGGGATCCCATAAAGCCTCGAGTATTTTACTCGTGTTGTAGTTAGCATTGCAAATTTTCATTTGATTTTCCTGGTGAAATCTATCTGGATGTTTCCTACATGTAGAAAAACAGTGTGTAAACTGACAGCTACTTGTTTATTGTTTATTTTAAGCATGTTTCTCTATTGGTTTACAGGAACTAGAAAGGCAAAAGCAATTGGAACTACCAATTTCAGAGCTAAAAAACAAAATTGATGTCCTTGCAGCTGGCATTCATGATGAGAAACTTCCAGAACTGGTCCTTCGTGCAGAGGACCATGCAGCAGTACTTAACGATTCATCTGGAATCCTGGATGGGTAGGTTAACGAGAACATTGATCTCCTTTAACATAGGAAAGCAAGTCAGAGAAATAGAGCAGGATTTTGAAACATCCAAATGAATTCACGGTCTGAACCGCGTGCTTGTACTGCACCACTAACGCGTCACTATTTTAAAAAGTAAATGTGCTGATTGGGCAGAAGGTGAGCTCAATGTCCAATTATTGACGCCAAATGCCTCCAGGAGGTCGGAGATGCTTGTGATGTCAATTACCACGAGACGAGAATGGTGAAACAATCGAGGCTTTATTACACAAGATGTTGTGCCTCCTACAGCTGCAACCAGAATGGGAGCAGCGCAGGGGAGCATACACTTTTATACGTCACCTGCTGGGAGGAGCCAGCAGGCTGGGATTTACAGTGGTACCTGTAATACAGCGGCAGTACCGTAATACATGTATTGTGTTAACAGTGGTGTTTACCACATTCACCCCTGTTTAAAAAAATATCCGGCAGGGGTGAAAGAACAATGTTACAGATTGAATCTGTCGGGGGCTTTGATCCTCCGCTGCGATCGCCTCAGTCCTGGTGGTGATGTGAGCGCCGATGCAGCCACCTGCGACTCCAGGAGCGTGTTGTCCTCTTCTTCGTCACGCCTTAGTGGATCCAGTGAGGGGACGGATACTGCTGGGGTGGGGGCTGCGGTGAGGTTCGCTGGTGGGAGGGTGGGCGGCGCAGGGGTGAATGAGGCAACCGGAGGGGGGAGAAGCGACATCAGGTCGGGGGTTGTGGGTGGCAGGTCCCGGAGGGAGACTGTGTCCTGTCGCCCGTCGGGGTGTGCCACGTACGCGTACTGTGAGTTTGCATGGAGGAGGTGGATTTTCTCAACCAAGGGATCAGATTTATGGCTCCGCACATGCTTCCGGAGGAGAACGGGTCCAGGAACTGTCAGCCATGTTGGGAGCGAGACCCCGGAGGTGGACTTCCTCGGGAAGGCAAACACATATTCATGATGGGTCTCATTAGTAGTGGTGCACAGGAGCGACCGAATGGAGGGGAGCACGTCAGGGAGGACCTTGTGCCAGCGGGAGACCAGGGCCATCGGCCTCGAATGCCGTGTAGTGGCGGTCCTCCGGGCGGATTGGGAGCTTTACAGGGACTATTGCTGGCCTCTATAATCCCCTCACTGAGAAGCCTTCGGACCACTGTTCTGATAAATACCCTATCCTGCAGGCTGTATCGCCTGCTACTAGTGGCTACGGGTTTACAGTCCTTTGTGAGATTGGCGAAGAGAGGATGGGGGGGTGATTCGCAGCGTAGCGAGGCTGCAGATAGTGAGTGGGGGCAGGGGCCCGCCGAAGCTGAGGGTGAGGCTCTTAAGGTTACATTGAAAGTCTAGGCCTAATAAGAGTGGCGCGCAGAGATCGGGCAAAACATAGAGTTGGAATTTTGAGTAGCTAGCACCTCGGATTGTGAGTGTCGCGGCGGTGCGTCCCTGGATCTGGACCGAATGGGAGCCTGAAGCGAGCGAGATAGTTTGCCGCACGGGGAAAAGTGGGAGCGAACAGCGTCTTACCAGGTCTGGATGTATGAAGCTCTCAGTGCTCCCGGAGTCGAAGAGGCATGGCGTTTTGTACCCGTTAATTTGGACCTCTGCCATCAAATTTCGCAGATGCTTCGGGCGTGATTGGTCCAGAGTGACTGCGCTGAGTTGCGGGTAGTTGGCGGCTCGATCAGCTGTGCTGGAGTGGCCCCATGATGACTGCCCTCTGAGTTCGTAGTCGTACTCTTAGGCGTAGAGATGCAGGTCAGGCCCGTGGATTGCACGTGGCGGGCGGCGAGGAAGATGGCGTCCAAGATGGCGGCCCCCATGAGTCGCACGTGGCCGGCCGCATGGTGGAGGTTTACCAAGATGGCAGACCCCATGGATCGCACGTGGCGGGAGGGGGCGGAGTTGGGGCATAGGCCGCAGCGTTTCGGGCCTGCGGGTGTGGGGAGAGATTACTTTGTGCCGCTGGGGAGTTGGAAGCTGGGGCCCTTTTAGCGAGGCACACTCTTGCGTAATGGCCTTTTCGCCCACAGCTGCTGCAGGTCGCGTTGCGGGCTGGGCAGTGCTGCTGCGGGTGCTGGTTCTGGCCACAGAAATGGCAGGCTGGAGCAGCATAGTGGCTGGCTGGAGCAGCATAGTGGCTGGCTGGGGCAGCATGGTTGGTGGGCGGCCGCGTAGCACAGGCCTGGGGGAGTCGCTGGTCGGGGGGCCATGATTGGGTCGCGGGGTCTGCGGGGAACAAGTTAAGGCTGCTGAAGGAGACCTCCATCATGGTAGCAGCTTCCACAGTTGATTCTAAGTCTTGGGCCCCCTTTTCCAGCAGTCGTTGGCGCACATAATTAGACTTGAGGCCCGCTACAAAAACATCGCGTACAGCAAATTCTCTATGTTCAGCCGCGGTAACCGCTTGATAATTACAGTAATTTGACAAATTATTGAGTTCCCTTAAAAATTCGGCGAGTGATTCTGTAGGCCGCTGGCGGCGAATCGTGAACACATGGCGTGCGTAAACTTCGTTAATGGGCCTTACATATATCTTATCGAGTACCGCTAGCGCTGCAGTATATGAACCGGCCGAGTTTAGTTGCGTAGAGATTCTGTGGCTCACCCTCGCGTGCAGTAGACTTAACTTCTGTTCCTCTGTCGTTTCGGCTGTGCTCGCTTCTGCCAGGTAGGCCTTAAAGCACCGCAGCCAGTGGGAGAAGATTTCTTTTGCCTCTACATCCTGTGGGTCGAGTTCCAGGCATCCAGGCTTGAGGGCCAATTCCATGATCGATCTGGACTGTTCTTAAGATATCCCAATCCGCCCGGAGGACCACCACTACATGGCATTTGAAGCCGATGGCCGCCTCTTCCATTTCCTCCGGGTCCCCTTCGGCGTTACTAATGGGGTCTCGATGTTCCAACGAGCAATGGACCGAATGGTGGACCAGTACAGGCTGCGGGCCACGTTTCCGTACTTGGACAATGTCACCATCTGCGGCTATGACCAGCAGGACCACGACGCCAACCTCCACCGTTTTTTCCAGACGGCACAGAAATTAAACATCACCTACAACAAAGAGAAATGCGTTTTCCGCACAAACAGACGGGCCATCCTCGGCTACGTCATGGAAATTGGAGTCTTAGAACTCCCCCTCCTCCATTGCCCCAAGGCCCTCAAACGGTGCTTGGGCTTCTTCTCCTACTATGCCCAGTGGGTCCCTCAATATGCGGACAAAGCCCGCCCACTCTTTAAGGCCACACAATTTCCCCTGTCAGCTGAGGCACGCCAGGCCTTCAACTTCATCAAGGAGGACATCTCCAAAGCGGCCATGCGGGCGGAGGATGAATCCACTCCATCCCAGGTTGAGAGCGACGCCTCAGAAGTAGCTCTAGCAGCCACACTAAATCAGGCAGGGAGACCAGTCGCATTTTTCTCCCGTACCCTCTCCGCTTCAGAACTCCGACACTCCTCAGTCGAGAAAGAAGCACAAGCCATTGTGGAGGCTATTCTTTACTGGAGGCACTACCTCGCAGGTAGGAGGTTCACCCTCATCACCGACCAAAGATCGGTTGCCTTTATGTTTGATAACTCGCAAAGGGGCAAAATAAAAAAATGATAAAATTCTTCGGTGGAGGATCGAACTCTCCACCTATCATTACGATATTAAGTATCGACCCGGGGAGCTCAACGTACCTCCGGATGCCCTATCCCGCGGGACATGCGCCAGCGCGCAGATTGACCGACTGAAAGTCATCCACAATGACCTCTCACCCGGGGGTCACCCGGCTCGCCCACTACATCAGAGCCCGAAACCTGCCTTTCTCCAACGAGGAGGTAAAAGCGGTCACCAGGGACTGCCCGATCTGTGCGGAGTGCAAACCGCACTTCTATAGACCAGACAGGGCCCACCTGGTCAAGGCTTCTAGGCCCTTTGAACGCCTCGCGATTGATTTCAAAGGGCCACTCCCCTCAACTAACAATAACGTTTACTTTCTAAACGTCGTAGATGAGTTCTCCCGTTTCCCATTTGCTATCCCGTACCCCAACATGACCTCCCACACAGTCATTAGGGCCCTGCATAGTATCTTCACCCTTTTTGGTTTCCCCAGCTACGCACACAGCGACCGGGGTTCGTCCTTCATGAGCGACGAGCTGCGTCAGTACCTGCTCGACAAGGGCATTGCCTCGAGTAGGACTACCAGCTATAACCCCAGGGGGAATGGGCAGGTGGAGAGGGAGAACGCGACGGTCTGGAAGACCGTCCGACTGACCCTCCGATCTAGAAAGCTCCAAGTCTCCCAGTGGCAGGAAGTCCTCCCTGACGCGCTCCGCGCTATTAGGTCCCTCTTATGCACAGCGACCAATCAGACCCCTCATGAGAGGCTCTTCATTTTTTCCAGGGGCGCTACCACGGGGGTCTCACTTCCAGCATGGCTGAGGACACCGGGCCCGGTACTCCTGAGGAAACACGTCAGGGCACACAAAACCGACCCCCTTGTTAAGAAGGAGCGCCTGTTCCACTCCAACCCCCAGTACGCATTCGTCGAGTTCCCTGACGGCCGCCAGGACACAGTATCCCTCCGGGATCTGGCACCCGCCGGATCCAGTGCCCCCTCTACCCCCACAGAAGGACCCCTCACCCTACACCCCATGCTGCTGCCCCCGCGCGCTCCCGAGCCCACTAGCTCACTCCACGTGTTCCGTGCACCCGTGCCGGCCAGCCCCCAGCACCCCCAGTCCCCGGTGGAACCAGAAGAGTATGAAGCTCGGACACAACCCTCTCTGGAGTCCGCCATTGTACCCCAGCACACCACACCCATCCAGCCACCGCAAGAGGCTGCAACCCCGGCGCTCCGCAGATCACAGCGGACAGTTCGACCACCGGACAGACTTACTTTGTAGACCACCACCCCCGCCGGACTTGATTTTTTTCCAGGGGGTGAATGTGGTGAATGTCACTTAGTAATTCACACTGTATTTACCAATACCATTGTAAGCGCAGTAGCGTTATCCGACCACTAGGGGGAGTAGCTCTGGGAATGCTCAGGAGTTTGTACAGGGCTCCACCCTTGGCTCCGCCCATGACTCGTCCCCCTAGACTGCTGTATAAATAACCGTGTCCAGAGCCAGCCTGCAGTTCATCGAGAGTTCAACGGGTAACAGGCTGGCTCTGTAGTAAGTAGATTAAAACCACTGTTCATATCTTAAAGCACGTGTCACGTGAATTGATGATTCCATGAGGAACTAAATGTGACGGTTCGCAATGTCATACAGGGCATCCGTCACTGCACGGATGCACCGGTGTACCGATGTCTGGGACAAGCCGGAGAGGTCCCCACTTGGCGACTGGAACGACCCCGTAGCATAAATGTTCAGGGCCACCGTTACCTTTACGTGTCAGCCCCCAGTCCTACACGGTGCCAGATTTGCCATCAGGTGGCAGATATGGGCGACGGTTTCCAGCCTCATCCAGAGTTTCCTCCTGCATGCCCTGTTATGATGTCCTGGTACGACGTGTGGCGCGGGTACACACAGGGCCTCATTGGGTGCCTCGGTTGCCGTGGCACCACCTCCTCCTCGTCCTCCCCCTCCTCATCCTGTCGGGTGTCCAGCCATTTGGCCTGGCCGCCTGCCACCTGCCCCTCTGCGGTGCGCTCCTCTCCGGCCTCTTCCACCGCCTCCCTGGCACGCCCATGCTCCAGCTGCCATAGGGCTACATGAATGACAGCGGCCCCTGCCACAGCGGCCAACATCTGTGGGTGATTGCCAAACATAAAGGTCTGCAGAAGATGGGGGGGCAGACGACATATCATCATTGCACATACCCACCTCCGCAACCTGGTGCCATGGGCTGCATGGTCGCCACTGTTGACAGGTGGCACCTGGCCACGCAAAACAACACACTCCCAATCCCCAACCTCCGCAGACCCCACCCCCACCCTCTCCAGACATCAACCCCGACCCTCCCCACCCCACCCCCACCCTCTCCAGACATCAGCCTCAACCCTCCCCACCCCACCCCCACCCTCCCCAGACACCAGCCCCGACACCGCCTGGCACCCCCTGCCCTGGCCGGCCTCCGTCCCCGCCAAACGCGCCCCCCCATCCCCAGCCACGGCCCAGCACAACTGGTTGACGTCATTAAATACCATGTTTGATTTACGCTGGCGTGAGCTGCGGTCACGTTGGTGGCACTTCGGCCCATCCGGGACGGAGACTCGCAGCAGACCTAGGGAACAGCACGTCGCACCCGGTCTGCCGATTCTGCGGGCCGGGCGGCGCAATCCCCGTCGGTGAGCTCTTCCCCGGTTCGGAGCATCGCAGTCCCGGCATCGGAGCAGCGTGGCAGGATTCGCACCCCCCCCCCCCCCCCCCCCCCCCCCACCACCCCCACCCCCGCCGGCGATCCTGGCCATAATTTTCTGACTTTGGGTATCAATGGAGATTTAACCCCTGGAAGCACTGAAGAGAAATTCAGATAGGCATTGCACATGATTTTCTGATCATTGATTAAATGACAGCAATTAGGTCCTGTTCAGATTCTACCCAAGTTTAAGATGTGTCCTGCTAACAGACAAGGTTCCTTATTAATGGGATGAAAGTGGGAAACAATCTCTATAGGTCCACCAGTATGAAAAAGAAGAAAATGCAGCTTAACAAGAGGCCTTTCACCAGAATTGAAGTTCTAACAAAGCGTTTTTGCCCAAAATGTCTTTGTTGACTTTCCTCTTTTCAGATCGACCTGCTGTGTAGCATAACCTTCCAGGATTTTCTGCACTTGAGATTAATGTATAGGACCATGGAGTTTCAATGATACTTCTTCAAACTCCCAGTTGTTGAACTTTCTGTTATAGCCAAATCTCAGGATTGTTTCTGCCAGAAAGGTACTTGCAGGTAGCTGTCGAGGAGTGGCACAGGTGGTGGCAACTGGGAGCACACCTAGTATACCATTGTCTTCATTGTAGAATTATGAGGTCTTCCCTTGCAAAGAAAAAGAAGCAAATCAGACACAATTAATTCATTAGAGGGAACACCTCTCTTAAAAGAAAATGTTCAAAGTCTTCTTAAGATACTCGCAAGTATAAAAATGTTCAAAGTTGTGGTTGTTATTAGTTACTATTATTTACACATTTATCTTTTTCCAACCGAACAGCATCCTTGCTGAAGCCAAGAATTTGTCCTTTAATGCAACTGCAGCTTTCAAAGCTTATACCAATATCAAAGATAAAATTGATGAAGCTGAAAAAGTCGCAAAAGAAGCCAAGGATACTGCCAATCAAGCTGTGAGACTGGTAAGGCGAAAGGATGCCTCATGACTCTTAAAAATGAATTCTCATTATTGCCTCGTTGTATTAATATGTACCACTTTACAATCACTAATTTGTTTGTTACTTGACAGGTTCATTAAATTATTTAAATACAAATAAGATATATTAGCCCAGTAGAAATGGAACTCCATGTTCCAAGGTTTGTAAAATTTTAACCATTGAGGCATGGACCAATCATAATCTCGTTGAATGGTGGAGGAGGCCCAAGGGGGCTGAATGGCCATCTCCTGTTCCTACCGTAAACTACTGGAAAAACAAGTAAGACACAGCCAGCATTATTGGAGAAACATGGGCTCTAGTTTAGAGTACTGCAAGGACCAGGAGCATCTGCCACAGTCAAAAGGGGTGAGAAGCATATTCATCCATAGGGAGAATGGATGGTGCAATATCAATGAGAAACAGACAGAAACGTCAACAGTAAAACCACCGGGAGGATCATAGAATCATGCAGGATGGGGAGAGGCCATTTGACGGGGAGAGATCATTTGGCTCATCAAGCCTGTGTGGGCTGTTAAAAATGAAAACAATGAATGAAAATCGCTTATTGTCACGAGTCGGCTTCAATGAAGTTATGTGAAAAGCCCCTAGTCGCCACATTCCGGCGCCTGTTCAGGGAGGCTGGTACGGGAATTGAACCGTGCTGCTGGCCTGCCTTGGTCTGCTTTAAAAGCCAGCGATTTAGCCCAGTGTGCTAAACCAGCCCCTTGTTAGGAAAACAAAAGGTAGTTTTAAGGGATTTCTAATTGTATTGGTAAACATTAGAAATAAGGTATAGTATTTCTGTGCCTGGAAGAGTAAAACCTATCGTTAGATACATGCTGGACAAAGGTGCATGTGTGGGGGTTGATTCAGTTCCCACTGTGTTTTATTGTGCTTTGAGAGGGCTACAAAGTGAAGAATTAATAAACGGCATAAGCATGTGGGTGTTGCTTCGCTTTTGATAAGCTTTTGAGTTTTAGTTAGCTAATTTGATTGCAGTTGGAGATATGTAGTAAGAGAGAAGGTAGCTTTCACACCTTTGCTAGAAGCAGTTGGTTTAGAAGGCGAGAGAGGGAACATATCTCTCAGCTCTGCTGGAAGAAAAATCATACCGTGGTGTAATGGTGATGAAAACAATTGCAAAGATCTGAAGAACAACTAATTAAGGAAACTAGAAAAATGAAGTGGTGTCCACGAAATCTGGAGTTAAGTGAACAAAAACCAAGGTATTGTTCAGAAGAATTCAAGGAAGAGTGAACAAAATTTTCTGAGTTAAAGAGACAATTGCATTAACCAGATTTATAGTGGGGCAGCAGCCGTAAAAGGTAAAACATATGATGCCATTAGATGCCATTTTAATACAGTCTGGGAATCAAGAGTTGAAGCAATTGTGAGTAGTTTGCACAGCAGTCAAAACAAATCCTAAAGAGGTTGGTGTGAAATCCTGGACTGTAGTCACTGTTAAAAGTGCAGCGAATGCTTTGTTTAAAAGTGTCACTGGGAAAACCTGGTCTGGATTCGGAATGCAAACTGCGAAGGGAAAGCATTATTATGAGAAGATTTTAAAGTGTACATTTGGGAGTGGAGTTTGGAAACTCATGTGATCATCATCTGGGGAATAATGAGGAGAAATTCACAGACACTTACTTGGGTTCAGAGCGGAATGCATACATTTGACCTTACATTTTTTGTGCTTAAAAGACACTTTGTGTGCCAATGAGACCATTGTATCTTAAAATGTACTTTGGAATCTGTGTTAATCTGTGTGTAATTATCAAGATAAAGGGGGGAGTAAATGCCTATTGTATAATAATCCAACTTTGCATGTTTAATAAATGCTTTTTTTCTTGTTGTTGAAACTAATTAGTGGTCCTGTGACTGTTCCTCCACGTTTTATTTAAAAAAAGGGTTAAGGGCAGGATTCTCCGTTGCCCGACACCGATATCGTAATCGGCAATTGGGTGGACAATCAATTCCCGATGCCCAAATCGGGGCAGGTGCCGGCTAGACACCGGTCAGCCATGCTTCCCCCCCTTGGAAATGCGTAATTGCATCGCGCGCGTCGCACCATTGCAATGCCGTTGGCGCATCGTCGACCCATCCTCCCACGACACTCCGCCCCCAATGGACTGAGTTCCCAACCACGCAGGACTGAGTGGTCGAGAACCCGGCATGGTGGTTCCGGACTTTGTTTGACAAATTGAGTGGGCAGAGGACCTGAATTTCCATTCCGAATGGACACTTTAATGTTATTTACCAGTTTGAATTATATCTGATTGTAAATAAGATCTAGATGAATTTTCACATGTTACTAATGAAGTGTGTTGGACAATATTATTAGAGCCCACCATGATTTGTGGCCTTCAGCTCCTGATCTCTGCTTCTGCTGTCAACATTAGCCCTTTGCTGCACAGCTCACCCGAATCCTCTTTTGAATGTAAGCATGCAGAAGGTGTTTTACTAAGCAGCGAGAGAAGAGCAGCCCAGACAATCAAGGAAATAGAACAGTCCAGAGAGAGTAAAACAGAAATTCATGGAGAGTTCAAACTAGGAGAGGGAAAGATGTGTTTGGAGAGAAACAAATCACCAGAAGGATGGGCAGACGGATAGATCAGACACGTGAAGTGAGTGAGGAGTATAACGAACAGGGAAAGTTAAAAGTTCAGACGGAGTGGATGAGGAGCAGACATGGGAGTGAGAAGAAAACCGAAATAGACACATAGAGAGCCACAGATATATACAAGGGTAGAGAAAATAAAGGTGATAGAGGGAAGAGAAAAAGGGATTTCTCGGAGAAAAAGGGTAAAATCACACCCATAGACACTCAGGGAGATCAATTTGGGTTATGCACTGCCTGTATACCTGTTGCTCGTGTGATCCATTCAATGGTATGCTTACAAATAGTTCAAAATAGTGATTTTTTTTCCAAGTGCCTCAGAATTATGGTCTGACAGAACCACCCTGAGATATTGTTAGACTGGCTGAATCATAATCATGTCTATATTACACTGTTTCAGTAAAGATACTTTCCATGTTTCCTTCTTCTTTCATCAGGCATCTGGTCCAGATGGATCTTTGAAGGAAACTGCCAAGGGTTCCCTGCAAAGAAGCTTTAGACGGTTAAATGAGGCCAAACGATTGGGAGAAGATGTAAAAGGTAAGCTTTTGGGATGGGGATCTGTACTCGAAATACGTCAGATGTAATAAAAACAGTTAAATGTGTAGCTTGAAAGCTCTAATAGTTTTGGACTCAGTATCTAATCGAGACAACAAAACAGAACTGTTTAAAGCTCCAGTTACGAAAAGGAATATTTATGTTATTTTGTTACAACATTTTGTTGCTGTACCCCTGAGGTTAAAATCTGGTTTATTCAAATGCCTGGGAAGCCCATTTTGTTATGCAGTGTTTTCCTTCACAGAAAAGACAACTGGTTAGCATTTTGTATGCCAAATACTAGTAAAAAATAATAAATAATAAATAAATAAATAATAAATAATTAATAAATAATAGTAAATAACTGTCAAGCTGGGATTTGGTACTGGATGATGAACTTCTTGATTATGTGCTGGTTTAGCTCTGTGAATGGATAAAACACATTTTCAGTAGTGTGAAAAATGGGTTTTTCTATAGGTCAACACTGCAGCCACTCCAGAAAATCCCTGGAACTGTATACATAATGGGATAGATTTCTGATCAGAATTGGCCATTTCTTAAAGCACAAATCATTCCCAATTTCCAATCAGAGAATTGGATGGAGATCTATAATGTTATATTATGTGCCTTGATTGACCCTGTTGCACTTTCCCAATCATATTGTGGCCTGATGCAGAGTGCACCCTGCCAGTCTGTACATGGATGCATGCAAATTGATGTACAATGATGTGATGGTGTCACGTGCGTGATTGACCATCACTTCCAGACATTTAATTGCATTGCCTTTAACCAACCAGGGATGAGTATGGAGATTGCAGGATTGCTGGCCATTGCTAAAGCCTTTTCGTGTTTTTCTTTGTTTTCTTTTACTACTGATGCACTTGAAGAATCTTTATGGTGCCTGTTTCTAGTTCTACAATCTTTCTATGCTACTCCTTACTCACTCAGCTAGTTAGGGTGACAAAAGTTTCTGTTTAATCCCTAGTTTTGCGACAATTACAGATAATATGGTTGCAATCTACCCGAATGGGGACAGAGTCCCGTGGCTCGAGACTAGCTGGGTGTTTCCCGGCACACCGAGCGCCGAGAAACATCACACTATCTAACCCCCAACCGGGTTGATTGAGGACCTCAGCGGGCAAATCACCGACGAGGCCGCGCTTGGCCCTTTTTTCTGCACTGAGGTGCTTCTCAGTGCAGCGATTGTGGCCACAATGGACGGGATTCACATCGCGACGTCTCAAGAGATTGCATTAGATTCAAGGGGCAAGGTGAGCCGGGTAAATCCCTAAAATGGGATCTCCCGGCACCTACCGCCGCTTTGCGCTGCACTGCTTTTCGGGTGCAAAGTGACTGATAGATCCCGCCCTAAGTATTAAATATACACTGCTTCATAGTAAATAGAGGCTTACCCACTGGAATAGGTTTTGTAGTTAAGAGAAATGTTTGCGTAAAAATTACCAATTCAACGATGCCAATCATAATTTCTTCTAGCAGTCTATAATATAAAAGTTACTTGCACTTCTTGTTCTTGTCTAATGTTGTTTTTAAGAATTGACTATGCCAAGCTTAAATTTGTCAAATATCCTGGTAACATTTAATAGGGTGGTACTGGTACTGAAAATCTCGTATTATCAACTTTCTGCATTCGCTATAGACAGAAGAATCAAACTGATTGATTAATGAATCAACCTGATTAACTAATGAAGCTAAATACAATGGGTGGGATCTTACGGTCCCATCGATGGTGACACCTCCCCCGGCTGGTTCCCTGGTGGAACCAGTGGGAACAGAAGATCCCACCGGCAGCCAATGACGAGCCGCCTCTGACACCAGAAAACACACCCCAGGGTGGGGGGAATTTCCCACCATTCCCGCACAACATATCCAGCCTGCAGTTTCTTTTATTGTTGAAAAGATATTATTCCAAACATACACAACATCAACAGAATACACAGTCCATCAAAGCATAGTCAACAGTTAATCCCTTTTAATCCCCCTCCCCCCCTAACCTCCGCCCATCCCCACGATGAACAGCTCCTCAAATAAGGTCATGAGCGGCCTTCATCGCCCCTCAAAACCCTCTTCCGACCCCCTCAACCTGAACTTCATCTTCTCCAGCTGGAAGAAGTCCCCTAGCGGTGTATCTGATCTCCAATTCAAGAGGATCCTTCGCCAGGCAATCAGAGGCGAAGACCACAACAGCAGCACTCTTTCCATTACAGCAGCTCCACTACTCCGAAAGCCCAAAGATCGCCACAACAGGATCTCCATCCCCACTATCCTAGATAATGTCCCAAACACCGCCTCCCAAAATCTCTCCAGCTTCTCGCAGCCCCAGAAAGTGTGCGCAAGGTTTACCAGCCCCCGCCCACACTTCTCACACCCATCAGCCACTCCCTTGAAGAACCCACTCATCTTCGTCTGAGTCATGTGTACCCTGTGCACTACCGTGAACTGAATCAAGCTCATGTTCGCGCAGGAGGAGGTTGAGTTCACCTGCCGCAATGCCTCCCCAAGAATCCCCACCCTATTTCGCTCTCTAACTCCTCCTCCCACTTACACTTTATCCTCACTACCTGTGCCTTGGCCTACTCACCCAACCACCCATATATATCCCCAATCCTACCCACCCCCAAATTGTCAGGGAGATGCGGTTGCTCCAACAGCATGTACTCCAGTAGTTTGGGAACATTGGCTACTCCTTTTGCACAAAGTCTTGCACCTGCGACACCTAAACTTACTGCCCCTCGGCACCTCAAACCTCTCCCGCAGTTCATCCAGCCCCACAAACATCCTCTCTGAGAACATATCCCTAACCCGCCTTCCTTCACGTCCCATACATCCTATCCATCTCCCCGGTCTTAAACCTCTGGTTTTACATAGTGGTGTCAACACCAACATTTTATCCAATTTGAGATGCCTCCTTCAACTGGTTCTATATCCTGAAAGTCGACTGCACCGAACCCCTTTCTGCTCTGCTTCTGCAATAGAGTCCTCTTCACCCTCAATACCGTTCCCACCCATATGAACCCAAGATCAGTGCCTCCACCCTCCAGAAAAAGGCCTTTGGGAGAAAATCAGGAGGGTCTGAAAGACAAACCGGAACCTTGACAGCACATTCATCTTTACCACTGCACCTTCCCTGCCAACATCAAGTGCAAGGTATCCCAACTACTGAGATCCCCCTTGACCTCCTCCACTAATGCTGTCAGGTTCCACCTGTGTGGGCAGCACGTGGCGCAGTGGTTAGCACTGGGACTGCGGCGCTGAGGTCCTGGGTTCGAATCCCGGACCTGGGTCGCTGTCCGTGTGCAGTTTGCACATTCTCCCATGCCTGCATGGGTTTCACCCCACATAGGTCAGCACAAGTGGATAGCACTGTGGCTTCACAGCGCCAGGGTCCCATGTTCGATTCCCTGCCGGGTCACTGTCTGTGCAGAGTCTGCACGTTCTCCCCATGTCTGCGGGGGTTTCCTCCGGGTGCTCCGGTTTCCTCCCACAGTCCAAATACGTGCAGGCTAGGTGGATTGGCCGTGATAAAATTGCTCTTAGGGACCAAAAAAAAGTTAGGAGGGTTTATTGGGTTTCGGGGATAGGGTGGAAGTGAGGGCTTAAGTGGGTCGGTGCAGACTCGATGGGCCGAATGATCTCCTTCTGCACTGTATGTTCTATATTCTATGTAACCCAAAGATGTGCAGTTTACGTGGATTGGCCACATTAAATTGCCCCTCAATTGGGAAAAGAAAATAATTGAGTACTTTAAATTTATATTGAAAAAAAGTTCCATCTATGCATCGTTACCTGATTAACTAACCCACTCATGCGTTACCTGAATCCCCAAATACCTAAACCATTCTCTTGCTACCTTAAACTGTAGCGGCTCCGAATAGGGCCCCCGCCCCGCCCCGTCTCTGGAAACACCTTGCTCTTCCCTAAATGCGGCTGATAACCAGAGAAGGTCCCAAACCTCTCCAGCAGGCCCTTGTTCTGCCTATACTCTCCAGCAGGCCCTTCTTCTGCCGATACTCTCCAGCAGGCCCTTTGTAGCCACCTAAGATGGACACTGGGCTACAAAATGGAGAACTGCTAAGGCTGCAGGGAAAAACAGTCTTAGCAAGGACAAGCAGTTTGCAGGAGACTAATTAGCATTCTGCACGTACAGAAACCAGTTTGTGGCCAGGTGCAGAGTTCAGCCAAAGGTGTAAATGGCAACAAGATCTACATAGTAATGAGGTGATCCAGATCCAGACCCCGCACAATAGAAACATTTAAGTATCAATAGATACTTTTGAGTAGACGCCCAGACAGAGCGGCACCACTGTATCCAACACAAAGAACCATAGGGACAGCCCACCCATCGAGAAACGACCCTCAGATTGGGGGATTTAGAAGATATCGATTGGGAAAGGCCCAATCGATACATGGCAGGTAAAAGGCCCGCCCCGAAGGGGCACGGACTTCTAGGGACTATAAAAGTAGACCCCGCACATGGTTCGGTCTGTTTTGTCGCTCCGGCTCTGCTTTGCTGCTACATCGCATCCTGACTCCAGTTCCATCACCAGCCGTTGAGCCATCAGCCATCGAACTGTAAGTGCCAATACAACGATCGCTACGTGATCCAGACCTTGCTAGATCCTGACAGCTTTAAGTACCTGAGAGTTGCAGACCAAGAACGGGACGAAGGCCTTGCTCCCTGACCTTGCCTGTTCCTGTCTAGATAAGTATTTTAGTTGTTTAGTATTAGAAGTAAGTTAGTCTCTTTAGCGTATGCATGTGTATTTATTATATTTGTCATAATAAATATCAATCGTTTGGACTTACTAATCGGTGTACAGATTTATTACTTTGAACCTGACTTTGATATACTTGTGAGGTGTCTAAATACAGCACCTGGCGACTCCTGAGCATAATTACATACACAAAGCCATAGTAGTGTTAAGCACACGGCCTTTAAACGGAGGCGTGTTAATACACTCCAGTAAAACGAGCAACACCTTGTTCTGCCTATACTCTCCAGCAGGCCCTTGTTCTGCCTATACTCTCCAGCAGGCCCTTGTTCTGCTTATACTCCCCAGCAGGCCCTTGTTCTGCCTATATTCTCCAGCAGGCCCTTGATCTGCCTATACTCTCCAGCAGGCCCTTGATCTGCCTATACTCTCCAGCAGGCCCTTGTTCTGCCGATACTCTCCAGCAGGCCCTTGATCTGCCTATACTCTCCAGCAGGCCCGTGTTCTGCCTATAATCTCCAGCAGGTCCAACAGAAACAGCAGCATGTTGTCTGCATATAGCAACACCCGGTGCTCCGTGCCCCCACCCCCCTCGCAATCCCTCGCCACTCAGCCAACCCCAGAAAGGCCAATGGCAAGGGCTCAATCGCCAATGCAAATAACAACGGTGCCAACGGGCATCCCTGCCTTGTAGCCTGAAGTACCCTAAACTCATCTTGTTTATGCGCACACTTGCCACTCAGGATGCATAGAAAAGGCGCACCCGTGGTGCAAACCTTGGCCAAACCTACCCAGAATTTCAAACAAGTACCTCCACTCTACCCACTCAAAATCCTTCTCCACATCCATGGATACAATTACCCCCTGACAGGGTCATAACTACATTCAACAGCCTTCTCAGGTTGCTGGAGAGCTGCCGACCCATCACCTGTTTGATCCCCAGAGACCACCTCTGGCATAAACCCCTGCAACCTGCACGCCAACAACTTCAACAGTACTTCACATCCATGTTCAACAAAGAGATGGGCCTGTAGGACCCACACTCCAGTGGGTCCTTCCCCTTCTTCGGGGTCAGCAAAATTGACACCTGCACAGCATTGCTGGCAACTCCGCCCCTCTCCATTGCCTCAATGAATGTCCCCTACAGGTGGGTGGGGCCAACTCTGTCACAAACTGCTCATAGAATCTGCCGGAAAACCATCCGGGCCGGAGTCTTCCCCGAATGCATTTCCCTGATACTATCCATCACCTCCCTCAGCCCCAACAGCTCCTCCAATGCCTGTCTCTTCCCCATCTCCAACCCATCCAGAAACCATCCCACATCCCCATCCTCTCCACCCAGCTTGAACTTATACAACGTCTTGTAGCACCCCCTTTTCCGGCTCCAAATCCACGTCCCCTTTCTCTGGCCTTACCGTTAAAATTTCCCTAGACGCAGCCTGCCTCCTCAGCTGGGGGGCTTGCCTTCTCTCCATACTCACACTGCACCCCCTCTCCCTCTGTAGCTGTCCCCTCCACCTTGCCCATCGCCAACCTATCAAAGTGCCCCTGCAACTTCTTCCTCTCCCCCAGCAACTCCTTTGTGGGGACTGCCGAGTATCTTCTATCTAGCTCAACTACCTCATCTAACAGTCAACTGTGCTCCTCCCTATATTTATGAGCCTTCCTTGGACCACTGCCTTCAAAGCTTCCCGAAATGAGGCCACCGACACCTCCCCGTTCTGATTAAACTTCACATAATCCCTCATCGCCACCCTCACCTTCTCACAAAATGCCTTTTTTGCCAGAAATCCAAAATCCAACCTCCACCCTGGGCCTTTGCACCCAGCCCGAACTAAGCCTCACCTCCAGCCCATGCGGCGTGTGGTCCAAAATCATAATTTCCACATACTCCGCCCCTACCATCCCCATCGGCACCGCCCGACTCAACACAAAAACATTTATTCTAGAATACATCTTATACACATACGAGAGGAAGGAATACTTCATCTTCCAAGGGTTTCTAAACCTCCACAGCTTCACCATACCTATGCGCTCCACAAACCCTCCCAGCTCCTTCGCCATCCTCGACCTTCCCATCTACTTGGGGCTCGACCTGTCCACCTTCGGCTCCATTACACAATTAAAATCTCCGGACATAATCAGTTGGTGTGTATCCAAGCCCGGGATTGCTCCGAATAAGCCCTTTACAAACCTCGCATCGGCCTAGTTAGAAACATATATGTTGACTAACACTACCAGCATCCCCTCTAACACCCCACTCACTATTTGATAGTCTACACAGTGGCTGTCTGTAGGCTGACTACAGTAGAGTGCAGTCAGCTCGATTCTATCCTATCCCAATTCCATCCTTTCTCAATGGCCAGAGTTGAATGCTTTGCAGCATAAGTTAATGAATGGTGATCAGAAGTAGGAACACTTTGGTTTTTCAATTTCTTAGCTAAATGCCATTGAAATCAATCAGAGCACCTCAACCGCAGGCGAGATAATCAAACTACACGTGGATCACGCATGAAATGGTGACTGCCCTGATTCAGATGGCTCATCACTAAGTCGCATGGACCTATGACTCACTGAACCATAGCTTGAATAATTCACAAATATAAAAGAAACACAGGCAGATAAAAATATATAAACACCTATTTTATTTACTTCAAGAAATCTATGCCATGACATAGATCCCATCCGCTGAATTTTTTATTGTTGTCTTTCAGAAAAAGGAGACAACTTGAATAGCTTACAAAATAGGCTAAATGATGGTGCTGCAAAAAACAAAAACTTGTTGAAAGCCTTAAATGACACCCTTGCAAAGCTCTACGCCATTCCCAAAGGTAGGTTTTGTCTGATACGTCAATCTTTATGCTTCTACAGTGCTTGTCGTTTTTTTAGGATAAAGTTGGTCACTTTGTATTGTCATTATTTGCAAGTCTCATCTGCAACCAGAAATTATTCAGAGCTTCCCCTTTGATTCTGTGGTATAACTTATTACTGGGGGCTTTTCCCAGTAACTTCATTGAAGCCTACTTGTGACAATAAGATTATTATTATCATTATTATTAATATTATTATTAAATGGGCATAAAATCAATGGGAGGAGTATTCAAAAATGTTGGTCTGTGTCTCCAGTGGATTTCCATTGGCAATGCAAACTCAGAAAAATCACCTTGACCATGTCTCCTTTCTGTTCAATGTTAACTTTCTCGTGAAGTCAATACTCACCTATTTTCATACTGTCAGGTAATGTGAATAATTGCAATTGAGTAATGTGTACATTTCTTTCACACGATAGATGCAAGCACAAAGATACAAGCAGCTAAAGATAAAGCTAAACAAGCAAATGACACAGCGAATGCAGTGCTGGCAGAAATAAAAGATTTAAATCAGAATCTACTTGGATTGCAGGACAACTGCAGCAAGCTCAAAGATGATGTTGCCAAAGCAAATGCTGCTGTTGACATGCCAGCTAAAACAAGTAAGTTGCTGTTTGCGCTGTTGCTGTATTTTGTGTGATCAAAAGACGTACAATTGCACAATTATCATAGTTACTTTTTTTCCCCTCTACTTCATCTTACTGACATCTTAAAACAGTTTTCTGAATATCAAAGTAATTTCCCCTCCAGTACAATTCTTAATGTGGCTGATAATTTGAGACAGCTTAAGTGAATTTGAAGAAGCTGAACCTAATTCCCACTGAGCAAATTCCAAAATACAATTCTGTCCTTACATCAGCATGAAGCTGACAGTCTCAATCAGAAACGTAACATGGAGGACTTGTACAGAAACTACCTATCTTGTAATAATGAACGAGGAGTTAGTCTATCAAATGTTGGACAGGCTGTTGCAGCAATATAGTAAGAGCTTTACCCAGCAGCTCATTTTAATTAGAAATACTTGATAGTACCACTGGTGAGCAAAATAGAAAATGTTCAATTTCCTTCTATTGACTACTTTCACGTTCATTAATTCAAAAATTCACCAATGTACTTCACAAAAGAAAGGTAGTAACTAATGGAATATGTAAATGATTTTTACACAGAGGCCAGGAATGATTAGACCACTCCATCGCTGAAATTATATTTAGTGTGGATGTCAGTCGTTTTACTTCATAGTTACCTGGGGCCATTACAGTGTAAAAATAAGCAATACTGCATGCTTAAAGAAAATTTAGGAATGAGTTAAATGTGCACGAACAGTGATATTCAAACCAACATTGCGAATTAGCTATTCTATTTACGTTTAAGGGGCGGATTTCCACCTGCTTTGCACCCGGCACACATCCCGCTATTCCCGGCGAATAGCAGGAGGGCCCAAAATGGGGTTTGTGCCCAGATGCTCCCAGTCTGCAGCACCAGACGCACCGAGTTCACACTCAGCAAGGGCATGAACTTGATTTGCATATTTAAGTATGTATTCAGATATGCAAATCTGGGATTTAGACAGAGTTACCCAGATCCCGGGATTCTCTGTCTCCGCTGGCGTGAGGCCGTCGGGAATCACTACTCGTCTCTATCAACAAAAATTTGATGTGATGACCAAGATCGGAGCCCCCGAGTGGGCTGGAACAGGGCACTGCCCCCTGATACCCTGGCACTTTGACATTGCCAACCTGCTGGCACTGCCAGTGTACCATAGGGAGGGGCCAGAAAGGGGCATGGCCATTAAAGTGGGGGTTGAAGGAGGGGGCCTGAAAGGGAAATGGGGTGGGGGTGGGGCGCTGACAGTGACAAGCCCGTCGGCGACCCCGTAGCTGGATGTCGGTCACTTGGGGTACAGTAGGGGGAGGGGGGGTGGGAGATGCTGGAACCAGGGGGGAGAGGGCCCGGGCCTGGTGCGTGTTGTGGGGGTTTTCTGGTGGCAAGTGGACGATGGGAGGGCACTGTAGAGTTGTCTGGTGATTTTTTACAATGGGGGGCCCTGCTCCCAGAGCTCCCCGTTGCAGCGAGCGATCAGAATGCCATTTAAAAATCGCGCCCTGATCTCCGAGGCATACAAAAATAAATCCCCGGCCTTCTTCCAATCCCGAACACAACATGTGAGGGTCCTCAGTCCCACAATACCCATGGCGGGCAACTCCGGCCTGATCGCATGTGCACAAAAAATGCCCCCTTGGCACCTTGGCTGTGCCAACCTGGCAGTACCCCTGCCAGCTGGCAGTGCCACCTGGCAGGCTGGCACTACCAGGGTACCGAGGTGGTAACAGCAGTGCCAGATCACCACCCGTCCCAAAGGGAATGTAGCTGGGGGCATCCGACCTGCTTGGAGACCCCCACGAGTGTCGGTCCGTCTGGTCCCCGTTTGTGGGAACCAGTATCAAACGGCACTGGCTCGAGGTCCCCAAGGCAAAGGGATAGAATCCCAAAGCCTCAGGTACCTTGGGAATTTACACATTAAAGTAAGGCTTGCTCTATTATGCAGATTTGCTAAAACGTGATCCCGCCCAATGTGGGCGAGATTACCCATCCAACGTCTCACGAGATTATTTTGAATCGCGCGAGGCATTGAGAGCCGGGTAGATCCCGGGAGCGGGGTCTCCTGACTTTGAGCAGCCATGCTGAACCACGGGGAGATGCTTTTCCTGCGCAGCGTGGCCGGAGGATCGCACCCTATGTCTTCTTCAGTTGTGTGTTAGTAGCATCAACTTCTAGGTTGAGGAAATGGTTGATATTTTTAATAATCTCCGCTCGATCAGCTACAGTTTTACACTCTGTCTGATGTCTGCAAGTTGAATAGTATTTTATTACTGGCTTTGAACTTAATTTTCACAGATCACTTCAGTTTTCTCATAGTGTCCAGTGTCAGTCTAGTGTGCATCCTATTCTGGAAGCCTGGCGAAGATGCAAGCATACAAACATAGTTTTGGGATTCATGCTGCCAACAGAGATTGTTGTCTGCCAGTAGATCATATTCAGAGTATGATTTTCTGTCTAGTAAAAGCAATGGATGACAAAGTCCTTTGGCTCCTATGGCCAATATCCTAATATGTGGATCAGAATCATTGAGGTCATAAAGATATACTTCAAAACCAGAATTTTCTATTCCTCCAGACTTCTAATCCGCACTGAAATCTTAAAGAGTAATTTATTCCTGGTTTAGTTATTTACATTAAGCAGTACGTATAAAGCACACAAAGAAAATTGAATACACAAAGCAGAAAGTTTCTCAAAGCAACAAAAATCACAATTATTTGGCATGTTTCCTATCATTAAAACTCAATGATATTTTGAAATTACACAGCCAATCCAAAAAACTCATATTAAATATGGGAATGGATCATGTCTTCTCATGTTGCTATGCATCTCAGAAATCTTAATGTTTTGCCATGCCCTCACCATAGTAATAATACAATTGTTTGTATGTCAAACAGAATTGGAAAGAACTGATGAGTGGAAGAGGGCTGGTAAGGGACAGATTTTTCAGATCGGGATTGTTCAACAAATATTGCACCTATTTTTGTACTCACCTTGGTGTGGGTCTAGTTCAGGGATGCAAACTTCTCTGAGAGTTTAGTTAAGTTAATATTAATAGATTTTAGACATCTTCTGAACTTACTGGTATCCTTCACCTGCAGATTGAGAGTTGGTAAGATCCATGGAAAGTTTGTAAACGATGAAGACATTCTAGAGTAATTTGGAGTCATCCCTTTTCTTACAAAAGATGTACTAAGTGACCTAAAATGAAAGAAAATTACTGTGGATGCTGGAATCGGAAACAAAAACAAAAAGTATTGGACAATCTCAGCGGATCTGACATGATCTGTGGAGAGAGAATGGAACTCACGTTTGACGTTGATGAAGAGTCATCCAGACTCTAACGTGTCATTAGCTCTGATATCTCTCCACAGATGCTGTCAGACCTGCGGAGTTTGTTCAGCATTTTCTATTTTTGAAAATTTTTGAAGGTTCTAATTCTGAAAGATGGTGCACATTTATATTTCTTTCTTAAGTTTCTGATGCTGATATGAAAGTTAAAGAATTGGAAGAAAAGACAGATAAGTTGCTGAATAAACTCAAACCTATCAAAAATCTTCAGGACACTCTGGGCAAAAACATCTCTCACATCAAAGAGCTTATAAATCAGGCCCGTAAACATGCCAACTCCGTGAGTAACTTGATCAACAAGATAAATTCAGTATTTTTGTTAACTTTGCCACTCTCCATTCAGTATCTAATTGTTATACTTACATTAGATCAAAGTATCAGTCTCATCTGGTGGTGATTGTATCCGCACTTACCGTCCCGACATTAAAAAAGGCACCTACAATTCTATTGTTCTCAATGTGAAGACGCCGGAGCTTGAGAATCTGCTATTTTATCTTGGTAGTGCAAAATATGTGAGTATGCCTCTCTAGAGCTCACTCTGGATGTTTATGTTATTTTCTTCATTACCTTGAAAGTAAATGTTAACATTATACAAAATGTTGAGGCTTCTAGGCACGATTCTGTGCAGTGCCTAGCAGCACTGGTGCCATCCAAGTGCCCTGCACACCAATGAAGAATGACCTGACTTTGATTGACAAGGCCAGCTCAATTGAATATATGTCTGGCGTTTTGGCCATGATGTGGTCAGAGTTATAGGGAGGGGTGGCAGAACTGTGAATTTCAGGTAGTTGCCCTTGGAGACACTGTGATTTAGCAGGATGGAAGAGCATGTGCCTGAGGTGTTATGGGAATGGGATCATAGTTCACAGCAGTGGCAGAGGAGAAGCGTGGGCATCAGTTTTAGCATTGCTTCTAAATAGGATCTTTATTACCAGAGTCCTGGCCAGGTGTAGTGAGCCTACGCAGTTGGCTTTGTGGAACACCTCTACGCAGTCCGCAAATATTCTTTTATTTAATAAATTTAGAATACCCAATTCCTTTTTTTCCAATAAAGAGGCAATTTAGCGTGGCCAATCCACCTACCCTGCATATCTTTGGGTTGTGGGACCGAAACCCACGCAAACACGGGGAGAATGTGCAAACTCCACACAGATAGTGACCAAGAGCCGGGATCAAACCTAGGATCTCGGCGCAGTGAGAAGGCAGTGCTAACCACTGTGCCACCATGCAGACTTGCACTCTGCAAACTTGACCCCACATCTCGGTGTTTGCCACCACCCTGACATCTCTGCTTTCGATTAGATGCTTTACAACCTTCTGGACTCAACATTGAGTTAAATAATTTTAGACCATAAATTCTGTCCTTTCTTTTGTTTCATTTGCATGTGCTGACTTTCTATGCCTTTATTTTCAATATTTTCAGACACGGCTATTTCACCCTGCCCATCACACCCACTCTGGACATGTCTTCTATTTGCTCACTAACATAGTTACCACTTTCTTTGCCTTTTGTACCATGAAATCTTTTGTCAGTTATTCTGCCCTGTCCTCTAAACTGTCACAGACCTTCTCTTTTGTCCTTCCTTTTCTCCTACATTTCTAGCTTCCTTCAGTTCTGAAGAAAGGTCCTTGATGTGAAACAGTAACTCCAGGTTGCTTTTTACGTGCCTCTGCCTGGCATGATTCTAGCAGCGGGGTACATATAAATGGTGGGTGCCCACTCCACCATCTTCTCACTCAGCCTATTTGATGCAACCCCTTTTCTATTAGTAGAGATCAAGGTAGCTGTTCAAAATCCTCCTTTGATGGTTTAGTTGCTATTGGCTTTTGGAACCCATGATGGTTCCTACTGCTTCACCCATCCCTCTGCAGGTACTGAATGAGTGCTGAGGGTGGCTGCAATGAGTGAGAAGTGGAAGCACTTTCAGCAAAATGCCCCTTCCATGACCACATTCACCATCATCCCTGTCAAACTTTTCGTTTCTGAGAGTTCCCATTCCAGGATTATAAAAATCCTGCAGCACAAGTACTTTCACTCCATCGCAATTAATTAGTTAGACAGTTAAGCAGGTATATGGGGACCACGGTAGCACAAGTGGCTAGCACTGTGGCTTCACAGAGCCAGGCCCCAGGTTCGATTCCCTGCTAGGTAACTGTCTGTGTGGAGTCTGTATGTTCTCCCCATGTCTGCATGGGTTTCCTCCAGGTGCTCCGGTTTCCTCCCACAGTTCAAAGACATGCAGGTTACGTGGATTGGCCGTGATAAATTGCCCTTCGTGACCAAAAAGGTTAAGAGGGGTAATTGGGTTACAGGGTAGGGTGGAAGTGAAGGTTTAAGTGGGTCAGTGCAGACTTGATGGGACGAATAGCCTCCTTCTGCACTGTATGTTCTATGACTATGATATTTATCATTTTAATTTTGCTTATCTAATGTGAAATTTGTCGCTGCTGACGAGGTATCTCCGGTATACATGTCCTGCTTAATATTCATCTAGACTCGGTTATGTTTATGTTCACGGACTGTTCTCACTGTGTCACAAAGTCACACTGTGACTTTGAGATTAGTAGCCTATTACTGTGTGGTTCGTTCGTAGCTTCTGTGTAACTAGCAGACTGTTACTATGTCGGTGGTAAACTGTTACCAAGGTTGGTCAGTTGTCACTGTGAGGTTGGTGGGTTGTCACGGTGAGGTTAGTGGGTTGTCACTGTGAGGCTGGTGGGTTGTCACGGTGAGGTTAGTGGGTTGTCACTGTGAGGCTGGTGGGTTGTCGCTGTTAGGTTGGTGGGTTGTCACTGTGAGGTTGGTAGGTTGTCACGGTGAGGTAGGTGGGTTGTCACTGTGAGGTTGGTAGGTTGTCACGGTGAGGTTGGTGGGTTGTCACTGTGAGGTTGGTGGGTTGTCACTGTGAGGTTGGTGGGTTGTCACTGTGAGGCTGGTGGGTTGTCGCTGTGAGGTTGGTGGATTGTCACTGTGAGGCTGGTAAGTTGTCACTGTGAGGTTGGTTAGTTGTCACTGTGAGGTTGGTAGGTTGTCACTGTGAGGTTGGTAGGTTGTCGCTGTGAGGTTGGTGGGTTGTCACTGTGAGGCTGGTGGGTTATCACTGTGAGGTTGGTTAGTTGTCACTGTGAGGTTGGTAGGTTGTCACTGTGAGGTTGGTAGGTTGTTGCTGTGAGGTTGGTGGGTTGTCACTGTGAGGTTGGTTAGTTGTCACTGTGCGGTTGGTAGGTTGTCACTGTGAGGTTGGTAGGTTGTCGCTGTGAGGCTGGTGGGTTATCACTGTGAGGTTGGTAGGTTGTCGCTGTGAGGTTGGTGTGTTGTC
The DNA here is from genome assembly GCF_902713615.1 of Scyliorhinus canicula. Lineage (NCBI taxonomy): Eukaryota > Metazoa > Chordata > Chondrichthyes > Carcharhiniformes > Scyliorhinidae > Scyliorhinus > Scyliorhinus canicula. The sequence goes on from NC_052151.1 coordinate 104,967,117, forward strand.
GCTGTGAGGTTGGTAGGTTGTCACTGTGAGGCTGGCCAATTGTCACTGTGAGGTTGTTAGGTTGTCACTGTGAGGCTGGCCAATTGTCACTGTGAGGTTGGTGGGTTGTCACTGTGAGGTTGGTAGGTTGTCACGGTGAGGTAGGTGGGTTGTCACTGTGAGGTTGGTGGGTTGTCACTGTGAGGTTGGTGTGTTGTCACTGTGAGGTTGGTGTGTTGTCACTGTGAGGCTGGTGGATTGTCACTGTGAGGTTGGTGGATTGTCGCTGTGAGGTTGGTAGGTTGTCACTGTGAGGCTGGTGGATTGTCACTGTGAGGTTGGTGGGTTGTCACTGTGAGGCTGGTAGGTTGTCACTGTGAGGCTGGTGGGTTGTCGCTGTGAGGTTGGTGGATTGTCACTGTGAGGCTGGTAAGTTGTCACTGTGAGGTTGGTGGGTTGTCACTGTGAGGCTGGTGGGTTGTCACTGTGAGGTTGGTGGGTTGTCACTGTGAGCCTGGTAGGTTGTCACTGTGAGGTTGGTGGGTTGTGACTGTGAGGTTGGTGGGTTGTGACTGTGAGGTTGGTGGGTTGTGACTGTGAGGTTGGTGGATTGTCTGTGTGAGGTTGGTAAGTTGACACTGTGAGGTTGGTAAGTTGTCACTGTGAGGTTGGTAAGTTGTCACTGTGAGGCTGGTGGATTGTCACTGTGAGGTTGGTAAGTTGTCACTGTGAGGCTGGTAGGTTGTCACTGTGAGGTTGGTGGGTTGTCTGTGTGAGTGTGAGGTTGGTAAGTTGTCACTGTGAGGATGGTGGGCTGTCACTGTGAGGTTGATGGGCTGTCACTGTGAGGTTGGTAAGTTGTCACTGTGAGGCTGGTAAGTTATCACTGTGAGGTTGGTAAGTTGTCACTGTGAGGTTGGTAAGTTGTCACTGTGAGGTTGGTAAGTTGTCACTGTTATGTTGATGGGTAGTCACTGAGATTGGTGGGTTGTCATTGTCAGGCTGTCTCTGTGAGGTAGGTAGGTTGTCGCTTTGACGTTGGTAAGCTGTCACTGTGAGATTATTAGGTTGTCACTGTGAGGTTGGTAGATAACTACTGTGAATTTGGTATGCTGTCATTTTGTGTCTGATAGAATTGTGATGAGATTGATTGTATTGACAGACGTACTAGCTTTCACTTCTCTTCTTGTCCATTCCGAACAACCTGAGTCTGCTGGGACCTAATGACGTGTCCTTGACAACCTAGCACTGGACCAATGATCCTGGGCAGGAAATTGGAGCTGAGACAGAAGATGTGCAAGATCAGCACTGCCTCTACCATTGAATGGCAGAAGAGGATCCAGGGACTGTTTGGTCTATTCATGTTCCTATTTTCTATGTTCTTATGTCGCCTGAGCCTCTGGATATTAATCAGCAGTTCTTCACATCCTCTACCTGGCTGAGGTCAGGACTAAAGTGATACCGTGCTAGTGTCGATAAGTGACTTGAGGCTGGGAGGTAAAACTCTGAATACTAGTTGCCATTAGATTTATTCCAAATTAGTTTCAACATTGGGCCAGATAGCCACTGTGGCAAGGAAGCTGCAGACCAAAGCTGAAGACCCCTGGGTTAAGCCACAGTTTTGTACAGTTTAATACAATTTTAAGTGTGTTATACAAGAGATATTAAGATCATTTAGAGTACATCACATATATTCACCAATGTGGCTCAAAGTTTGGAAACTATTGTGACCTTACATGTGATATTTCCAGAGGAGAAACCTAAGAAATGATTGAACAGAGGTTTTAAAAGTTCTATAAAGTTATGGTAGGTTGAACAGGAAGGGATTATATTTGGTGGTGAAGTCAGTCCTGAGGGGTCGTCAATTGAAACTTTCAACATTTGGTGGAGAGGACAGATGTTAGGAGACAATTCTACAAGCAGGAGGTTGTTGGAATATGCATTAGGGAATGCTTGAGCCAAAAATCATTACATCTTTAAATGGAAAACTAGATGAATATTTGAAGCAAAGGAAAAGGCATATGGTGTGAGAGCAAAGAGTCAACTGCACAATTCTGCACAATTTTAAAAATGGTTCAATTTACAATGAATTCATTTTTTTGAGACGGTGACAGCTTTAGAAATGAGTTTGTCTCCACCTATTGACTAAACAATCAAATTGCAATGCCTTCAACCAGGATTCCATCAGCACCTGGAATGAATGTGCAAACCTCTCGATGAAAGCCTACTGCTGTGTTTTTCGTAATACTTATATCATTGGGTTTGCATAATTGAAGTACTTATGTTTGAGGCCAACTATCGACAGTTCACAAGCACTGACCGTTGATCAGTTTCCAGTGTTTCCTGTCCTATGCACAGCTGGGGTCAGGGACTAAAGTGACACTACTTTTGTCAGTCGGTGGTGACTTGAGTCTGAAAGATTAACCTCTGGATACTTCAGGTATCTTCATGGCTGGCATTAAATTTATTTTAACTTTACTTCAACATGGAGACAGGGAGCCACTGTGCCAAGAGAAGTTAGGATCACCACTGTACAGAGCCCCCAGTTGAGAAATCTTATGTTAAGTCATAGTTTTGTGCAGGTTAAACAGTTTTAGGTGTCCATTTATTTAGGAGAGATGGATCATTGAGAGTACATAACATAGATTCACCATGGGAGGCTCAGGGTACATAAGAACATTGAAATAAAAAGAGCATGTGCAGGCCATTCGGACCCTCCGGCACCATTCAATGCAATCATGGCTAAGCTTCTGCCTCAACTCCACTTTTCTACCTGGGTCCAGTGCTGTGTTGTCAAGAAGACATCATCTGGTATCAGCAGACACATTCTGTTCAGATTGTTAGGAATGGATAAGAGGAGGAGTGAAAGCCGGTACGCCTGTCAATACAATCCGTCTCATCACAATTCTATCATCCACACAATGCCAGTCAGCCAAACTCACAGTAACAATCTACCAACCTCATTATCAACTGCATGATAACAGTCTACTGATCACACAGCATCTGCAGTTTTATTGGACCAGCTACAACAAAACCATGGTCGCAAGAGCAGGACCGAGGCTGGGAATCCGACAGCAAGTAACTCACCTGTCCACCACCTACGAGGCACAAGTACAAAATGTGATGGAATACTCTCCACTTGCCTCAATGAGTGCAGCTCAATGCCATCTGGGAAAAGCAATCTTCCTGATTACCACCCTATTCACCACATGAAATAGTTACTCCTTCCACTACTGGTAGTCCATGATTGCAAGTGTGTACCATCTACAAGAACCTCTGCAGCAACTCACCAAGGCTCCTTCACAACAGCTTCCAAACCTGCGACCTCTAATACCTAGGTAGCAGGAACATGGGAAAGTCACTATTTGCAAGTTTTCCTTCAAGCCGCACACCACCCTGACTTGGAAATTAATTGCCGTTTTTTTCACTGTCACTTGATCAAAACCCTGTCATTCCCTCCGCAGCACGTGGACTGCGATGATTCAAGAAGTTTGTTCACCTCCACGTTCTCAAAGGCAATTAGTGATTGGCAACAAATACTAGCCAGAAATGCCCACACCACATGAACAAACAAAAATAAAGAACACTACATTTACAAATTATTTTTCTATTACATTAACCAATAGAAATTACAGACCGTTGAACCAATTTCTTACCTACACCTGAGCTGTAATCTAAATCCCCACAGTTTTGAAAATTCATTTGTGGTTTTTCCAGTAGAACTGTCAGACACCATAAGAGAAGTCAGGTATAACATAACATAATAGCTTGCTACAGTGCATCTGGGGTATCAAATAACACAATACATTTTAAGCTTTTAGATATCCAATTTGTGAATAGCTTTCATATTTCAGGTTTTATTTAGAGAATATTATAAAAATAATAAGAGCTGTGAAATTTCAGGGATTCTCCTAAATTTAGTTTAAAGTATTTGAAGTAAATTTGCAGAATATTAGCTATGTGAAATTATACACTATAGGCTGTAGGCTACTTCAGCCACATTGCACTGCCACTGGAGTAAAAGTTGTGATCAGAACCATAGCATGTACCACAAATTTGCAGAACCAATTGTCCTGTTTGAGCATGGCTCACTGCCGAAAATATTTTCACATCCTCAGGGCATTCCAAAATGGTTCACACAAAAAAAATGGCAATGTATAAAAATGCGGCAACCAATTGATGCCTAGCAATGTCTCACAAATATCAATGATTGTCAATCGCTTTTGGTGATTTTACCTGAAGGACAGATGTTGGTCAGCCTCTCTAGTCTTCTTCAAATAAGGTCATGCGATCATTTATGTCCATCAGAGATCGCAGATTGGTCTCGTAAAAGAGGGCACTTCTAACACTGCCTCGTCATGGTACTGATCTGCCAGCACGGACTGTATGTTCTTAAGTGGAGCTCTACATCAAAACCTTCTAACTCAGATCACGTATTACCACTCAGTCAATCATGTGTGAATACATGTACTTTAAAGCTTAGCAGAGAAATCAGAACCAAATGGGTTAAAAGAAATGTGGAATATTAATTGATGAATCAATTATCTACTCAAATACTTAATTTTGGCATGTGTATGAAATTAGATTTCCAAAACGATTGTTACAAAGAGCCTGAATGCTTTCATTGATTTGGCTTTGAACCAGCAGCATTGTGGTCGAGGCAGATTCGAATGTGGCTTTCAAAAGATTTGATAATTGGATACTTATCTGAAGAGTAAAAATCTGCTAGGTTATGGGGGAAAGGCAGGAGATAGAGATTGGTGACCCTTGCAGAGGGCTAGCACAGGCACAAAGGGCTGAATGGCTTCCTCTGAATTATAACCATACTATAATTATACTATAGTGGTTAATGTGCATGTTTTAAGAAGCATTTGACATTGCTGTGTCTGAAGATTTTGCATTTAACAGATGTTACCTTATTTGAATCTCAAATGATCAAGGTTTTACTGTGATTCCTAAATTAGCCTTCAACTTTCATCTTACTGTTATTCAACAGACTGATTTCTTAGCAATTGAGATGCGCAAGGGCAAAGTCAACTTCCTGTGGGATGTAGGATCTGGTGTTGGACGTGTTGAATATCCAGACTTGATCATTAATGACCAATATTGGTACAGAATTGAAGCCTCTCGGTAAGTTTCACACATTTGTTTCCCCTGACCAAATACGGCGCTAAAATCATTATAAATGCGAATGTAAATGGCATTCCTTTATTCACACCCATCTATGGCATTTCAAGTCAGATTTTTGCTAGTTCCACTCGTGGCGGGCAAGAACTCCCCCTCAAAGAGAGCATGCTAGAATAAATATGCCCTTCAATTTATTTGGAGCTGTTTTTCTTTCGCATACTTTAAATATCAAGTTGGTTGGCCAGTATAGTAATATGACACTCTAACTGTAATATATGAGGGTTTGGTGTCACAGAGAGGGATTAATATAATTAGCATTAATTTCTTCTCTCACCACCTATCCAGAAACAAATATGTTTTGATTTGTTTCCCTCTTTATCAGTGATAGTGGGCGGAATTCTCCGCAAGGCCCGCGCCGTTGTGAAACCCGGAGAGGTTCACGACGGTGTCGGAGGCCTCGCCTTGCCCCCTATTCTCCCCTCCCCCCCTTCCCCCCGGGGGGCTAGGAGGGCCGTGCCGTAAATCTTGGCCGCGGGGGCTTGTCGTGACGTCAAGGCCCGAAGCGCCGAGAATGACGCGGGCGGCGCGCCTAATGCCGTCAGCAGCGCATGCGCGGGTTGGCCGGCTCCAACCCGCGCATGCACGGCTGACATCACGACGGATGACGGCTCAAACCCGCGCATGCGCGGTTGCCGTCTTCCCCTCCGCTGCCCCGCAAGACGTGGCGGCTTGATCTCGCGGAGCGGCGGAGGGGAAAGAGTGCGTCCCTTTGAGACACCGGCCTGACGATCGGTGGGCACCGATCACGGGCCAGTCCCCTCCCGAGCACGGTCGTGGTGCTCACTCCCCTCTCTGCCCCCCACAAGGCACAAAACAGCTGCTGGCGCCATGTTCACGCCGGCAGCGACCAGGTGTGGTTGCCGCCGACATGAACCGGTTGGGAATGGCAGGCCGTTCGGCCCATCTGGGCCGGAGAATCGCGGGTTGCCAAAGCGGCCCTCCCGCGATTCTCCCACCCGGCATGGGAGTGGAGAATCGCGCCCAGTGTATTTACCAGCCTCCCAATTTTGGTGCAATCCAATTTTCTATTAACAAACTCCAGATTGGATGAACTCAAAGGGTTAGTTTATTTTCACACATAGAGAACACAAAAAGATAGTTTGCAATGTCCCGCTCGCATTGAGATAGTAAATAGAGGGACAGAGAAAATAATGATTTGCAGTACAGAGACCACAGAGAAAAGAAAAATTGTTTCACATGGGTTTTAAAGTCCAGAATCAAAGTCCAAAGCGATATTCCTTCACAGAGGTCTTTAGGTTGAAAATTGATGCTGGATAATTCACTTTTCCGGTGGTGTTCACTTCACACGGTGAGATACTCACGTAGAGATTAATCAGTCTTTCGGCAATGGTACAGAGTTTCTAGCAGAAGCAGTGAAGGTGGGGACCAGGTATGTCACTTGGTCACAGTTCCTTGTCTGTGAGGCTGCTAGTTAGATAACTGAGCTTTGCAGTTCAGCAAGGCAATATTATTTGTTCCACAAGCCAGAGGCCCAAGTCACATGACTCCCACCTCTCCACCAGGTATTTGAAAAAGGATGTGCATCCAGCATCTGGATTTCAAAGACTAATAAACATCTCAGCGATTCAGAATTGAAAGGAAGGTTGCGGGGCCTTTGCCTTAGCAGCTGCTCCACTTCTTTCTGGCTAGCTGGGTTAAGTGCAGATGATATTTGTGTAGCTCCCTTTGAAGTAGGGACATACAGTGCACAGGTGGTTGTTTGATGCTCCTCAGAGATAACGAGGTGTGGGATTTTCCAAAACTGCCAAGTGGCTTTTTTCTTCTGGGTGTTACAAACCCTCGCATTGGGGGCAAATTATCCACATTTCTTTTTGGATTGAAATTTTGATGAAAGATCAAACATTAAACAGGTAAAACGCATGGGTACATGTGAACCAGTCAGTTAGAAGAAAACAGAAAATTCACTTTGTTGTTTGGAAAATTATGGCTTCAGTTTTATCCCTATTTTTGAGTGCGAATGGAAGAGTGGTATACTGAAAATCATGAAGCAGAACTGACTGCACTGTTCCGGCTGGATTGGTGCCAACAAACAGAAATCTAAGGCAGCCATTTATTTTCAAGTACTGGAGGTTCTGGATGTAGAGTGGGTTAACTGGCACTGCTCAGAGTTACTCCTGGAGACTCCTCGTAAGGGAGCAGGTCTGCTTTCTCAGATTTGTTTATGGGACCAAGCAGAGCCTTCATATTTCTCTTGGTGCTCCTCTTGACCCCATAAATACTGGCCTGCAGCACACTCAAAGTGCTGTAGAACTCACCCCTTCCCTTTACTCAGAAAATAGCAGTTTGGCTTCAAGTAGGAATTCCTGTATTTCTGGCCTGCACTAAAATGGAACACACCACATAAACTACTTTTCAGTGCCCCCAAAATTCTCCTGGTTGCCACGAATTTCAAAATGAAGCTCGACCCTGAAAATGGTTCAGATTTTTCAGTACCATAAGGTGAGTTTCCCTAGTTGTTATCCCACTACTGAAAAATCTACTCTGCTCCGTGATATGGATTTTTAAGTTTGTTCTTCAAATTTAGTCTTCCAAAGTCTAATAATGATCCCCTTTTCTGGGTTGAATTACTTTCTGAGAACGTGCCTGTTAACGAATTTGTTATTTTTTAAATTAACACTCTCGTTGATGATACCGATTCACAACATTGTGGCACGGTGGCACAATGGTTAGCACTGCTGCCTCACAGCTCCAGGGACCCGGGTTTGATTCTGGCCTTGAGTTTGCATTTTCTCCCCTGTGATTGCATAAATTTCCTCTGGGTACTCCAGTTTCCTCCCACAGGCTAAAGGTGAACAGGTCAGGTGGATTGGCCATGCTAAATTTCATTTAATTTAATTTAAAGGTTAGGTTGAGTTACAAGATAATGGGGATAGGGCGGGGGATTGGCCTAGGTGGGCTGCTCTTCTGGAATGTGGCTGCAAACTCGATGGACCGAATGGCATTGTAGGGATTCTATGAAATTTAACTTCTTTCAACCACTTAATCCATTCCAAAAACAAGCATTTCAAGTTATTTATATGCACCTGGAGCTATCAATGAAACTGTGAACTGACAGCCTCCCCATTGTGATAATAACAGGTTGTGAAATAGTCATGCAGCACAAGTCCTATAATGCTAACCCATTTGCCTATGTCAGCAGAATGAAATATCAAGCACTTTCTAAAGATTGCTCAGTGTTTAGACAGGAGATTTAAATGCCTTGACAGCTTTACAGTTCCCTTTTGAACTTGACAATTCCAGTGAGCTTGACAGTTCCCTTGACAGCATGATAGTTCCAATGAGCAGATCCAATGAGTTTGTCCACTCTTTCTTTTTACAAACATTCATGGATACTTTGAACAATCCGTAAAAAGCATTTTGCCTCTGCCACAGAGCATCTGAACTCCCAAAGGGCAATGCACATCTCCAAAACATGTCCCTGGAATTACCCAAAAGAGTGCCCCATCTCTCCAAAGAACTGTTACAGCTTTAGATCTTTTTTCTGTAAGTTCTGAAGCTCACAAGGCATGTTTTTGATATCCTGCAAGCGAAAGCTTGACTGAAGGCAGCTCCTCTATAAACCATGGATGTGTAAACTACAATGAGGCCATGTTCCATCATGCACTCTTCTCTCTCTGCGCCCCCATCTCCACCAAAATGGTGCAGGTTTTGGAACGCGACTTCTGGGTGCATTTTGTTTAAGATGGAACAATCCCGGTCTGTGTGAAAATTCAGGCTTCAGTGTCTACTCATGGTAGACGCTGGGATTGTACTTAGGTTATTGTCCCAAGCTAAAATACCTTGCATGTTTCAGTAAAACAATCTGTGTCTTCTTTTGATCTATATCAATCAAACCACTCAAGGTTACTCCTACATTTATCCTGGATTTAAAGGCACAGTCCCAAAATATAATAATCTTCTAAACCTCATAATTGTAACAATGTAGGTGAAACTTAGATTCTCATATATCTAAGAAACATGGTTAAAGAAACCGAACTAAGGATTAGCAAGGATCCGTTCCACCTAACTTTTTCAGAGAACAGTGCATTGGAAGAATTAAAAATTTCTCCAGAGAAGGTTCAAAGGAGATTTACAAGGATGTAACCATGAGTTGCAATCATTCGCTATGAGAAAAGATTGGATGGACTGGAGCTGTTTTTCTTTGGAACCAAGGAAACTTAGCGGACATTTAATTGAGGCGTATTAAACTCTGAGGAGCCTAGTTAGGAAGAATCTATTTCCATTAACAGGGAGGTCAATAACCATGGAGAATAGGTTTAAAGTTAAATGGATTAGTTGGGAATTGAGGGGAAATTCTTTTCAACCAGAGGGCGGTCAGGGTCAGGAACTGAAAGAGTGGTAGAAGTGGAAACCCTCACCTCTGGGATATACATTTGAAGTGCCGTAACTCTCAGGGTCACGGTCCAAGAACGGGAAAGTGCAATCCGGCTGGATAACTCCTTTTTGGCCAATACAGACAGGAATTGCCAAAATGGCATCCTTCTGTGCCACAGATGTTCTGTGTCTCTGTGCAAAATCATGAGAAAATATAGGATGGTTAAAATTACTCTTCGTATTGTTCACTATTTCATTTTCTTGTAGCCTATTTTTCATTTTCGCTATGACGGTAATTATTTTCTTACCTTCACCTTCCTACATTGGAAAGAGTATATACATTGACTATTGAAGACTGCCGCAAAAAAAAAATTCACTTAGAATTAAATTTAATCTTATTTTTCAATGTTCAGTCTTTAATTAATTCTCAATTTGTAAATTACAACAGTAATTGATCATTTCTTTTAAAAAAGGTTTCGAAGAAATGGTACAGTTTCCGTGCGTGCACTAGATGGTCCAAGGGCAAGCATTGTGCCAGCCACCTATAGTGCAGTATCACCTGAAGGCTATACAATTCTTGATGTGGATGAAAAAGCTTACCTGTTTGTTGGTGGTCTAACAGGAGAAGTAAAGGTGTGGTATAACATTTATTCAAAGGTATGGGGTGGAATCTCCGTTAGCCCATGCCAAAGTCGGGAAAGTCGATTAGGCGGAGAATCGATTCGACGCCAAAATTGCGGCAGACGGCGATTTGATGCCAAATCGCAATGCTCCAGCACCTCGACAGCAGCGTCAATGCATTCCAGAATGCACGTACAGTAAACACTGTTTGCATATTATTAGCAGCCCAACCCTGTATTTTCCAGGGCCTCCGCGATTCTCTGCCTCCAATGGGCCGAGTTCCCGACGGCACAGTTCACTTGTGCTTTTAAAAATCATGAAACTGCCGTGAGGGAGAGATAGGTGGTCCAACATGGCCATAGTTTGCTGACAATTGTGCCGCTGACCAGCGAGCTTCTGCCAACACTGGGGGAGTAATGGGGAGTGGCCAGGAAGTGGCTGTGGGGGCAGGGTGAATGGGCAGGGCAAGGCAGCCATGCAGCTGTGCACACCGCTAACAGCCTACTTTGAACATAGTGCCATGGGCTGTATAGGTCCCCCCCCCCCCCCCCCCCAGGCCAGCCCCCCCATTGGTGCCATCAGCTGTATGGCCGCACTTCAGCACAACAAGTGCAATCTTGTTGCCTCGGATGAGTGTGTGTGGGGAGTGTAATGTGTATATGCATCTGCAGCTTGTCAGCCTCCCGACTGTCAGTCACTCCCGCCAAATCCTGCGCCGTTTTTCATTGGAATCAATTGTGTTCCACCAGTGCTAGCCCCTCAATAGTAGCGGAATCGGCCAGGTGTGGCGCCAGTTTTTCTGTCGTGAAAGTCCACAAACTTGTCAACACTAGTGTCAACACTAGTCTCAGAAACGGAGAATCCCGCCCATGGTTCTTTGATCTATCATTAATAATACAGCAGAAATATCATCAAAGATTAATTTATATAAAGTATCTTTTTCATAAGCAGTTGATATATTTATTTTAAACTTTATGTTTTTCACAATTACATAACTATATCAATGAGCAGTAAGGAAGCAGAAGAAATTGCATTTATAAGGCATCAGGGATATGACAACCAAACAGCACAACATCATCCTCAAAATCGCAATTTTGAAATGGTTTCGTAATCCATTATAGTGATATCGTTTAAGGAATAAATGTTAACCAGGGCAGTGGGGAAACTCACCTGTTCTTCCTCAAAATTGGATCATGGGATCACTTACATCCAGCTAGGGTACACACCAGGGTGTGGTTTAACATCTGAAAGCAGCAGCTCCAATAGTGTGACACTCCCTCAGTCCTATATTGGAGTGTCAGCTCTAAATTTTGTGCTCAATTCTCTGCAGTGGGAATTTAGTGCACCACCTTCTGACCCAGATGCAAGAGTACTAAACACTGAGTCACAAATGACACTATTCTATATCAGGCCTTTAAGAATTAATACTCTTGAATGTTATTGATTGTGCTGATTCATGCAACACTGTTGTTAGGGTTTGTGCACATCATTCCTGTACTATTGTGGTATGATATTGAATGGAAGTCAGGCATTTCCCCATCGGAAAGGTAAAATGGAGGGAAGGCATTGGAAGAATTAAACTAAAGTCACCTCTAGGTCACTGCTATGCTATCTCATAGCCAACTTTGCAAAGTAGCATTGATGAATGTGTGGCAGCAGGTCCACCAACAACCAATCAAATGCACAGGAGACAAAGGAAGATTTTTTTTAAAACTGAAGATGAAGGGAAGTGTTTCATGCAATCCTGAATTCCTACTGCTCCGTAATCCCATATTAAAAGAAATCTTTGCACGTGACACCTCGGCTATATAAAATGCGTACAAAACCTCTTGAATTTAATAATAAGCTCTTGAAGCTATTAAATATAATACAAGATAGGTGGATGTTAGTGGTATTCAGGTTTTTATTCATGCTTTCAGGTATTCAGATTTTTAAACCTGGAGGACCATGTGTTTCACATATCTCAATGCCAGGCTTTGATTTGAAGACAGTTTTATTGATGGGGCATGGCTTTTGTTCTCAAGTTGATTCCACACCTATTTGTTTTTAGTATCATCAAGGAAATATTAGCTTATGGATCAGCTGGATGCGCTTACATATTGTTCTCCTATTCAGAATATCTCTGCATGTAACTTGGATCACAGTTTACAGGCTGGCAAAAATAAAACACAAGTGATAAAATCAATTGCATCAGTATTGTAATTATAGCACTTCTTTTCTCAAACCCTTTAAGAAATCAGATGTGGTCAAAACAACCACTTTCTCTGGTTGTATGGGAGAAACATCCTTGGATCGTAAACCTATTGGACTATGGAATTACAGAGACAGACAGGGAGAATGCAAAGGCTGTGTTGTGAGGTAGGTACTCCTAACTTTCATAGGACCAGGACAAGTATCGGTTCAATTTATTCCATTTAGAATTGGGATAAAGAAGGATAATTTTCGGACTTTGCATTCTGATGAGGAGTTTCTCCCACCAGAAGACGATAGCATAAAGGTAATATTGCTGGACGTGGGCAAGACTGGTGACATGTGACACCTGTAGCATATTGAAGCAACCACATTTGTGCTAAATGCCAGTAGCTTGAGGAGCATTGACGAAGATTTAATCATAGAATAGAATCCTAGAATCCCTACAGTGCAGAAGGAGGCCATTTGGCCCACCGAGTCTGCACTGACCCTTCAAATGAGCACTTCACCCATGCCCACTCACCCCACCCCGCCCTCTCCCTACAACCCCAAACCGAACTCGCACATCCCTGGACACTAAGGAGCAACATAGCATTTTTTTTTTAAATTTCGAGAACCCAATTCATTTTTCCAATTAAGGGGTAATTTAGTGTGGCCAATCCACCTAGCATGCACATCTTTTGGGTTGTGGGGGCGAAACCCATGCAAACACATGGAGAATGTGCAAACTCCACACGAACAGTGACCCGGCGCCGTGAGGCAGCAGGGCTAACCACTGTGCCACGTGCCGCTTGAGCTGAAGGCAGAGCTACAGGCATTGCGACGCAATGCCCAGTGCTGCCCAGGGGCAACATATCATGGCCAATCCATGTACCCCATACATCTTTGGACTTTTGGAGGAAAAGCGGAGCGCCCACGAAGGCACTGGGAGAATGTACAAACTCCACACAGACAGTGCCCCAAGGTTGGAATTGAACATGGGTCCCTAGTGCTGTGAGGCAGCAGTGCTAACCACTGTGCCACCGTGCCACCTAAGCTGGAGGCAGAGCTGGAGGCAGAGCTACAGGCATTGCGACGCATTAAGCAATGGCAAGGTTAGCTGGACACTTTCTTCCAGAAGGCAATCAAACCCCTTAGGTGAGCATTACTTGATTTAGTTAGTGGTCAGGGACAGGATAGGCTGACTACGAATCAGGCTGGTAAGAGGATTGAGAAGGTGGGAGTGCAGTTGAGCAACAAGTTTGAGGTCCTTGCAGCTTGTATGGACAAGAGTGGGGGCTGTATTGTGGATGACCATTGTACCATGGTATCATGGTATGGGAAGCCATTCAAGTGGGTTGGAGTTGAAAGGAATGAAATAATAGTAGGGGACAAGATAGTCAGGGGGTGGGTACTGTTCTCTGAGAATCCAGAAGGGTGTGTTGCTTTCCTGTTGCCATGGTTCAGGATATTTACTCAGGGCTGGATAGGGACTGGTAGTGGGAGGGGGAGGATCCAGTAATTGTAGTCTCTGTTGATCCCTACGATATAGGTAGAACTAGGAAAGAGCTTTTACATAAGGGGCAGGATTCTCCGCCCCACCGTGCCACGTTTCTGTTTTACCCGCCGGCGGGATGCTCCGTTACGCCGGCTGGCCAAAGGGGTTTCCCATTGTGGGGCAGCCCCACGCCGTTGGGAAACCCCCGGACCTTCAGCAAAATGGAGCGTCCCGCCGGCAGAGAATCCAGCCCAGGGTATATGAGGAGCTAGGCACTAAATTAGGAGCAGAACCTTAAAAGGTCTCTGCATTATTTCATGAGCCACATTCAAATTAGCATAGGGTAAATACGATTAGAGAGAGGAAAGTGTGACTGAAAGATTGGTGTGGGAGAATTGGTTTGGAATTTTCTGTGATCCCTTCCACCCCCACCCAAGATGTAGGGCATGATTCAGCGACCCTGGGTGCGATCCAGATCTGAATATTTAAATAAGCCAATTGGATCATTTTTGGCTAATTAATAATCTTATTGTAAAAGAATCTAGTAGGTGGAAGGATCCCCGCACTCCTGTTTTGTATAGTGTATCGAGATCAATGGCGTCCCCGCACCGCACGCTGGGCAAGCCCAGCAAGAACACGTGCATTCAAAAAATGCCAGTTTGGTACCGTGTTAGTGGCAACCTGGCACTGTCCATGCCGGCTGGCAGTGCCACCTGGGCACCTTGGCAGTGCCAGGCTGGCACCTAGGTGGCAGTGCCAGGCTGGCACTGTCAGCATACCCAGGTGGCACCAGCAGTGTCAGGCCAGCATCCTGCCAAAAGGACTTGCACCTGGGGGCCTCTAATCCCCTGGAAGATCTCAATGGGTGCTGTTCTGTTTGGTTTCTGTTTGTGGGAGCCAGTGCTGAACGGTGCTTGCCCGAGGTCTCTGAAGCGAAGGTATTGAATCCCAAAGCCTCAGGTAACTCGGGAATCTGCACATTAGAGTGAGGCTTACTGCGTCATTCTAATATGCAGATTTGCTAAAAAGTGGTCCCACCCATTGTGACCAGTGTTCACATTGCAACGTCCCACAAGATTCACGTTTAATCTTGCAAGACATTGCAAGCCGGGATGATCCCAAGATTGGGGTCTCCCAAATTTCAATGGCCCCGCTGTGCTGCGGCGAGATGCTTTTCGAGTGCAGCGTGGCCATAGGATTGCTCGCATAGTTGACAACAAAAATAAATTCCTTCATAGCATAACAACCCAGCAAGGGAAGTGTTCTGACCAGCTCTAGCAAAAGAAATTGAGGTTTGTATTAAATCAAAGGAAGAGGCTATAATGGTGCCAAAAAAGCCCGAGGTGAGGATTGTGAGAACTTTAGAATTCTGCAAAGCAGGACCATATTTAGAATGGGAAAGAAGACTACGAAAGTGAACCGGCGGGAAATATAAAAATGGCCTATAAAAGCTTTTATAGAAATGTAAAAAGGAAAAGATTAGCAAAGCAAATGTAGGTCCATTAGAACAGAGTCAGGAGAGTTTATAATGGGTAATAAGGATGGCAGAAAAAAAAAGAACTGGCCTGGTGCCAGTAGCGAGTCCCTGACGTGGCGGAGAATCAAGAAATCGGCATCTGGCATTGGTGGGCATCGATCCGAAATGTTGCTGTTGGTGGGATAGAGGTTCGTGTCTGCATGCCAGTGGGAGGAGTAAATGAATGCAAATGGGTCTTATTCACCAACAATAATTTTTAGGCTTCCGTAACCATTGTCGATCTTTTGACAACTCCCAGGTGACTTTATCTCTGAAATTTTGAAATGAAGTGATGTTAACGTTATGAATAAAATTCTTTGTTTCCCCCTTTTCAAAGCCCACAGCCCACTGACACAGAAGGCACTGTACAGTTTGATGGAGAAGGCTATGCAGCTGTTGGTCGGCCAACTCGCTGGAATCCGAATGTGTCAGCGATTGTATTCAAATTCAGGACTTTTACATCAGATGCACTACTCATGTACCTTGCCACAAAGGATCTGGTAAATGCATTGTCAATAAATTGAAGGCAAACAATTCACGTCTGAGCAGAAATCTACTGATTATTTTTTGCTTATTTTTAAATCTTGCTAAATTTTAATAGAGAGATTTCATGAGCGTTGAACTGGCTGATGGACGAATAAAGATGAGTTATGACCTTGGCTCAGGTGCAGTTAATGTCACCAGTAGAAGACGCCACAATGATGGGAAGTGGAAATCTTTCACATTATCAAGAATTCTGAAACAAGGTGTGCTTTTTACAGTAATATTTTCACTACACAAAAGTTTTCCGTTTACATTTGATAATTAATCAAATGCCTTCTTTGTTGGCAGCAAACGTTTCCATACGTGATATGATAAATAATGAAGAAGAAAACCTGGTCATAGTTTCCCCAGGAACAAACTTTGGTCTTAATCTGAAAGCTGATGAGAAGATCTATTTTGGTGGCTTGCCTATATTACAAAATTTAAGGTACATCTTTCTAGAGTAATACATTTTTGATGACGAGTCGTACATATTCTTGTTTTCTAAAATAGGAAATAGTTTTGTTTGCTAAATTTTGGACTAGTATGTGCATACCCAGAATATATAGAAACATAGAAAATACCGGGCTTACAGGGATTCTCCAGTCCCCCAGCTGTGTGTTTCTCAGTGATGAATAGGATTTCCCATTGAAGTGACCCCACATCACCGGGAAACCCACAGGCCGGGGCGCTGCCGGCGGGAACAGAGGATTCAAATGGGTGAAGAATTCTGCCCATAGAAAATAGGAGTAGGCCATTCAGCCTTTGAGCCTGCTCCACAATATTTGATCATGGCTTATCCTCTATTTCAACGCCATACTCCCATGCACATCCATATGCCTTGACACCTGTGGAGTCTAGGAATCTGTCTATTTCCTTCCTAAATAAATATACTAATTCACTTGGCCTTCACAGCCTTATATAGCAAATTCCACAGGTTCACTGCCCTCAGAATGAAAAAGTTTCTCATCATCAAAGGCCTAAATTACCTACCCTGTAATCAATAGAATTCCATATTCACTGTAAAGGAGCCAATTGGCGCAAAGATTCGGTTCCGTTCACTACAGGCACAAATCTCATTAGGTTGTTAAATCTCGTGAGAGGGCCATAACTGGATTTGTGGCAGTGAGATTTTAGTTTGAGATCTTCCCCGTCCCCTGCTGGTGATGCCCAGGTACATGCCCCGAACGGGTGTGAACCTGATATCAATCAATTAGCATTGAATTAAATCTCATTAAACAGCTTTACGCTGTACCTTCCAGCCCTTTGTATTGTCCTTCCCTCCCCCCCCCCCCACACACACACACACACACACACACCACCCTCCAGCGTCATGATAGGCAATGCCAGGGAGCTCTGAGGTGGACTATGAGTTGGGCACTACCAGGGGCAGTACCAGGAGTGTTACCCTTCTCCTTTAGGGAGGAGGGTTTCCCCTTGAGTGCAGTGGGGGAGGGAGAAAAGTACATGCTGGTAAACGTGCGTTGGGGAAGAAGGTGGAGGAGAGTGCCCCAGATACCTCAATGCGTTAGGTCGGGTGGTTGTCCCAAAATTTGTTGGGGAGGGGGCCCTCCAAGGCCATGCAGTGGGTTGGGAGGAGTTCAATGTTCTCGCTGATCAGGGTGCCTTTAAAGATGGCACCATGATCTCTGTAGAGCCAGCTACATCATGCCCCGCCTTGCCAGAGTAATGATGCAAACCTTGTCCCATGATTTCCTTTGATAGCGTTGTGAGATCTGGACAGAAAACCTGGCTATATTTCTGGGGAGAAACACGCTGGTTTTCTAACAGAACCAGAGACTTTGCCATTTCTTTTGGAAAATCCTGCTGCATATTTCTGCAGCCAGGGTACTTTTAACAAACCTTTTGTATTTTCTTAGCTTCCCAAGCCAAAGGCAACACTTCCCATTCTCATCCATAAGAAATATAGGGCGCAATCTACCCAAATAGAATAGAGTCCCAGAACGAGCGTGTTTATCTAGGTGCTTTCTGGCACTCGGAGCACCGAGAAATCCCATGCTATCGAATGTGTCTCTCTTCCCATTTGGATAGATTTGGGGCCTCGGTGGGAAACTCCACAACAAGACCACACTTAGTCCCGTTTTCTCCACGGCAGAGCTCTGCTCACCGGAACTCCTTCCGATCTCTCAACCCTCCGACTCTACCTCCAAACAACATCACCCAAGCTCCAATTCATCTACATGATGGTCCTCAGGACCCGCACCCCCTGGGCCAATTCCTGTACCGGGAAAAATGCCACCTTTGCAGTTTGGCACTTCCAGCCTGGCAACCTGGCAGTGCCCCTGCCACCTGGAAGTGATACTTAGGCACCTTGGCCGTGCCAGGCTGGCAACCATGTGGCAGCGCTGGGGACTGAAAACGTCCTTATAGGTGAAACTACCCAAATGGGAACAGAGTCCCGTTCAATAGCATAATGTTTCTTGACGCTCCGAGCACCGGAAAACACCAGGCTAAACGCTCTCATTATGGGTCTCTACCAGGGTGCCAGACTAACAGTGCCAAGGTACCTGGGTGGCCCCAACAATGAGGGGTGCCACCTTGCCCAAAGGGCAAGCACCTGGGGGCCACCAATCCCCTTGGAGACTCTGACAAGTGCTTTTGTTCCTGGTCCCCATTTGTGAATTTTGTTTTTACAAAAAATATACTTTAGTCATAAAATCTATAATAAACATTACAGAACATTTCAAATTGTGACTGTACATTTCCATCAAAGTTACACATTCCCTTGACTTTCTTCCATTCAATTGGGATGACATTACACACATATCCCTCTTTACGTTACAATTCTTTCTTAAATATTTACATTGTCATGTTTCTTTTATACATTGGAGTGTTAATGACACAGACCGAGGGGTTTTACACAGTTACCAGCCCCTCGGTGTACATTTGTTGGAAGACCTTACACAGTGGATTTTCCCCATTGTGCCTTGGTGGCAGCTGCCCCATGTTTGAGTGCGTACCTCAGCACGTAGTCCTGGACCTTGGAATGTGCCAGTCTGCAACACTCAGTCGAGGACAATTCTTTGCACTGGAAGATCAGCAAGTTATGGGCAGACCAAAGAGCGTCTTTCACCTCAGTATGTAGTGACACTTGGTGTTTGCATACCGGGGGTCCACGCACAGCTTGATGCAGCTGCACACAAAGGTGGCCATCAGGATGAGGGAGACATTGGGTACGTTCCTCCCTCCTTTATCCAGAGGTTTGTACATGGTGTCCCTTCGGACACGGTCCATTATGGATCTCCAGATGAATTTGAAGATGGCCCGGGTGACTGCTGCGGCGTAGGGTCGGGTAATGGGCCAGACCTGCGCTACGTGCAGTAACACCGAGAGTACCTCACACCTGATGACCAGGGTTTTGCCCGCAATGGAAAGGGAGCATTGCTCCCACCAGCCCAGTTTCTGTCTTACCTTGGCAATGCGCTCCTCCCAGTTTCTGGTCCATGCCTCAGCCGCTCTGAACCATATCCCCAGCATCTTCAGGTAATCTGACCTGACAGTGAAGGGCCAGTTCCCAAAGAACATGGCCTCGCTCTTGCCGCAGTTTAACCTTGCTCCCGAGGCCAGTTCAAACTGGTCACAGGCATTCAACAGCCTGCGTACAGACCTGGGATCCGAACAGAAGACGGCGACGTCGTCCATGTACAGGGAGGCCTTGACTTGCACGCCTCCGCTGCCTGGGATTGTCACTCCTCTTATACCCAGATCCTTCCTGATGGACTCAGCAAAAGGTTCTATGCAGCACACAAACAAGGCCGAGGAGAGTGGGCAGCCCTGCCTGACTCCAGATTTGATCTGGAACTTTTCTGATTCCCATCCATTGATTGAGACTGCGCTATAGATGTTTGTGTAGACCAGTTTGATCCAATTGCGAATTCCCTCCCCAAACCCCATTTTGGAGAGCTCATCCATCATGTAGGTGTGTGATATTCTATCAAAAACCTTCTCCTGATCAAGGTGTCCACCTTCCTGTCCTGCACGTGGTCC
Organism: Scyliorhinus canicula; assembly: GCF_902713615.1. Classification (NCBI taxonomy): domain Eukaryota; kingdom Metazoa; phylum Chordata; class Chondrichthyes; order Carcharhiniformes; family Scyliorhinidae; genus Scyliorhinus; species Scyliorhinus canicula. The sequence goes on from NC_052151.1 coordinate 104,986,952, forward strand.
CCATTTGTGAATACCAGCACTGAACAGCACTCACCCGAGGTCTCCAAGGCGAAGGAGTTAGATCCTAACCGCTTGGATAGATTATGGGAATGCATGTTAGAGTGAGACTAGCTCTCCCCAACTAATATGCAGATTTGCTCAAAAGTGATCCCTCTGCAATGGACAAGCGTCATATTGCGACGTCTCGTGTGATCTTGTGAGATCTCGTGAGGCGTGACAAGCCGGGTAGATCCCAGAAGAGGGATCCAAGCTGCCAGTAGATCACGGCCATAATGAAATCAGCTGCACCAGAATACAGGAAAAGTAACGTGAAATATTGCTACACGTGACTCACTTCATCTTCTTTTGGTCACTTAAGAATGGGAACTTAAGGACACAATTTCCAGTTTTTATTTACTTTTTTTTTATTTGTCCTTGATACATTCTCACCCATTTACTCTGTCTGCACCTCCTGCTGCCTTGGGAAAGCAGGCAGCATAATCAAAGACCCCTCCCACTCAGGTGTTTCAGCAAAGTGCTTAACTTCAAAATATCAAAACTAGCATCTGGTCTAGCCTCCTAGCACAGCCAGTGTGACTGCCCAGTTAAACTTTACAATTGTTTTTTCTCTTCATTAGATCTGGAGCTGGATTCTCCTGTCCCCAGCCGCGTGTTTCCCGGCAGCGCACCATTCACAGGTGGCGGGATTCTCTACTCCCGCTGCTTTTCAATGGGATTCCGCACATTGATGCCATCCCACACCACCAGGATGGGGATGCGCTGCCAGTGGGTTCAGAGAAACCCATCGGCTGGTGAATTCTGACCAATGTTATCTTTCTGTGACGAACTAGTATGATTAACTGGGATGGGAGTCATTCTCTCTAAATAGGATTGTTTTTTAAAATTACTTTATCAGAGTTACAAAGCCAGAGCTCAGAGTGTGGACAGGGTCAAACCCCTAATCCAACTCCTTGCCTGCTTCAAAATAACAATTCAAATTGAATCCTATTCATGGTCCTCACAAGGGAGACATACCAGATCCAGGCTTTACACCTGACCTCGAGCTTATGGCCGAGAAGTGATTTTAAATAGGATTGTTGAGTTAATGCTATTGCGGACTTTTTTTGCCCTTCTACAGCAGGGTGACTATTAGACAGGACATAAGGCAATGTGGGATTTTTCACATCGACTAATTGATAGGGGTTAAACCCTTTAACAATTTTGAAATCTGGCAATCATGAGTCTTCTGTTCTTGGTGTCATCTTAAAATGTTTCGTTTGAGGGCAGCAGGGTGGCGCAGTGGGTTAGCCCTGCGGTCTCACAGCGCCGAGGTCCCAGGTTCGATCCCGGCTCTGGGTCACTGTCCATGTGGAGTTTGCATATTCTCCTCGTGTTTGCGTGGGTTTCACCCCCACAACCCAAAGATGTGCAGAGTAGGTGGATTGGCCACGCTAAATTGCCCCTTAATTGGAAAAAATGAATTGGGTACTCTAAATTTTTTTTTTTTAATGTTTTGTTTGTTCCATGAAAGTTGAAGGAAGTGATTGTATCCCAAGATATTTTTAAGACAACAGATGCCTGGTCCAACAAGGTCTCCAACAGCCAGTTGTCTGCCCATGGGAAATTCAACAAAATCCAATAATTTAAACTCCAGTACTGAGCCAGGGAACCCAGTCTTCTACTTGGGTCCATCATATCATCTTCAATGGAATGATCATCTGTTTTCAAAATCTATCAAATTTTAACCATGTTTCATAAACATTCAACAAATAATTTTTCATGCAGATTTCACCTTAAGCCTCTGAAGGAATATCAAAACCTTTATCAAAATCCAACTGATGGGCATTCATCACACAAAATACTTTTGATTTTTACTTCTCTTTGCTAGGGACAGACTGTGTCCGCAAACGCATTTCAGTCTTCCACTAGTAATATGGTGCAGACTCTCAGGAGATCAGCGGGTAATCACACCCCGATAATTTACGCTTGCTGTCTCCCATTTTCCACAATGATCATTGGGTTTTAATTTTCTGGCTGAAATACTTTTTTTTAGTTCCGTACCTTTACCTTTAGGCAACCACATCATACGACAGAAAGCCAGATGGAGAAAAATAAAACTGGAGCCAACCTCTACACACTGTTGTAGAATGTATTTACAGAGATACACATTACAAACATCCTATCTGGCTGTATCACAGCCTGGTATGGCAGCTGCTTAGCCCAGGACCATAACAAACTTCAACGATTTGAGAATGCAGCCCAGCCTATCACCTAACCTCGCCTCTCATCCATTGACTCTGTCTACAACTCCTGCTGCCTTGGGAAAGCAGGCAGCATAATCAAAGACCCCTCCCACCCAGCTTATTCACTCTTCCAACTTCTTCCATCGGGTAGGAGATACAAAAATCTGAGAACACGCACTAACAGGTTCAAAAACGGCTTCTTCCCCACTGTTACAAGACTCCTAAATGACCCTCTTATGGACTGACCTGATCTCTTCACACATCTTCTCTACTGAGTAGTACTGCACTCCTGTATGTTTCACCCGATGCCTGTGTCTATGTGTATTGTGTATTTCTGTATGCCCTGTGTTTTTTTTTCATGTGTGGAATGATCTGTCTGGACTGTACGTAGAAAAATACCTTTTACTGTACCTCGGTACATGTGATAATAAACAAATCCAATCCACTTCCTAACTCAACCACTATAGTTTCAGGCTATTCCTATTCATAAGAACACAGGTGAATTCCCAGCTAATTTTCATCATCTGCATACAATTAAATACAGTTAATATGCAATTAACAGTGTGGCAATATCAGAGATGGGAAGGAGATAAATCTTTCATGAGCTAAGAGTCCACCTCAACACCAGCTTTAACATACTGGGGATATAATAATAATAAAAATAATAAATATTATTCTCACAAGTATGCTTACATTATTACACTGCAATGAAGTTAGAGTGAAAAGCCCCTAGTCGCCACATTCCGGCACCTGTTTGGATATAGAAATGACAGCATCACAGAGAAAAATCCAGGTCAGTGTACTTAGAAATCAAGGGCTGGATTCTCCATTTTTGCAATGTCATAAAAACTGTGGCCTTTCACGGCAGAAAAACTGGTGTGAAAGGACCACATATTCATAGCATTCCATGGCGGACTCAGACCGCGGAGCTGGACCTCTCAAATAGTGCCCCCGATCGGCCGCGTGCCCGACCCAAACCGCCTGCCCAAAATTAGCCCGGTGCCATATGAGGTTTCCCCCAGCCCTCCGATCGGCCCGCCTCCGACCATGTGGAAATAGTATCCATTATTATCCCGAGCAGCAGGGCAATGTTAGATCCACGCCGTTGGGACTTCGGCTGGTTGGGGACGGAGAATGGAGGGGCGGGCCTCCAGCAAGGTAGAGGATACGCGGTGCGGCGTACTCAGAGGGTACGGCACTTTTCGGGGCCCGGAGACACAGGACACCGGGGCAGGTCCCGATTCTATGCGTGGAAATGGATTCTATGCCTGGCGCCGGACGCGATTTCGGCGTCAGGTTGCGGAGAATCCAGCCCCAAATATATGCACATTTTCTTTGTGTGTAACTTGTACACAAGGGTAACTTTATGAGTATGCACTCCTGATTGCTGCATCACTTCCTTACTCACAAGCAGTGCACATCGTAAACTTCATTGTAAATTGCCTCAGATTTTATGGCTATGCATTTTAAGAGGTTTGCGGTAATTGTGCGCTCATATTTCCAACATGCTGTCCTAACAGGTGAAACTCTCTGCCGACTTGTAAAATTACCTCTTTGAGTTTAACTCCAAAATCTAGTGATTCTAGCATAAAATGTTGGAAACACTCAGCATCTGCAGAGAAAGAAAGATGTAGAGTTAGCATTTCAGGATGAGAACCTTTGGTCATAATCATTTCCTTCAATCCTCATGAAAGATCATCGATTCAAACTGTTGGCCAGATGTTTCCCTTTCCACAGACGCTGCCTCACCTGCTGAATGTTTCCAGAATTTTCTCTTTTTATTTCAGATTATCAGCATCGCAGTACTTTGCTTTTTCAAGCATCCAAGTGACATTGGTGCTACTTACATTTCCTCCCCAATTATAAATTCTAGTAATCGAGAAGGTTGGAGAAATAACCTTTCACAGAGCTTAAGTCTACAACTATCAAACTTACCACAAAATTACATTGGAAGAATCCATGGAATTTAATGTTGTCAAGTGGCTGTTTCTTTGGTCATATTGCAATGAAAACATTTATTCTCTGAGACACCTGTAATGAATGTTTGAAACAATGGTAAATTTGAGCTGTTTATGGGAGCACATTTGTGAAGGAATCTTGTGCTCAGTGTCTAGTGAAAATAGTACTCTCAAAGCAAAAATATTCTCCAAAATCCAAGAGTAGGAAGAAAACAAAAAGGATGTTGATTCCAAACTATGTTTTTCTGCTTGATTACTAAGAAAGCTTATGAACAAAAAATAAACCATTGATTAATCTTGTATAGAACATAGAACATAGAACATAGAACGATACAGCGCAGCACAGGCCCTTCGGCCCTCGATGTTGCACCGACATGGAAAAAATCTAAAGGCCATCTAACCTACACTATGCCCTTATCATCCATATGCTTATCCAATAAATTTTTAAATGCCCTCAATGTTCGCGTGTTCACTACTGTTGCAGGTAGGGCATTCCACGGCCTCACCACTCTTTGCGTAAAAAACCCACCTCTGACCTCTGTCCTATATCTATTACCCCTCAATTTAAGGCTATGTCCCCTCGTGCTAGCCACCTCCATCCGCGGGAGAAGGCTCTCGCTGTCCACCCTATCTAACCCTCTGATCATTTTGTATGCCTCTATTAAGTCACCTCTTAACCTTCTTCTCTCTAACGAAAACAACCTCAAGTCCATCAGCCTTTCCTCATAAGATTTTCCCTCCGTACCAGGCAACATCCTGGTAAATCTCCTCTGCACCCGTCCCAAAGCTTCCACGTCCTTCCTATAATGAGGCGACCAGAACTGTACGCAATACTCCAAATGCGGCCGTACTAGAGTTTTGTACAACTGCAACATGACCTCATGGCTCCGGAACTCAATCCCTCTACCAATAAAGGCCAACACACCATAGGCCTTCTTCACAACCCTATCAACCTGGGTGGCAACTTTCAGGGATCTATGTACATGGACACCGAGATCCCTCTGCTCATCCACACTACCAAGAATTTTACCATTAGCCAAATATTCCGCATTTCTGTTATTCTTTACAAAGTGAATCACCTCACACTTCTCCACATTAAACTCCATTTGCCACCTCTCAGCCCAGCTCTGCAGCTTATCTATGTCCCTCTGTAACCTGCAACATCCTTCCGCACTGTCTACAACTCCACCGACTTTAGTGTCGTCTGCAAATTTGCTCACCCATCCTTCTGCGCCCTCCTCTAGGTCATTTATAAAAATGACAAACAGCAACGGCCCCAGAACAGATCCTTGTGGTACGCCACTTGTAACTGAACTCCATTCTGAACATTTCCCATCAACTACCACTCTCTGTCTTCTTTCAACTAGCCAATTTCTGATCCACATCTCTAAATCACCCTCAATCCCCAGCCTCCGTATTTTCTGCAATAGACGACCGTGGGGAACCTTATCAAACGCTTTACTGAAATCCATATACACCACATCAACTGCTCTACCCTCGTCTACTTGTTCAGTCACCTTCTCAAAGAACTCGATAAGGTTTGTGAGGCATGACCTACCCTTCACAAAACCATGCTGACTATCCCTAATCATATTATTCCTATCTAGATGATTATAAATCATATCTTTTATAATCCTCTCCAAGACCTTACCCACCACAGACGTTAGGCTCACCGGCCTATAGTTACCGGGGTTATCTCTACTCCCCTTCTTGAACAAAGGGACCACATTTGCTATCCTCCAGTCCTCTGGCACTATTCCTGTAGCCAATGATGACCTAAAAATCAAAGCCAAAGGCTCAGCAATCTCTTCCCTGGCTTCCCAGAGAATCCTAGGATAAATCCCATCCGGCCCCGGGGACTTATCTATTTTCACCTTGTCCAGAATTGCCAACACTTCTTCCCTACGCACCTCAATGCCATCTATTCTAATAGCCTGGGTCTCAGCATTCTCCTCCACAATATTATCTTTTTCTTGAGTGAATACTGACGAAAAGTATTCATTTAGTATCTCGCTTATCTCCTCAGCCTCCACACACAACTTCCCACCGCTGTCCTTGACTGGCCCTACTCTTACCCTAGTCATTCTTTTATTCCTGACATACCTATAGAAAGCTTTTGGGTTTTCCTTGATCCTACCTGCCAAAGACTTCTCATGTCCCCTCCTTGCTCGTCTCAGCTCTCTCTTTAGATCCTTCCTCACTTCCTTGTAACTATCAAGCGCCCCAACTGAAACTTCATGCCTCATCTTCACATAGGCCTCCTTCTTCCTCTTAACAAGAGATTCCACTTCTTTGGTAAACCACGGTTCCCTCGCTCGACCCCTTCCTCCCTGCCTGACTGGTACGTACTTATCAAGAACATGCAATAGCTGTTCCTTGAACAAGCTCCACATATCCAGTGTTCCCAACCCTTGCAGCCTACTTCTCCAACCAACACATCCTAAGTCATGTCTAATGGCATCATAATTGCCCTTCCCCCAGCTATAACTCTTGCCCTGCGGGGTATAAAAACAAGAATTATGAGAAGCTTTGCTTCCAAAAGCAGTATAGAATAAACTAGTCATATTTTAGGATACAAAAGGAAAATACTGCAGAAGCTGGAAATCTGAAATAATTTTTTAAAAACAGAAAATATAAGAAATACTTAGCATTTCTGTGGAGCATCTGTGGAGAAAGATCTGATAAAAGGGGACAGACCCAAAACGTTAACTCTCTTTCATCCTTCACAGATGGTGCGGAGTATTTCCAGTTTATATTTCAAGAGATTTTGATTTTAATAGCTGTGTATAAACTATATTAAGATAATAATTTTGTTTTCCTTTTGAACTTTTTAAATCCAGTATGAAGGCCAGGTAAGGAGTATTTCAGTGCATGTTTTTTTTCAGTGCATAGTGTTAATATTTGAAATAAAGGCGCTTATTTCCATTGTACTTTGCTGTTCTTCATGTCTTGTGAAGGTAGTATTTTGCATTCTCTATGCAATAGGTACAAGCTTTACTCCTGCTAGCCAGTCAAGCTGCTTATTGCTGCTGCACTCTGGCAAACAATGCAAATCATATGTTGCAATATGCAGTACGCTTGTGCAAAACGCTGATGGTGCTATATTTAAATGACTCATTGCTGTTCAAGAATAAGGTTTGATCGAGTCATGGAATATTAATAAAATCTGCTGACCCATTCTAATAGGATAGCATCATGCACTGAGGATGTTTCCAGAACACAGGTATTTTCAGTTTTAGTTTATAATCTATAAATCAGAAATTGAGACAAGATTATCTGCAGTTGGAAGGGTGGCACGTTGTGAGCTATGATTTTGAATTGGGTGTCACGAAAGAGGTGTGGCATATTATTGATTTCTTATAGATTGCTCCAGAACTTTGAATGAATTGTTTGTTTATTGGACCATTCAGAGATAAGGGGCACGATCTAACAAAATTGCAATAGAATCCCGTGACAAGTGCGTTTAGCCAGGTGTTTCCCAGCGCTGTATGCTCTCTATCAGGGCTTTGTTGCAGGGAATGCCCCGCTAAGGCCACAGTTATTTGGCACATTTTTAAATGCCATTCCGATCTAGCAACCCCCTCCCCAAGCCCCAACTCCTTAGGGTCCCCCACACCCCACCTCACATGGGCAGGGCACCTTCAGATCCGATCCGATCCCCGCAATGGCAGAAATGTCAGCCTAGCACCCTGGCAGTGCCAAGGTGCCTGGGTAGCACGAGTAGCATCAACGTGCCACCCTGCCCAGAGGTCAACCACCTGGATCTTCTGATCTTCCAGGGTCCTGGTAGATCAGGTGAGCGGATATTTGAGTGAGACTAGCTGTCTCACTCTAATATGCAGATTTGCCAAATACTGATCCCGCCCATAATGGGCAGATTGCGACATTACGTAAGATTGCGTAAGACCATGCGAGGCATGGCGAACTGGGTAGATCCTGGAAGGGCATCTGCTGGCCACGCTGCCGTTCGGACATAATGCGGACAGTAGATAGCACTCAAGAGCTTCACCTGATGAGTGAATTTCTGATTTTGAGGGAAGCTATAGGGGCTAATCATACAGTAATTATTGGTGATATCTCTATGCATCAGACATATGTGACTCATAGTATTGAACACTGAGACTCACTTTGTGCTCAATGCGTAAACCATCAATTCCACATGTCAAGGATACTCAGCAATCCAACATGAGTTAATTTCATTAATTCCCTAAATTTCATATAAATTAACTAATGGTTCTATAATGCAATGCATTGCCAGAATAGTTATGTGTTACTCAGTGCCCATCTAATACGGGCACAGGCTGTTAGGCTCCTTGAGGCATATATGCTTTATCAATAAGTTATCAGCTTAGTTGTTGTCTTGGCCCAGGAGGTTGTCTGCTGCTTTGTCTTCTTTAGTTTTCACTACTGAAGCTATTCAGATATTTTCAAACTGCACATCATCACCCAGCACAGGTGTATTTGGAAGTGGATTAATTATCCATGATCTACATGGGACTTGTCCACATTCATTTTAAAGGGAAAGGTTTTGAAAGACAGGTATTTAAACTTGTATAGGAAACCATAGGCTACTGTTGCTAATTTGAAAAGTGTGCTTTACACTTAATTGCTCTGTTTTATAACCTTTGCTCTAGAGTCGCCAGGTATCTTTATGATACCTCCACGAGGTTCAAGTTCAAGTGCTGATCAATAACTCAATACACCAGTTAGTAAGATTCAAATCAAAACACATTTATTATATACACAGTCAATCACTACTCATACATAAAATACTCACTAGACTATCCCTAACCCTAAAAGGCCAATACTTAGCTTTGGAAACTGGCCCACCAGGTCAGGGGAACAAATGGCCTTTTGTTCGATTCTGAGTCTGCAGGCTTCCAGCTGGTATGGACTAATGGTTAGGAGCGCCTATCTCGTAGCGTGCGTTGACTGGGCACTTACTTGGTTGCTGCAGCTGCTAGGCAAGTCTCTCCGAGTTGTGAGTCACGGTCAAGAGTTCTTTGAGAGCTGCCAAGAAGCTGTTAGGCCGGTCTCTCCTCGCTGAGAGCCTAGTGCCAAGAAGATCGAACTGAACTTGGGGACTCTATTTTATAGTCCCCAGGGGCTTTGCGCCTTTTTGGGCGGACCCCATACCTGGTTGCAATTGATTGGACCATGTTCCAATCAATTGATTTGATTTCCCCAATACTGGGGCTGTTCCCTGATCGCTGGGCGGTTCCTAAATGTCCGTTGGCCTTCCTTTGTCTTGGCTCCTGCTGGCGCCGAGGAGTCTGGCTTGGCCTCGATTATCTTAAATGTTTTTTTTTTTTTAAATAATTTTTATTGAAAGAGTTTTTCCATACAAACATTTACCCCTACTAATTTTTAAATTATTTACAACACAATCCCTCTAGGCAAATATCCCTCCCTTGCCCGCCCTCTCGCGCGCCCCCGTCCTCCCCCCCCCCCCCCCCCCCAGGCAACAACTTAACAAACAAGGCAGCCTACAGTTTCAGACATGAGCAGCGAGCAGACTTGCCCGCGTTACAGTCGTGCATGTCCCCCCACGACCCTTGCTCCCCTCCCCCCCCCCCCCCCCCCCTCTCCCCCCCCCCCCCGGGTTGCTGCTGCCACGACCCCGAACGTCTATCTCTGATCTAAAAAGTCAAGGAAAGGTTGCCACCGCCTGGAGAATCCCTGTACCGACCCTCTCAGGGCAAATTTGATCCTTTCTAGCTGAATATAGCTAGCCATATCGTTAATCCAAGTTTCAACGCTTGGAGGCCTCGCGTCCTTCCATTGAATTAATATCCTTCGTCGAGCCACTAGGGACGCAAAGGCCAGTATTCCGGCCTCCCTAGCCTCCTGTACCCCCGGTTCTACCCCGACCCCAAAGATCGCAAGCCCCCATCCTGGTTTGACCCTGGACCCCACCACCTTCGACACCGTCCTTGCCACCCCCTTCCAGAACCCTTCCAGCACCGGACATGCCCAGAACATATGCACATGGTTCGCTGGGCTTCCCAGACATCTGACAATACCTGTCCTCACCCCCAAAGAACCGGCTCATCCTTGTCCCCGTCATGTGAGCTCTATGCAGCACCTTAAATTGAATGAGGCTCAGCCTCGCACACGAGGAGGAAGAATTGACCTTCTCCAGTGCATCCGCCCACGTCCCGTCTTCTATCTGCTCTCCCAGCTCCCCTTCCCACTTGGCTTTCAGCTCCTCCCCTGATGCTTCTTCCGCCTCCTGCATTATCTTGTAGATGTCTGATATCTTCCCCCCTCCGACCCAGACCCCCGAGAGCACCCTATCACTCGCCCCCTTACTGGGGAGCAGGGGAAACCCCTCCACCTGCCGCCTAGCAAATGCCTTCACTTGTAAATATCTGAACATGTTTCCCGGGGGGAGCTCAAACTTCTCCTCCAGCCCTCCCAGGCTCGCAAACCTCCCCTCTATAAACAGGTCCTTCAGCTGCCGTATGCCCACCCTGTACCAGCTCTGAAATCCCCCGTCGATGTTCCCCAGGATAAATCTATGGTTCCCTCTTATTGGCGCCGCCAACAGGCCTCCCATTTCCCCCCTGTGTCGCCTCCACTGCCCCCATATCTTGAGGGTGGCCGCCACCACCGGGCTCGTGGTGTACCTCGTGGGGGGGAGCGGCCATGGTGCCGTTACTAGTGCCCCCAGGCTTGTGTTGCCACAGGACGCCCTCTCCATTCGTTTCCAAGCTGCCCCCTCCCCTTCCATCATCCACTTGCGCACCATTGACACATTTGCCGCCCAGTAGTACCCCGAGAGATTGGGTAGTGCCAGCCCTCCACTGTCCCTACTCCGCTCCAAAAAGACCCTCCTCACCCTTGGGGTGCCATGCGCCCACACGTAGCTCATGATGCTACTCGTCACCTTTTTGAAGAAGGCCCTAGGGAGGAAGATGGGCAAGCACTGAAATAAAAACAAGAACCTTGGGAGGACCGTCATTTTGATTGACTGCACCCTCCCCGCCAGCGACAACGGTACCATGTCCCACCTCTTAAATTCCTCCTCCATCTGTTCCACCAGCCTGGAAAAGTTCAACTTGTGGAGGGTCCCCCAGTTCCTTGTCTCCTGCACCCCTAAGTACCTAAAGCTCTTTCCTGCTCGCTTGAAGGGGAGTCTCCCAATACCCTCTCCCTGGTCCCCCGGGTGTATCACAAAAACCTCGCTTTTGCCCAAATTTAGTTTGTACCCCGAAAAGTCCCCAAACTCTGCTAATAGTTCCATTATCTCCGGCATTCCCCCTTCTGGGTTTGCCACGTACAGCAGTAGATCATCCGCATACAGCGATACTCGATGTTCCTCCCCTCCCCTAGTCAGTCCTCTCCACCCCCCTGAACCCCTCAGTGCCATCGCCAACAGTTCAATCGCCAGTGCGAAAAGTAGGGGGGATAGGGGACATCCCTGCCTGGTCCCTCGGTGGAGCCCGAAATACTCCGACCTCCTCCCGTTTGTCACTACACTCGCCGTCGGGGCAGAGTAGAGCAACTTCACCCACTTAATAAACCCTTCCCCAAACCCAAACCGTTCCAACGTCTCCCACAGGTACTCCCACTCCACCCTATTGAATGCCTTCTCCGCGTCCAGCGCTACCACTATCTCAGCCTCCCCCTCCACTGCCGGCATCATAATTACATTCAGCAATCTCCGCACGTTCGTGTTGAGCTGCCGCCCCTTCACGAACCCCGTCTGGTCCTCATGGATTACCCCTGGCACACAATCCTCTATTCTAGCTGCCAGAATCTTTGCCAGCAACTTGGCATCCACGTTCAGAAGCGAGATAGGCCTGTAGGACCCGCACTGCACGGGGTCTTTATCCCGCTTCAATATCAGGGAGATCAGAGCCTGCGACATTGTCGGGGGCAGAACCCCCCCCTCTCGCGCCTCATTAAAGGCTCGTACCAGTACCGGTCCCACCAAGTCCACATTTTTCTTATAGAATTCCACCGGGAACCCATCTGGCCCCGGCGCCTTCCCCGCTTGCATCTGACCTATTCCCTTGACTAGCTCCTCTAGCCCTATTGGCGCCCCCAGCCCTTCTACCAGCCCCTCCTGGACCCTTGGGAACCTCAATTTGTTTAGGAAGTCCTCCATTCCCCCTCTCCTCGTCGGCGGCTCAGACCGATACAACTCCTTGTAAAAATCCCTAAAGACCCCATTCACTTCTTGCCCCTTCTGCACTACCTTCCCGCCCCTCTCCTTCACTCCCCCAATCTCCCTAGCCGCATCTCGTTTGCGAAGCTGGTGTGCCAGCATCCTGCTCGCCTTTTCCCCATACTCATAGACCGCGCCCTGTGCCCTCCTCCACTGCGTCTCCGCCTTCCTGGTGGTCAGCAGGTCGAACTTGACCTGCAGGCTGCGCCGTTCTCCCAGCAGCCCCTCCTCTGGTGCCTCCGCATATCTCCTATCCACTTCCAATAGCTCCCCCACCAGCCTCTCCCTCTCCTGCCTCTCCTTTCTTTCTCTGTGTGCCCTTATGGAGATCAGCTCTCCCCTGATCACTGCCTTCAGGGCCTCCCAGACCATCCCCACCTGCACCTCACCCGTGTCATTCAAGTCCAGATAGCTCTCAATGCTCTTCCGGACCCTTTTACACACCTCGTCGTCCGCTAACAGCCCCACATCCAGCTGCCACAGCGGGCGCTGGTCCCGCGCCTCCCCATTTCCACATCCACCCAATGTGGTGCATGATCAGAGATCGCAATGGCCGAGTACTCAGCTTCCCGTACCCTCGGGATCAGCCCCCTGCTCAACACGAAGAAATCAATTCTGGAGTACACTCTATGGACGTGGGAGAAAAAGGAATACTCCCTCGCCCTCGGCCTACCAAACCTCCATGGGTCTACTCCTCCCATCTGCTCCATGTACCCCCTCAGCACTTCTGCCGCTGCCGGCCTCCTATTGGTCCTTGAGCTCGATCTGTCTAGCCCGGGGTCCAGCACTGTGTTAAAGTCCCCCCCCATGATCAAGCCCCCTGCCTCCAGTCCCGGAATGAGGCCCAATAGGCGCCTCATAAAACCCGCGTCATCCCAGTTCGGGGCATATACGTTGACCATCACCACTTTCTCCCACTGCAGCTTACCCTTCACCATCACATACCTACCCTCCTTATCCGCCACCACCTCCTCCGCCACGAACGACACCCTCTTTCCCACCAGAATCGCCACCCCCCGGTTCTTTGCGTCCAATCCAGAGTGGAACACCTGTCCCACCCACCCCCTTCTCAGGCGAACCTGGTCCACTACCTTCAAATGGGTCTCCTGTAACATTGCTACATCAGCCTTCAGTCCCTTCAGGTGTGAGAATACCCTTGATCTCTTGACCGGCCCATTCAGCCCCCTCACGTTCCAAGTGATCAGCCGGGTCGCGGGACGACCCGCCCCCTTCCCCTGCCGATTAGCCATGTCCTGTTCCCTGCTCGCCCCGGGTCGACCCTCCCCTTCTGACCCGCTCCCCATGGCGATGGCCCCCTCCCCCCACCTCTCCAGTTCTCCACTTCCCGTTTCTGGTCTTTCCAGCAGCAACCCGGTGCCCCTCCCTAACCCCCCTCCCCCCCCCCCCCCCCCCCCCCCCCCCCAGGCTAGGACCCCTCCTAGCCGCGATGTACCCTCCATCGTACTCCCGTAAGTCAGCTGGTTCACGCTGACCCGGCTGCTCCTGCCACACTCTGACTCCCCCCGGCTCGGGGGGGGGGGGGCCTCCCCCCCCTTGCTACTCCTCCCTGGCCCCGCTCCAACGCGGGAAAGGTCGCCATTGCTAGCCACGCCCCGCACTCCTCCCCTCCCCCCTCCTCTGCCCCGCGCGCGGGAAAACAGAGGAAAGCCCGCGCTTTCGCCCTGCCACACCCCACCCCGCCATCTTCAGTTCCACCCCCGTCCCCGTCCATGCCTGTAAAGAACCCCCCCTAGGAGCCCATAACCCCGATCTGCTCTCCCCCCCCGTCCCGCCTCCCCAACTTAACATTATAAATAACAGATAGATAACAAATAACAATGTACTTAACAGTCGCCCTCTACCAAACAGCATAAATAACCATAAATAGCCATGAATAACCACAATAACAATAACTAAGGGAAGTTGGCAAAGGGGGGAAAAAACATCAGAAGAAAAACCCAAAGCAAGAGATCAAGATCCAAACAAAGAAAGAAGAAAAAAAAAGGAAACCGTTCCAATAAGAGTTGCACAGTTCCGACCCAGCCGAAAAAAAAAACCGCTTGTTCAGCTGAAAGTACCCGAGCGGCTACGGCCGCCAAGTATCCCCTGGGTCTAATTCGAGTCCAGTTTCTCTTCCTGTACAAAGGCCCACGCCTCCTCTGGGGACTCAAAATAGTGGTGTTGGTTCCTGTAGGTGACCCACAAGCGCGCTGGCTGCAGCATTCCGAACCTGATCCGTTTTGCATGTAGCACCGCCTTCGTCCGGTTGTACCGGGCCCGCCGCTTAGCCACCTCCGCACTCCAGTCCTGGTAGACCCTCACCGTCGAATTCTCCCACTTGCTGCTCCTTTCCCTCTTGGCCCACTCCAGCACTCTCTCACGATCGCTGAGTCGCTGGAACCGCACCAGCACCGCCCTCGGGGGCTCATTTGCTCTTGGCTTCCTAGCCATGACCCTGTAGGCCTCTTCCAGCTCCAGGGGCGAAGGGACGGCCCCTGCCCCCATCAGGGAGCTCAGCATTTCTGCTACATATCCCGGGAGGTCTGATCCCTCCAGGCCTTCTGCCAGGCCCAAGATCCTCAGGTTCTTCCGCCTCATTCGGGTATCCAGCTCCTCAAAACGGCTCTGCCATTTCAGGTGGAGTGCCTCGTGCACCTCTACCTTTCCCACGAGGACCGTGGCCTCCTCCTCCCTCACAGTCATCTCCTGCTGCAGCTCCCGAATCGACGCCTCTTGGGTCGCCTGGGCTCCCATCAGCCTGGTGGTCGTCGCATTCATTGACTCCAAGAGCTCCATTTTCAGCTCCGTAAAGAAGCGCAGGAGAGCGGCCTGCTGCTCCTCCGCCCATTTCCTCCATTCCTCGGGTGCGCCACCGGCCGCCATTTTGGTCTTCTTCCCCCGCTTTTTTTGGGGAGCTGCTGTTGCTTTCTTTACCACCCCACTCCGGGTACCGACCATAAAGTTGGTCTGGTTCTCCTCAGGGAGCCTTCCCCCACCGGGATTTGTCCTTACAGCGCCGTTGGGGCCCTCCAATCGGCCCGAAAACACCTTTGTAGCAGGAGCCGCCAAACGTGCGACTTAGCTGGTCATAGCCGCAACCGGAACGATTATCTTAAATGTTTCCAATTGTTCCCAGGGATCGCTCATCAATATGTAGATGGTTGTTAGTTTCAGTGCTGTCTGGGTTTCTGCAAGTTCTAATATACAGGAGATTTTGCACCTGCTTGTTTTCCTGCATTTGGCCATTTCTCCCTGCATTCTTAGCGGATCTCCATTTTAAAGTCGGGAAGTGGCCAACCCAGGTGGCTACACTACCATCTACCAGCTAAAATGTTTGTACCGTGATATGCCCAAAAAGATCGTACTCCGAGACAGCAGCCATGATTTTTAAGGCTTAAGTGTGGGCTTGTAGAAGCAACAATTACTTTACCAGAGGAAAATATCCCAAGGCAGCTCAAAGTAACATTACCAAGTACAATTTGATAACAAAGGCCTAAACAAAATCTGAGTTTCATAAAAAGGGTGCAGCACAGAAGGAGACCATTCAGTCCCTTGTATCCATGCTGGCTCTCTACAAGCAAACTCAGCTGATGCCCCTCCCCTACTCATTTTTTCGTAGCCTTACAGAGTTTCTCTGTCCAGATATGTCACCAATTTTCTTTTACAAGTCATAGTTGAACCTGTCTCCAGCAAAAGCTAAGACGGTGCATTTGAGATCCACACCACACACTGGTGGGCCTCATATCACCTTTGGTTCTTTTGTCATTCCCCTTAAATCGGTGTCCTCAGGTTGTCAACCTTTCTGCCAGTAGGAGCTGCTCCTTATACCGACTCTGTCCTGAGCTCTCATGATTCTAAACACTTCTATCATATCTCCTCTTAAGGTTCTCTCCTCTAAGGAGGACATCCCTCGCCTATCCATTCTGTCCATGCAACTGAAGCCCTTATCCCAGGAACACTGTAAAGTTTTTACATCCTCATTAAAGTGTTGTTCCCAGATTTGGATAGAGTTGAGGTCAAATTAATATATTATAAATGTTCTCTGTAACTTCCTGGCTTTTGTACTCAATGCCTTACTAACCACTAACCTGGCTCTTTCAATGGTTTGTGAGCATATACCCCCAGGTCCCTCTGCACCTGCACTCCCTCCTTTATTTTATGTAGCCTCTCCTCATTCTTCCTACCAAAATGTTGCACTTCATTTCACATTCGAGCAGGTGACTATCAACTTTGTCAAAGAAGTAAGTTTTAAGGTGGATCTTAAAGGAGGACAGGATGGCAGAGAAGTTCAGAAGGGCTTTTGAGAGCTTCAAGCAGCTGAAGGCATGGCCACCTGTGGTGGAGCATCTCTGCTCCTTCAGGTCCATGAAGGAACCTAAAAACATATATTCACACTTGCCTTATTGGATCTCTTCTGACCTACAATCTGGTTTGGGCAAGGGGGAAGACGCCATCAATCACTGCTGTCCCACGCAATGTTTTAACTAAAATTACAGATCAGGTTCTAATGGAGCATGCCTTAGTGCCTTTGTTGTAAGTGTCCTTCTCACCTTCTCAAAAGAACAGGCTAAGATCAAGACATGGCAGGAAGGCACTGGAATCAGAGGGATTAAGTGAGTTAACCCATCAAACCTGATATCTGATTGGTTTCCGTTTGCTGGAGGACTGTAAATTGGTGTATGTGGTTTATCAAGGAGTCTGTGAGACATTAACTTCTGCAGCAAAACTTAGAATCACTTCAAGGATTGCTCCATCAGAGTCTGTCAAGGCGTCAGCTACCTTGGATTTTCCTGCATCTCAGCTCTTGCAAACAACAGCAGGAAATATCTTTCAAATCACTCGGCGGAGTCATGCAAGTAACATGCATTATTTTCCTGGGCCAGTGATTTAATTAACTCCTCCATGTAAACCAGCCAACAGGGACAGTAGATCTGTACATTTCCCATCTGTCTTCCACCATCGCCAGCTCCCCCAACAAGAAGCAGAATATTAGTGGTGGTGTGCATAGATCCTCACTCACTATGGAACACAAAAGGGTTCCAATTGCTCAATGTACTGCTGTGGCCTCAGAAACAGAATCACACAAGTTAATGCCCACTACCCTGGTTGTTGCTCGGATTCTTTTTTCCATCAGAAATCCATGATGTCACCATTATTCCAAGGGCAGGAAGAACTGATTATTTTATGGGATTTGAGTATGACTGGCAAGGCCAACATTTGTTGCCTATCCCTAAATGCCCTTAAAAAGGTGATCATGAGCTGCCACCTTGAACTGCTGGAGTCCATCTGGTGTAGGTACACCCACATAACTGGTAAGGATGGAGTTTCAGGATTTTGCCCCAGTGACAATGAAAGAACAATGATATAATTCCAAGGATGATGGAATGGCTACTTGGATATCAATAATAATAATAATAAGAAGAAGAATAAGAAGACTGATCTTATGACCCCATTGAAACATCCTTCCACAAGACAAAATAAATATATAGTGAGGCACGTGCAGTTACTCAGGTCTTGGTAGAGCAACTATCTTTTGTATTGACTAATGAGGAGACTGTAGTAGATCCTGGCTGAGATATCTGAAATTATTGTAAATTGGTCTGCATTATAGCACGTCTCATAAAGGGATATTGCTAGAGAGAAGGTTGAAGGAGAGAGCTAGCCTCAACGAATAGCAGAAAAGAACAATGAACAAGAACTAGAAGAGATCTCTTCAGAGGGAAATTACATTAAATGTACAGTGCAGAATCAAGCCATTCAGCCCTAACAGTCCATTCAGGTTATTATGCTGAACAAGATCCTTCTCCAACCCCTTTCTATTTAACCCTATCAGCATAACCTTCTATTTATCAAACTTTCCATTAAATAAACCTACACCGATTGCCTCAACTGCTCCTTGTGGTACTATTTTCCAGATTTTCACCCGCCACTGGATAAAGACGTTTCTCCTGAACTTCCTAATAGATTAATTAGTAACTGTACCATATTGACTCAGCAGGAGGCTTAGTCAGCATTTAATGGAGACAGCTGAATGTTTTTACCAGCCATGGAACAATAGTCACCTACATATGTTCCCAGTATCCAATTAAAATACAGGATTCCTGCAATACATTCAACCTTCCACCAGGAATCACGAATAGCAATGCATTTTGACACAAGAATTGTAATCACCCCATCCCAAAGGAATCTCAAGACACATTAGCAGAGCTGTTAAATCAAATTTCATTCATTCTAACAGTGAATCTTCTATATGTAACCAAGTGCTCCTTTTAAATGTTTCCCCAGTGGGTTAAAGAAGTAGGGAGAAATATTTTTTATCCGTTTAGTATTATATTAATAGCTCTTTTACCACCAGTGTTTTTATTTTATTTCTTGGGCATTATTTCAGTGAGATGTCTTATAATTTTAGAAAAATCCCGACAGACTTAAATTGACAAAATGTTTTTATATGTTACAGGCCTGAAGTCAATTTGAAGAAATATGGTGGCTGCCTCAGAGATATAGAAATTTCACAGTCACCATATAATTTGTTGAGTGGCACAGATTATCTGGGATTAACAAAAGGCTGCATATTGGAGGTCTGTTATCTAAAACTATATGATATTGTATATTTTCTAGCAATTTTCTTTGTTTTTAAAATATTGGATCTTAAAACTACCGAATACATGGTCCTGTTTATGAGGTTGCCTCAGTAGTTTCCTTGATGTTCACCAATATGCTTTCTTGACAGAACGTCTACACTGTTAGCTTCCATAAACCTGGATTTGTTGAGCTTCAACCACACTCATTGAACATAGGTACTGAAATATCTCTTTCCTTCAGTACAAAAAATGAGACTGGAATGATACTTTATGGAAGTGGAAAAACTCCAGCTCAACTCCAGAGGAAACGGCGTCAAACTGGACAGGTATTGCTTACTATAATTTATTTTGTTGTATTGGTCACTTATAGCATCTTTTGAGTATTTGTTTTATGCTCTGCAGGTAATATTTACATATTGAGGCAATGGAAATAATATAGAACATAGAACATAAGTTCGGAAGGAGGCCATTTGGCCCATCGAGTCTGCACTGACCCACTTAAGCCCTCACTTCCACCTTATCCCCGTAACCCAATAACCCCTCCTAACCTTTTTGGACACAAAGGACAATTTAGCATGGCCAATCTACCTAACCTGCACGTTTTTGGACTGTGGGAGGAAACCAGTGCACCCGGAGGAAACCCAATTAGACAAGGGGAGAACATGCAGACTCTGCACAGACAGTGACCCAATGGGGAATCAAACCTGGGACCCTGACGCTGTGAAGCCACAGTGGTAATCACTGTCCTACATGCTGCCCAATAATAGACATGTGAAATATTAAATATGTTAAGTATTAATGTTATTTCATTAAGTGTACACAATTTTAAAATGTTCTCATCTTCGGTTTGGTGCTGGTTATTCAATATTTTCAAAGCCATCTAACTTCCAGTAGTATCCCTATAACCATGAAAATCAGTAAATCATATGCTTTGGAGGACTTAACCTTTTATCGTACTTATTTTGAAATGCCCTTTGTTATAAGCAATGAATCATTGCCAATATTGTCAATGTAGTCTGTACAGGTAGTGTACGTTTGTGCTTGAACTTTATGATTTATACAAACAGGTCTACTATGCAGTTTTCCTGAACAGAGGGCGACTGGAAGTACATATCGCAACTGGAACTCGGGAACATCGGCGTGTCACAATCAAACCAGAATCTGGAGTGTTCAATGATGGAAAGGAACATAGTGTTAGACTGCAAAGATCTAAAGGGTAAATGATTTAACAATGCAGCAGATTGAATTTTCGTATTCCAATGTATGTATTCATACCTTCACTGTTAACAAAAGTTAGTATTTCAACCAGTAAGCTACCGTTAAAATTTATCAGGCTACTCAAATAATCTGCTTCATATAAGTGAATTGTATGGTGTAATCAGTGTTGTATGTGGATAAAATGAGAGGAAAGTACTTAGATCTTGCTTTCACTGCTCATATGCAGTTTTCAGCATGGACATTGAATCATAATTGAGAACCCCTATTTGATTTTAAACTCCCTTACCTCTCTGACGCTGGAGATACTGAGGTCACTAACCACCAGAGTACTTTGTGCCCATTGCTGCCACAGCTGACTGCCATATGTCTCACTGTTGTCGCAGTTTGCTACAGTGTACCTGCAATGCTGCCCCAGCTGACTACTATTAACCCCCAATTATGTCCTGCTGTCTACAATGTACCACAATGCTGTCCTGGCAGACTACTGTGTACCTGTAATGCTTTCATAAGTGGCTATTTTGCACCGCCAATACTACCCTGCCTGACTTATGTGCACATACGTGACCTCGCTGTAGCAACTGAAACTGAACTTGGCAGCTTTCTGTGAAGAAGGATTTACTCTGACAGTTAACAAGTTTATAAACCTGAGGAAATATTCCTTTTCATTTGTACTAAGTTAACATAACCCTTCACATACAATTTTTTATTGGAACAAATGGTTTAGCATGAATTTTAATTATTTCTATTGTCCTCTATTTAATTCTTAAATATGCTGATAACATGAGAATCTTTTTTGCTGTCAGGTTGCTTATTGTGCAGGTGAATGAAGAAAGAGCTCAAAGACAACGACTACCCAATGATCTGCCTCTCAGTATTAAAAGGCTATTTGTTGGAGGTGTTCCTGCCTCATTCCAAGTCAGCCAGTTAAGAAGCATCACACCTTTTGAAGGATGTATATGGAACTTAGTTATTAATTCAGTGTAAGTAAGGCTTCCTCACTTTGAAGAAAAATACAAATTTAGAGAAAGGGAAAAATTAATGGGGTTATTTCTCAATCGGTCACACCCAGAGAGTGCATTTTACAAATGAACATAATTAAATATAAGACCGAGTTGAGAAATCAGGACAACCGTCCATACATTTCCATTTATTAAAATTGAGGGAAAAATCACAGGCTGTGGGCTCATGCCTTTTAAAGTACTCAATTGGTAAACTACCCTTATAACAACATCCTTAAATTAATTGAATCGTGCACATTTTGCTTTGGAGAATGACTTAGATATTCCTGTGCCCATTAATATAGATATTCGCTTTGTAAAATGTTTGTTTTCATGTTAAATTTGTTTACCCATTGAATATACTTTCGCCAATTTGGCCTCAGTACATTGCTTTAACCCACACATGGTGCTGAATTACATGCTAATGTTACAATGTGAACAGCAGGATTTTCAGAGCAATTCTGTAAAAAAAGGTCCATTTTAAAAACTTAGGAATTGAATTCGCTACGTTGTTTTTTTTTTGCTCACCTGCCATAAAAGTGACATAAAAGCTGCAGAAATTCCACAAAAGATGTAGACAGTGATTGTTCTATTTCATGGTTCCCACAGTTATTCCATCAAAGTTACAGCCAATGAGTGATAGAACTCTGAAGAATTTCATCCCTTTTAATTCCGCTCTCTTCCCCTATTTTCTCTTGTTCTTTAGAATTTATGGGAGGGATTTTCAGGCCCTTCCCACTGGCGGGATCTCCCGGTCGCGCCAAAGTGCCCCACCCCCAGTGGTTTTTCCAGTGGCGAAGACATCAGATTATTCACAAAGGCCCTGCCTTCTCAAGCTTGCCCTCACCTGAGGTATGGTGGTGATTAGGTTAAATCACCACCAGTCAGCTCTCCCCCTCAAAGGAGAACGCAGCCTATGATCATCTGGGTTTATGGCGACTTTACACTTTACAGACATCAGCGGGACTGCCAATGATAATCTGCCTCCCCTGTCAGAAATGGGGGAGGGGGGGTGCCTTGTATCTATTTCTACCCATATCTAATCCATCATCATTAATTATTTATTTTTCCTGCAATAAGTTGTCTTTCTAATTTGTCTTCTTTATAAATTTGTATCGATTGAAAGCTGTTTCTAATGGCCAGTTGATAAACCAGTCAGAAGTGAGGATATTGGATTATGTTGAAGAAAACTCTGACTGTGTTTTTGAAGATAACAGCTAAATATACTCATTGATCGTCCCTGAAGCCCGAAAATATTCAGTGTATAAATCTTGTTCACAGGACTCTAGGTTAATTTTGGTGGTTTTTGTCACAGTCACTATTGGTGTTATAAGTAAAATGAACTGTTGTCTAAAATTTTCATTATTACGATAGCTTCTCTTTTCTCTTACTAGGGAGACTAATTGTTCTTAATTATTAGATTACATCATAAAACCATGCCTGACATCAACTATTCCACAAAATAGTGGCAAATTTGTGATAAATTTGTGCAATTAGGGTAACCTTTCATAGAATTTCATAGAATTTACAGTGCAAATACTCAGCAGATTTAGCAGCTCATTGGGCAGAGTTAACATTTCAGGTTGACAAACTGTATGGATGAAAATTCACTGACCTGAAGCATGAAGGGTGGGATTCTCCATGTGGGTGACACTGTGCTGCATTCTCCAATTTTTGAGGCTATGTTCGGAAGAATAGTCGAGTTTTACAATGAAAAAATCGATGGCGCCGCCACACCGCTGCTCCGCTCCGCACAGCTAGCAGCTGTGCCACCTGAAACTCCCTGGCCGGGAGTGTTGACACTAGCGTAAACACCAGAGTGGTGTATGCCAGCGTCAATGGGCCTCCTGGCCCAGTGATTCAGCAGTCCTCAGGAGGTCAGCACGACGCCAGAGTGCTGCGCACTACTCCTGCGCCGAAAGGCGGCCCTGCACGGCTGCCGCAGTTCCCCGCATGCTGCGACGGCCGTCTCCATGCTGGCGCATGCACGTGGTGGCCGTCTCCGCACCGGTGCATACGCGTTGTGGCTGTCTCCACGCTGGCGTTGCGCAACGTAGCGGAGACCTGCAGCAAGCCCGCGTGGAAGGAGGTAGGCTCCTCCAGAACGCCGGTGCCCACCGATCGGTAGCCCCCGAGTGCAGGCCTGGATGCCGCGAAGGCCACCCCGGAGTCAGATCCCCCCCCCACCAGGACGGCCACTGGGGCCGCAGTCTGAGCTCCCACTGTGTGGTACCAGGCTGGAACCACGCCAGCGGTACTCGGCGGGAATTAAGCTGGTCGATCGCGGAAAATCGGCGCGGCGCCTCTTTCAGTGGCTCCGGACAGGTGCCGTATCGACCGCCCACTGCAATTGGCACCGATTCTCAGGCCCCAGAGAATCGCGTCCCAGCATTGGAGCGGCATGGTGGGAATTTCCCGTGTCACTGGTGATTCTCCAAACCAGCGCGGGCTCAGAGAATCCAGCCCCTGTGTTCCCAACATAAACGTCCAGAGAATTGCTAGATCCATGGCCGCACATGTGCATGGCGACAACGTGCAGCGGCCGCGCTGTACAACATGCTGCCGGCCACGCGCGGACCCAGACGGCCAAATAGTGTCCCCCATGGACACCCCCCACCAGTCCCCCCAGCCCTCAACGAATCCTCCCCCCCCCCCCCCCCCCCCCCCCCCCCACCAGCAGCACCGCTCCCTCCTGAATGTGGCGGCACTGGACACAGTCCGCAGCCGTCATGCCAGGTTTACGAAAACTCTGACCACACACGATCCACGCGATCAGGAACACAGCCCATCGGGGGCGGGAGAGGGCCTCAAGGCTACGTGCTGATACCGTCGCAACGGAATGCGGTGCACGCCTCGATGATGCCGAATTGGAGGAGGTGAAGCATCCGAAAAACACCGTCAGCCCCGATTCGGTCGCAAACGGAGATTCTCCGCCTGATCGTCGAATACGATTTTGCTGTCGGGCAACGGAGAATCCTGCCCACTATTCTCCCGCCGCAGCTGAATCGCATCAATTTTACAATTGGCTTGCAATCGTAAAGCAGAATACAATTGAGAGCTCCATGCCATGCAAATTTCTGTAGTACGATTTATATTAAGCCTACAATTATTCTTCCATTTTTTTTTTCTTTTAGGCCATTGGACTTTGCTCAACCAGTATCTTTTGAGCATGCAGACATTGGAAGGTGTCCAACCTTAAAACCTTCAAAGACACTTCCTGATGAGCCTGAGACAGTTGAAATCACAGTCAAACCTATCACAGAATTGAGTAAAATTCCTACGCCCGCTCCTGTAAGTTTCATTTTTCCAAAAATAACATAAAATGTGTGATGCATTAATGAAAGTTATTCCTACTTCCAAATCAAAGAGAATTGATTGATCATACTTGAAAGTAACAGGTAATCTCATGAATTCATGCATTCTTGATTCGTCACAAGTAGAAATGAACTCAGCCCACAAAAAGATTTGAAAATCATGCACAGTCTGTATACAAATTTCCAGAATTGCATTAATAAAGTCAAGGTTCCCGACTGCCATCAGAATCTTAAGGTTCTTCTGTAATGATGCCTTATTGGGAGGTCAAATTCAATAAATGTTGCTTTGACTCTGGAAATAAATAATATAAATCACACAGTGCTTGATAACACAGAGCCTCAACTCTCAATTATAATGACAAATATTTTATGATTTAGTTATTGGCACTAACTGAAAATTCACACAGATCAAAAGACAAAATGCTAACTGGGACAGTAGCAGCAGCAACCCGGGGGGGGGGGGACGATGACAATGTTTGTTTATCTTATTTAAATTTGATTTATTTAATTTTAATTTATGGTTAAGTTCTCTTGTTGGGGTGGGGGGGAGGTGGGATACATGTGATGTTACGGTTTGGGGGGAGTTGTGGGTGCTATGGGGCAGTTTGTTGCGTATTATTACTTGTTGTTATGTTCTTATATTTTCTGTAAAAAATTCCAATAAAAATTATTTTTTAAAAAAAGACAAAATGCTATTTTTAACAGATTTTAATAAATTATTTACGTCATTGCAAATTGCCTCTTTATACTGCTATTGTTTATCAGTTGAAACCAAAATATTTATGTCGGTAAAATACCGTATGCTTTTTTCTTTTATCTATGCAGCATGAATAGCCAATGAAACATATTATTTAACTATTAGCAGTTAAATTACTTCGCAGATGCGAAATTTGATTAGGGACATTTATTGCATGACAATGGCGGAAATGTGTTTGGGTTCCTAATATTTTATTATTTATGGACAAACTGGCAACTACTTTCTCAGTTATTACCATCTCCCATCAGGGTTTGTCAGGGGATCATAAACACTTTGAGGAGATTGGTAAAATAGCAATCTCGACTCACTTACGCACTGGGTATATTAACATCCCTTTCTTATTGGTTTTGCTGCTTATCTTTGTAAAATGTGGGGTAATTACAACTGCCAAAATTGGTTTGGTGTGGCTTCCCTGACTTGGCTCTCTGGATCCTCCAGAACAGTTCAATTGTAATGGAAGGGCAACTGTTTGAATTACATCACACAAGGAGTAGATGAGATACATTTAAAGGGTAGTTAGATTAGCATTTGAGAAAGAAACAAATTGAAGATTATGCTAAAAGGGTTAGATGAGGGATAGGAAGAAGCTTGAGTGGAGCATACACCAGCATGGGCTGGTTAGGCCGAGTTGCTTTGCTCTTTGTGCTTTTCTATGTAACTCACCATTGTTGTTAATAATAACATGGATTATCAAATTTGAAAATGTATTCAGCTCATTTAGACCATTATAATTTGCCTTTTCAACATTTTCAGTTATATATTTGGCTACTAACACAAGAGCCGAGCATCAGGGTATTTTTCTAATGGAGCTCAATTTAATTTTTTATTATCAATAAGGCTTCTGTTATGTGCAGTATTAACAGCATTTTAAAATCCTTTACTGGAATTGGCTGACATATGATCTTATTCTTTGCTTTGATCGCTAACATTTTTTACTTGCATTTACTGCTTCTTAGGATGTGCATCTCGCTGAACTGCGGAACAGCAAGCTTGCTACTGACCATGGCTCCATTCTGGTACCTTTTGTCATCCAGTCATTGTGTTTGAACAGATTTCATAATGCATCAACAGAATCCCGTTTTGGGTGACAGCAGCACCGAGAGCGACCCTGCTATCTAACGGGACTCTGCAGGTTTTTTTGGCCTCAGTCGGGAATGCTTACCTAATTTCCAGGAAGATGGCCCGTGGATTGGGGAGGCCATTTTTAAATACTGCCCCGATCTTTCAACCCCCTCTCTGCTTCCCACCGTGGCCTCTGGACCCCCCGCCCCCCGCCACTGCCCCAACTTACCGCTTCGGGGGTCCTTGAGCCCCACCCCCTCATCCCACCTTTTAAGGGAAGGGTACTCTCAGGCCTGATCACTGGCACGGAGAACCTGGCATCCAGACACTGCCAGCCTGGCACCCTGGCAGTGTCAAGGTGCCCAGGTGACAGTGGGAGTGCCAAGGTACCACTCATCCCAGACCCCAGCCACATGAAGCTCCAATGGCCTGGGAGATGCCCCTCCCCCACCTCCTCCAGGTGCCGTTATGCCTGGTCCATTTTTGAGTGGACCAGTGCAAAACGGCACCATGGCAAGGTCTCCCAGGCGAGACCATTAGTTCTGAAGCTCGGGAGAATCTGGCGCAAACATATTTGAATGATCCTAATGGCTCACTTCAATATGTTCATCTGCATCACACCCAGTGAGAGAGAATCAAAGCAACTGAGGGCGGGAAATTCCAGTCCCATGTCGGCGCACAGGTTTCCTGGAAATCCCGGTACCAGTGGCAGGACCGGCAGATTCTGCTGGCAAGCCACCTCCCCCCGCCAAGGTGGTCAATAAATTTGGCCCTATATGTGCAAAAAACTTTCTCTTTCCTTTGATTATTTTGCCACTCACCTTAAATCTCTGGTTACTTACATTTCTGTCAGTGGCCAGAATCTTCCTAGTCCCACAGAGGTAGATTTAAAGGCAAAACCAACTTGTGTGCATTCCCTCCTCCATAGTGGGCAACAGAAATGGCTACCCACTCACCAGCAGCAGTAGCCAATAGTTAGCAATTGGGAGAATAATGGGGAATGAAGAAGACTCTTTTCAGGATCTTCCCAGCATCTGAGCGGTCTCCCGCTGAATACTGACCCTGAAGCTCTGTGGAGGTGAGTGTCCAGCTGCAGGCCAGCTGGACATCAAAGCCTTCAGCTCCATACCCTAATAATGGGCCATGGGCAGACAAGGTCACTGCCACGGCCACCATGATTCCTCCAGAAGGTCTCTCCTCTGCTTTAAGGAGATTACTGCCTTCAGCCCTCATCATGCATGAAATTGTTGCTCATCTCTGATGGCACCTTCTTGTTGAGATGCCCTCATGCTCTCTTGTCTGAGGGGCATACACCTCTCCCAGTTGGTGCCTGCCTTCCAAAGCTGCAGGCCTTCTAATGGGTCTACAGCTTCAGGGAAGATTACACAGGCCTGTGAGACCCATAGACTATCTAAGGTGGGCGCTGCATTTGTTCCCAATGAAAAAATATTTTCAAAAGCAGTAAAATTCCACCTAACTTCTCTTTATTTACTTAATTAAAACCCTTCATGCACTTAAATTACATTGTATCTCCCCTTAACCTTCTCTGCTCTAAGGAGATAAACAGTTTCACTAGTTTTTTCACATAATTGAAGCCCCACATCCCTACTATCATTATAGTAACTTCTATCCAAACCATCTCTGAGACCTTGAAATCCTGAAGTGTGGCGCCCTGCACTCTTGCTAGCATCAAACTAATCATTTATGAAAGTTTAGCCAGAGGTAATGGTTTAAAAACAGGCCGATGCATTGCTTATATCGATAATTGTGATAAAACAAATAAATAAAAACAGAGTAGTCTTGCTTCTACTCCATTTTTACTAATGTAATTATCATTTTTAAAAAGTAATGGAAAGGAAAATATTTAAATCATAATTTTTTTTTAATAACATTTGCAGGTCAACTTAAAAGTACCCCACCTAGCCATTCCAATGTTTCTGACATGGGGCGAAATTCTCCGACCCCCAGCAGGGTCGGAGAATCGCCTGGGGCCGCCGAAAATCCCGCCCCCGCTGTGGCAGAGATTCTCGCCACCCGGGAAGTGGCGGTGGCGGGAATCTCGCCACTCCGATTGGAGAGGCCCATGCTGCGCGATGTGGGGTTTTCTTTCGCTTCCGCCATGGCGAAGGCCGTGGCGGACGCGGAGGAAAATTGAGCACACAGGGCACTGGCCCGGAGTCTGAGTGGGGGGCCCCGATCGCGGGCCAGGCCACCGTGGGGGCACCCCCCGGGGTTCGATCGCCCCCCGCCCCCCCCCTCCCCCCAGGACCCCGGGGCCCGCTCGCGCCGCTGATCCCGCCGTTCCAGAGGTGGTTCAAACCTCGGCAGCGGGAGAGGCCTCCCAGCGGCGGGACTTCGGCCCATCCGGGCCGGAGAATCACCACAGGGGCCTCTCCGATCGGAGTGGCGAGATTCCCGCCACCGCCACGTCCCGGGTGGCGGAGAATCTCTTCCACGGCGGGGCGGGATTTTCGGCGGCCCCAGGCGATTCTCCGACCCTGCTGGGGGTCGGAGAATTTCGCCCCTGATTCTTCAGCACTTTTGATTGAAATAATTGTGCGTGATGTTTTCACAGCTCAAATTTATCACATGGTTTTGTCATTTTGAATCAAACTACTGATAGAAATATGAATTGGTGTTCTCGTACATTACCCTGGTACCAGGATCACAAAAAATACCTTATGCCAATAGAGACAAAGATATTGCTTGAACAATAACGTTGTCTTTACTGTACATCATTTAGGGGGGGTCTCTTCTTAGTAGATAAAGGAAATTAGTAAATGCTTGACTCTAAACTTTATACAACACACTTGGCAAAAGAATAGTACAAGCATAATTTACAAAAAGAAACAAAAGAGCCTTACATCTCTTTATTTACCAAGAAAATGGAATGAAATACAACTGAAAGAAGTTGTCCATGTGATGAATTCTGGCAGAAATATTGGTGCGTAAATAATGTGAGATGGTTAATGGAGGTTTCACTGCAGCTTAATAATATTGGATCTTCATATTTTAATACTCAAACATACTACTCAGTTATAGCATTGGATCACTTGTAGAATTGACCGACGATGTTACTAAATTCAGCTGGTTTCCATGTTTTGTCAACAGTCTATTTATATTTTAATGATGCTGCATTTCAGTGGTCTGCATTTTGAATCTTTACCTTTGCTGATTTATATGTAGAATACATGTGCTGTGGATATACCCCCAGTTGCACTGCGGAGAGCTAAACACTTTGGACTCTCCAGAAATAGTCATGTTGCCATGGAGTTTGATGATACCAAAGTCAAAACTAGGTAACAATTGAAATTTTATACAATATAAGAACTGTGTGATAGCCTATTCTAGTTGAAAAATGAAATGAAAATGAAAATCACTTATTGTCACGAGTAGGCTTCAAATTAAGTTAATGTGAAAAGCCCCTAGTCGCCACATTCCGGCGCCTGTTCGGGAAGGCTGTTACGGGAATCAAACCATGCTGCTGGCCTGCTTGGTCTGCTTTCAAAGCCAGCGATTTAGTCTTGTGCTAAACAGCCCCTGTTGTTTCACACGTTAAGACAGAGCACACCCTTCATGTTTCACATTTTAAAAATATTTACCTTGGCATAGAACACATTAATACATATTACTGATGGTAATATACTGGTAAATACAAAGAGAACAAGAAGATCATCGTCTATAAGAAGAAGTAGAGAATTGAATGTAATTGAGGAACACATCACAATTAGTTTTTTCAACTTCTTATTTTTTGATTATTATGCTTGGAAAATTGTTTTTAAAGTAAATAGAAATTGTTTCTATACTAATATGTTAGATACATAACAATAAATAATAATGTTAGATTAAATAAAAAAATTTGTTCAAAACTGCATAGTATATTATTTGGATATCTTGTTACAGATATAGCTTTATCATGATATCTTGGTGAATTGAGCTGAATTGCCATAATTTGAAATATTTAATTATCTTTGGTGTTGTTTGATATAAGAAAAATAAAATTTTTTGTTGTTGTTTCTGCTTTTGCATTCAGCATCATAGGGCAATTGTAGAAAAGGACAGCTAGCAGGGAGCATCTGCTCCATTAATATAATTAATTTGGCTTTCTTTTCATTGAAATTATCAGAGGATAAACCAATAGATTCTTTGGTCAGGGTATGCTATTCTCCTGGACAGTTTTTTTCTTTCTAGACTGTGCCCAGCTGATGTTTAAAGTATATGGGTGCGGTTCTCCCAAATTCACTCTTGCTCCCCGCAACAGGAAAGCTGAGCGCTGCTCAGGTGGGATTCAATGGGACTTTTAACATTTTTTGAGAGGGCCGGGTTTTGTACTGGTCTTGAGAGGGATGGGCTCAAACTCACTGTCAGGTCCCGTTCCTCCGAGATCAGGGCACTGTCTTAAAGGGTTCCCCGATCTTAGAATAAGATGAGAGCATTGCAACGCCCCCCTCCCCTCCCCCTCCCAATCAAATCGCTGACAAGGGCCCCTTGCAAATGAGCGACACTCCTGTATGGGGTCACCAAATGCTTCCACCTTCAAAGCTTCCATTTGGCGCCCCCATCCCTCGCCCTTCAAATCCCCCAATCCCCCTCTCAATTCCCCCCTCTCACCACCCCTAAATTTCCAACCCTTGGTTCCCCCCCTTCAGCACCCTCCCAATTCCTCGCTCAGTCCACCCTTCAGCCCTCCCTTCAGTACCCTCCAGCACCCCAACAGTCCCCCCTTTAGTCCACGCCATTCCCCCTTTGGGCCCCTCCCCTTGACAGTGCCGATAAGTCGGGGGGCAAGGGAGTGCGATCTCCAGGGTCAGAGGGGCTTGGGCTGGGCTGGAGGGGCTCAGGTCTGCATTCTTTCCCGGTGTAGGGGTTATGTGGCAGTTCTTCCCTCTGTCGCTTTGAAAATCATTAAACTGCCTGTCAGCATGTCATATTGTTGTTAAAAACCCTTCCCTCTGTGGCCCTGGCACCTTCTGATGTCTCTCCCAGCTTGTCAAGTTCAAAGATCTGTCAGACAAAGGTGTTCCCATTGATGTGTTGGAAACCTTTGAAGTGATTTTTTGACAGTCAATTTCATTCCCCTTTAACTTTTTCAATCCTCTGGGCATGCTGAGAAGCCTTAAAGCTCTGAACTACATTGCTTTTGTTTAATTTCATGGTCCAGTACCTTTTACAAGTCTCTTCATTGACAGGTCCAGGCTATTTCAAAGCAGGTGCAGAGGCAACACTTAGACAGGCATTTGTTCTTTCTGGGAAGCTCTTCAGAACAAATAGACAGCCTCTTTTAAAAAAAGACTGCAGTTGGAAAGAACACCTGCTCAGAATAGGACGCACTTCAAAATTTTTTTTTATATAATTTTTATTGGAATTTTTTACAGAAAATATAAAACATAACGACAAACAATGAAATGCAACAAAATAACCCATAATAACTGTGACACCCCCAGACCGTATCGGCGCATGTATCACATCCCCCCACCCCCCCAACCCTAATGAACAACAAAAGAACTTTAAAAATATTAAAATTAAATAAACAAACATAGTCATTGTTGCCCCCCCCCCCTTTTCCCTCCCCTTTTCCCTCCCCGGGTTGCTGCTGCTGCTGTCCCCGTACCCTATCGTTGAGCCAGAAAGTCGAGAAAAGGCTGCCACCGCCTAAAGAACCCTTGTACCGACCCTCTCAGGGCGAATTTGACCTTCTCTAGCTTAATGAAACCCGCCATGTCATTGATCCAGGTCTCCACGCTTGGGGGCCTCGCATCCTTCCATTGTAGCAAGATCCTTCGCCGGGCTACTAGGGACGCAAAGGCCAGCACACCGGCCTCTTTCGCCTCCTGCACTCCCGGCTCCACCCCAACCCCAAAAATCGCGAGTCCCCATCCTGGCTTGACCCTGGATCCCACCACCCTCGACACCGTCCTCGCCACCCCCTTCCAGAACTCATCCAGTGCCGGGCATGCCCAGAACATATGGGCATGGTTCGCTGGACTCCCCGAGCACCTGACACACCTGTCCTCACCCCCAAAGAACCTACTCATCCTCGTCCCAGTCATGTGGGCCCGGTGCAGCACCTTGAATTGGATGAGGCTAAGCCGCGCACACGAGGAGGAAGAATTAACCCTCTCCAGGACATCAGCCCATGTCCCGTCTTCGTCGACGCACTTCAAAATTAATGGACACTGAAGATCTGAAAAAACAAACTTTGAAATAGTCTGGACCTGTCAAACAAAAGGCTTGTAAAAGTTAATGGACTGTGAAATTAAATTAAAATCATGCAGTTCAAAGCTTTTAGGTTTCTCAGCATGCTCAAAGGCTTGTCAAAATTAAAGGGGAATTAAATTGACTGTGAAAAAAAATCACTTAAAGGTTTTATAACCGATCAATGGCAACACTTTCACCTTTATCCGAGAGATCTTTGAATTTGACATGCTGGGAGAGACAGTAAAGTGCTCCAGCAAATCAGAGGGTAAACATTATTAATCACCTTAAAACAAATTTAAATTAGTAGTTTACAAGTTCTCGCTCGCCGCAGGGAACCTATCCTGGGGCCTTATCTTTCTTTAAAATCAGGGAGATGGAAGCCTGCGGCAGTGCAGGGGGGAGTTCCCCCCTCTCCCTCACTTCATTATTCGCCTCTCCAGCAGTGGCCCCAGGTCCGCCCCAAACCATTTATAAAACTCTACCGGAAACCCGTCGGCCCCAGGTTCTCCCTGCTTGCATTGCCCCCATACCATCCATCACCTCCCTCAACCCAACTGGGGCCCCCAGGCCGTGAACCAGCCCCTCCTCCACTTTCAGAAGCTCCAACCCATCCAGGACCTGCCTCGGGTCGGGGGTTCCAATTCTTACGGTCTCATATAAAAAGCCTCAAACACTCCATTCACCCCCTCCAAGTCCATCACTACCTTACCCTTATCTTCCCTAACTCTCCCAATCTCCCTCACCACCTGCTTCCTCAACTGATGGGCCAAAATCCTACTCACATTTTCCCTGTACTCATACACTGGCACTCCACAGCTGTCCCACTGCCTTCCCTGTAGAGACTAGCCCAAACTCCAGCTGGTACCTCTGCCTCTTCTTCAAAAACCCTGCCATCCACCAACCTTGCCTTCTCCTCCCGCCCCACCTTCTCCCAGTGCACCGGAATCAAAATCATCTCCCCTCTAACTACAGCCTTAAGTACCTCCCATAACATGCCGACTGTGACCTCTCTCGTGTCGTTCAACTCCAGGTAGCCCACACCCACTCACACATCTCCTCATTTGCCAGCAACCTCACATCCACTGGGGCCGTTGAGTCTCCCCCTGAATTACCCACAACCCCACCCAATGCGGTGCATGGTCGGAAGCCACAATCACTGAACACCCCGAGTCGGCCACCCTCACCCTCACCAGCAGCGCCTTGTCCATCACAAAAAAGTTAAATCGGGAGTACACCTGGTGCACATGGGAGAAGTATGACAACTCCTCTGCCCTCGGACTCCCAAACCTCCATGGGTCTTTCCCCTCCCCCCATTGTCTCCATGAACTCCATCAGCTCTCTCATCACAGCTGACACCCTCAATGACTTGGGACTTGACCGGTCCAAGCTCAGATCTATAACCGTATTTAAATCACCCCCCAAAATCAACCCACGCAAGTCCAAGTCAGGAATCTCCCCCAACACCCGCCTCATAAAATCCATGTCATCCCAATACAGGGCATACACGTGTACCAGAACCACCAGCATTCTCCCCAGCTTCCCAGTATCACATACCTGCC
This sequence comes from Scyliorhinus canicula, assembly GCF_902713615.1. Taxonomy (NCBI): domain Eukaryota; kingdom Metazoa; phylum Chordata; class Chondrichthyes; order Carcharhiniformes; family Scyliorhinidae; genus Scyliorhinus; species Scyliorhinus canicula. The sequence goes on from NC_052151.1 coordinate 105,020,992, forward strand.
CCACTGAAATTGGCCACCTCGAGCGCAACCCTCTGATTGACCAACACCACACCCCTCGTCTTCTTATCCAGCTCCAAATGAAATACCTGCCCCAACTATCCCTTTCTCAGCACTTTTCTGATCTCCCAACATCAGGTGCGTCTCATGTAAAAATGCCATGTCCACTTTGAGACTCCTCAGATGGGTGAACACACGACCATTTAACCAGTCCATTCAACCCCCTCACGTTCCACGTGACCTGCCTGGTCGGGGGAGCTTCCCGCACCCTTCCCCTGCCATCAGCCATATCGGTCCGAGAGCCTGTGTCATGCGCTCCTCCAGGCCCACCCACAGATGTCCACCGCCATCAATTCCTTCCCAACGGCACCACACTAGCCACACCCTAGTCAGTAACCCTCCATCCTCTCCCCTCCCCTCCCCCCCCACACTCTCAAACCAACCCCTCCCCCCACACCTTCCTCCTGACATCCCCTGATTTCACTCCCGTTTACTAGCCTGCCAGCTAGCATCATGGCCCCCGCCCAAGACCTCCTCTTCCTTTCAGTCCCCCCTCAACCATCCAACTGCCAACACACAAATAGTAACAAAAGGCACACTCACCATCACTGTTCCCCCACCAAGACCTGCCTCAGAATACCCACCCCAAGACATTTGAAAAAGTATACAAAAGTCCTCCAACGTTCAATGTCCTCACACTCATTCCCAGTCCATTGTCCCTCATAAAGTCCGTTGCCTCTTCTGGCATGTCGAAAGAGAGCTCCTGTTTCTGGAAAGTCACCCACAGGCAGGCTGAGTATAATACTCCAAACTTCACCCCCTTCTCAAAGACAAAGGCCTTTATACGGTTGAACCTGTACCTGCTCTTCACCAACTCCGCCCCCAGGTCTTGCTAGACCCGCAACTCATTCCCTTCCAAGGTACACTTCTTGGGCTGCCTCACCCACCATAACATCTTTTCCTCATCAAAAAAGCGATGCAGCCACTACGGCTCTCCCACCTGCGGCCTCCTCCTCAGCGCCCTGTGCACTCGGTCAACCTCAAGAGACCTATCAAGGCCCCCTCCCCCATTAGCTTCTCCATCGTACTCACCAGATAAACAGCAGCCTCCGCACCTTCAATACCTTCAGATATCCCGATATTCGTCACATTTTGCCTCCTGGAGTGGTTCTCCAGGTCCTCCACCTTCTCCCTCAGCCTCTTCTGGCTTTCCTGCATCACTCCCAACTCCGCCGCCAACTTTGACCACCTGCTCCTCATGCTCCCCCACCGCCTCCTCCACTTTCTGGATCACCAGGGTCTGGGACTCCAGACTCTGCTCAACACACTCGATCCCAGATCTCAGCGGCTCCACCACCTTGGCCAGGTCGTCCGCTGCCTCTTTCCTCTGCTGCTGGAACTTGTTTTTCAAGCACTCTACCAGCTGCTCCAATGACCACTGGGCAGGCAGTGTACCCCCCCCCCCTTTGCCCTCTGCCAGCTTTACCTGTGGCGCAACATGACAACTCTCCTGCTCCAACTGCTCATTCTATCTCGCGGCACTCCTTGTCCACTGGTCCAGCCTTACCAAAGGACACTCCTGTACCTTTTGCCCTAAAATACTACACCCTTCGGGGAGGAAGACCAAAAACATCCACCTTGAGTGGGAGCCACCAAATGTGTGAACACTCACTCCATGGCCACCACCTGAAGTCATTGGTTCAATTCTGATTCTCAGAGACAAGCAGTTTGAGGAGATACTTTTTCATACTTGCCTTTTAACTGAAATGTTATTAAAGATTACATTGTAAATGTGTGATGAAACCAATCATGAAAATTAAGTTCTTGTGTGGTATTTAGTACTTATGTTTATGATAACCTATTGGACGTTGATTAAAGGTTTTGACTTGTTTGCAGGCTAATAATTGAGTTTGAGATCCAAACGGAAGCAGAATCTGGTCTGGTGTTTTATATGGCCAGAATTAATCATGCAGACTTTGCAACCATTCAGATAATAGATGGAATGGCTCATTTCAGCTATGACCTTGGAAGTGGAAATGCAAATACAGTTGTTCAAAAGAAGATAAATGATGGTGAATGGCATAAGGTAATAAATACTAAGTAAATTCCATTACTAATTTTATTAAGTGGAGTTCTGGTACAAGGGTTCTGGTACAAGGGTTCTGGTACAAGGGTTCTATTACAAGAGTTCTATTACAAGAGTTCTATTACAAGAGGTCTATTACAAGAGTTCTATTACAAGAGGTCTATTACAAGAGGTCTATTACAAGAGGTCTATTACAAGAGTTCCATTACAAGGCAGGATAGTGGCATAGTGGTTAGCACTCGGGTTCAATTCCGGCCTTGGGTGAATGTCTGTGTGGAGTTTGTATGATCTTCTGATGCCTGCGTAGGTTTCCTCCGGCTGCTCCGGTTTCCTCCTACAGTCCAAAGATATGCGGGTTAGGTGGATAGGACATGATAAATTGCCCTTTAGTGTCTCGGGAATGTGCAGGTTAGGTTATGGGGTTACTGGGATAGAGTGCTCATTCAAAGGGTAGGTGCAGACTTGAAGGGCCTAATGGCCTCCTTCTGCAATGTAGGGGTTCTATGAATAAGAGTGTAGAGTTTGCACATTCTCCTCGTGTATGCGTGGGTTTCTTCCGGGTGCTTCTGTTTCCTCCCACGATCCAAAGATGTGCAGGGTAGGTGGATTGGCCATGCTAAATTTCCCCTTAGTGTCCAAAAGGTTAGAGGGTTTCGGGGATAGGATGGGGACGTGGGCCTAGGTAGGATATTCTTTCCAAGGGTCGATGCAGATCCGATGGGCCGAATGACCTCTTTCCGCACTTATCTATGGCTCTATGATATATAACACCAATGTCTTAAAAATGCTTTGTGGTTGCACATGCAAAGGAATGGCACCTGTAGGTGATGCTGTGTGCATAATGTTGCATGGCATCATCTCATGACATAGCAAATATAAAGGAACTAACCTTTGGAATTAGCCATGAAATGGAAAAGTATTTTGTAACCACAAACATCTTGCCTGACTGACGAGAACTCCCTTTCACTCTTTCATCCCTCCTCCACTGAGATGATATTCATAACATGTCTCCTTCGGGGCAATACGGTAGCAAGTGGATAGCACTGTGACTTCACAGTGCCAGGGTCCCAGGTTCGATTCCCTGCTGGGTCACTGTCTAGTCCGAAGTCTGCACGTTCTCCCCGTGTCTGCGTGGGTTTCCTCCGGGTGCTCCGATTTCCTCTTACAGTCCAAAGACGTGCAGGTTAGGTGGATTGGCCATGCTAAATTGCCCTTAGTGACCAAAAAGGTGAGGAGGGGTTATTGGGTTATGGGGATAGGGTGGAAGTGAGGGGCTGATGCTCGATCAATGACTCCAGAAGCAAGATTGGACGACAATTGAAGGCTTTATTGGACTAGATGTTTCCCCCAGCAGCGCAGATACAGAATGCAGCTGCTGGGGAGACACAGACTCTTATACTCCGCCTTACTGGGTGGAACCAGCAGGCAGGCTTCGCCAATGATACAGCAGTCTCAGGTACCTCCCACACCAATGGTCTTACAGCATTGTCCAGGGTACCGTAATACCCCTAATACCGACTACCACAAGGGCTTAAGTGGGTCGGTGCAGACTCGATGGGCCGAATGGCTTCCTTCTGCACTGTATGTTCTCTGTCCTTCCCAATTATGTCAAATCAAATAGCAAGCCCAACTCTAACTGAATGGAAAACCTGCACTAGCACTTCAGCCCCAATTGACAGAATATTATTTGACTTCAAGCTGTATCCCTTCTAATCTCTCTCACTTTCCTATTATGGGCGGGGGGGAGGAGAGATATATTAAATCCACCAATTACCTTTCCTTCTGTCTGTAATCGCTGTAGTTTATTTTGAAAAGTTGGATGTGTGTGTTAAAACCCCCCATTATAGTGGTCAATTTAAACATCACCATCAGATCCAAATTAATTGTATGGTTCCTTTGAACTAAAGACTATTCAGCAGGTTGTGTAGGCAAGCAGTTTGGTCTGTATATCCAGAGGTCCAATTTCTTTACAAGTGAACTTGGAACTTTTGAAACAGGCTGGGGAGGCTTTTCAAAGGCTTTTAAAGTGGCACAGTCTTTCTCTATAGCTATTTTATAGTCAATGCTGTTCTGCAGATTTACCATGTCTCTCTCAGTTCCGGGATAAAATATTTCCGTATCGGAGAATGTTTCAGTCACATGATTAATGACCATTGATATTCAATCGAAGGTAGAAGATGATCTTTCAGAACCAGTTGAAATCAGTTGGCCAAAGGCCATTGATATTCAATAAGAGGTAAATGGTGGTACTTTGCACTTAACTTCTGGTAACTGACATTGTGAGCGTTCCTTTGTTATATCAACATGGAAACTTGAGTCTAGAAATTGATTTTCTGTGGTTTGGAGTAAGCTTCAAAGTACATGTGAAATTCCACAAAGGAGTGCTGTTTTAGCATGACCATTTTGCAACGTTCTGGAAGATCGATAGTATGTGTTGAAGTTGCAATGGTCACATGACGCCCTTGGCAGCCAACTTAAGATTCCCCTACCTCGTACTCTCCTAGCCCTTAACGCCCTCTCTCTCTGATATCATGGGAGGAATTCTCCGACCCCCCGCCGGGTCGGAGAATTGGCGCGGCGCCGCGCGAATCGCGCCACGCAGCCCCGACGCCGGGACGCAATTCTCCGGAGTGGGGAGAATCGGCGCCAGCGTGGTCGTCGCGGCGCCGGTCAGGGTATGCGGCGACTCTCCCGCCTGGGCCAGCACAGGCCAGCGCACTGATTCTCCGGCCCGAATGGGCCAAGCGGCCGTTAACAAAAAGGCGAGTCCCACCCGCGCTGTTCTAACATCCTCTGAGCCGGCGGGACCTCGGCGTTGAGGGGTCTGGGGCGGCCTGTGGGGAGGGGAGTGGGGGTCCAATCCAAGGGTGGCCCACAGATCGGCGGGCCGGCCTCTCTGAGTCTTTTCGTCCGCGCCGGCTCCTGTAGCCCTGCGCCATTTGGCGCCAGGGCTGCCATGGGGAAGAAGGCCATTGCACAAGCGCTAGTTGGTGCTGGCCCAACTGCGCATGCGTGGACCCCGCAGGGGTGGGTTCAGGCCAGGATCAGCAGCTGGAGGTCCAGCGCCGTCCGAGGGGGAGAGTGCCGGGGTGAGGGGGCAAGTGCCGGGGAGGGTGAGAGTGCCTGGGAGGAGGGAGACTGCCTGGGAGGAGGGAGACTGCCTGGGAGGGGGGAGAGTGCCTGGGAGGGGGGGGAGTGCCGGGGAGGGGGGTGAGTGCCGGGGAGGGGGGGGCGAGTGCCGGGGAGGGGGGAGAGTTGGGGGGAGGGGGGAAAGAGTGCAGGGGTGAGGGGGCGAGTGGCGGGGAGGGGGGAGAGTGCCGGGGTGAGGGGAGAGGGCGAGGGAGGCCGTTTGCCTGGCCCCTGGGTGCGGGGAGTGGGGAGGGGGGGGGGTGTACGGGCAATGCTGACATGTCGTAGTTACCCCCCACCCACACCCCCTGCAGACCGTTAGGTTTGCTGATCAGCCAGCGATCTTGGCCGCCGTGGCGGCAGCCGCACTTCTACATGTTGCCCTGGGGGAGGAGGAGGAGGAGCGTGCCAGGGAGGTGGCGGAGGCTGCCGCAGTGGAGCGTGCTGCAGAGGGGCAGGTGGCAGCCGCCCAGGCTGGAGGGCTGCCCGCCCGACAGAACGAGGAGGAGGATAGCACGAGGAGGAGGAGGGGGAGGAGGAGGAGGAGGAGGTGGTGCCGCTACGGCGACGGAGATGCCCGAGGAGGCCCCGTGTGTACCGGCCCCGCTTGTCGTACCGGGACCTCACGGACCAGGCATGCAGGAGGAGACTCCGGATGAGCCGGGAAACCGTGGCACACATCTGCCACCTGATGGCACACCTGGCACCGCGTGGCACTGGGGGAGGGCACCCTCTCCCCATGTCCGTCAAGGTTACGATGGCCCTGAACTTTTATGCCACGGGGTCATTCCAGGCACCGAGCGGGGACCTGTCCGGCATGTCGCAGGGATCAGTGCACCGGGCAGTGACAGACGCCCTGTATGCCATTGCAGACCGCTACATCCAGTTCCCTATGGGCCGGGCCAGCCTAGATGCCCGGGCAGCGGGCTTCGCTGCCATGGCCGGGTTTCCCATGGTCCAGGGCGCGATCAATGGGATGCACGTCACGGTCCGGCCACCTGCAGATAACAGGCCGAGTTCACCAACAGGAAGGGGACCTATTCCATGATCATCCAGGTGGTCTGCAACTACCGCATGATGATCCTGCACATCTGCGCCCGGTACCCGGGTAGTGTACATGATTCATATGTATTGGCGCAGTCTTACCTCCCCGGCATGTTCGAGGGACCCCCCCACCCCACCGGCTGAGGGGCTGGTTGCTGGGTGACAGGGGTAACCCGTCGCGGTCGTGGCTGATGGCGCCTATACGGAGGCCACAGAGTGATGCGGAGAACGGCTACAAAGATGCCCATGCAGCGACCAGGGGTGTGATAGAGAGGTGCTTTGGGCTCCTAAAAATGCATTTCAGGTGCCTGGACCGCTCTGGAGGAGCCCTCCAGTACCCGCCAAATTGGGTCGGCCGCATCATTGTGGTCTGCTGCGTCCTGCACAACATAGCCCAGCAGAGGGGCGATGTGCCGCAGGCAGAGGAGGGGAAGTGGAGGAGCAGCAGGACGAGGCGCAGTCCTCCCAGATGAGGAGGATGGTGGCAATGGTCAGGACAGACGGGCTGGACATGGACGGAAGGCTGCCCACCGTTACCGGCTGGGCCAGCGGGCACGGGACAGGCTGATAGCTGCCCGGTGGGAATCACCGAGTATGGGCACAGACCGCACACCACGACACCAGCCGACCACCCTCACCCCCCCCCCACCCACCCACTACAAACACCCTCATCCCCCCCCACAAACCCACCACCAACACCCTCACCCCCCCCCACCCACCCACCCAACACAAACACCCTCAACCCCCCCACCCACCCACCACCAACCACCCCCCCACCACCAACCACCCCCACCCCACCCGCATGCACACCACCCCTCCATTGCACATCCAGCTGCGGCACAACGGGCCGGGCTCACACGGTCACTGGTGGAAGCGTGTCTATTGTAGGCCATAGAGGATGATGACAACCCGCTCTGCGATGAGCTCTGGGCTCTACATCGTTGGACAATGTCTGACCCATGGCCACAATACCATCCTCCAGCCGGACCATCCCTGCATGGTGAGGGGGTGCTCAAGGATCCACTGAAAGGTAAGCTGGAGTGTTGGGGGTGTCCGCAGGCCACTGTTGGGGGGGGGATGACATTTAAAAATGGTGCCCTGATCCCTTCCTGCACTGACGAGCTGAGTTGGTCAGTGCAGGAAAGGTACGTGTGGTCTTGGCAGCATGTTCTCGCCAAGGCCAAAATGAAAAAGTCCCGTTCAATAGCAGGTCATCCTTGGTGCTGTGGCCGCTGAGAAACACCCCGCTAAATGTACCCAAAATGGAACTCATACTGAAGCATTTCTGCATCCTCCTCACAACTCACCTCCTATGCAGCTTTGTGCCATCTTCAAATTTGAAGATATTACATTTTGTTCCACCATCTAAATCTTTAATATGTATTGTGAGTAGTTGGGGTGCTAGCTCTAATCCCTGCAGTACCCCACTAGTCACTGCCTGCCATTCGGGAAATATTTGTTCATTCCTACTCTTTGTTTCCTGTCTGCCAACCAATTTTCTATCCATCTCAATACACTCATGCACTTTAATTTTACATTCTAAACTCTTATGTGACATCTTGTTGAAAGCCTTCTGAAAGTCCAAATAAACCACATCCACTGGCTCCCTCTCATCAACTCTACTAGTTACACCCTCAAATCATTCCAATAGATTCAAGCATGATTTACCTTTCATAAATCCATGCTGACTCTGTCCGATCCTGCCGTGGCTTTCTAAGTGCTCTGCTATTAAATATTTTACAATGGACTCCAGCATGTTCCCCACTACTGACATCAGGCTGACTGGTCTACAATTCCCTATTTCCTCTCTACCTTCCTTTTTAAATTGTGGAGTTACATTAGCTGCCCTCCAATCTATACAAACTGTTCCATAGTCTATAGGATCTTGGAAATTGACCACCAATGCGTCCACTAATTCTGGGACTCTCTGGGATGGAGATTATCAGGCCCTGGGGATTTATCAGCCTTCACCCCATCAATTTCCCCAACAGCATTTCACCACTAATACTAAACCCTGTGTTCCCCAACATTTCTAGTACATCATCTGTGTCCTCCTTTGTGAAGACAAACCAAAGTATGTATTTAGCTGGTTAGCCACTTTGTTCCCATTATAAATACCCCTGTTTCTGACCAATTGGTCTTCGCCAATTCTTTTCTCTTCACACACCTATAGAGGCTTTTACAGTCAGTTTTTATTTCCCCGCAAGCTTACTCTCATACTCTATTTTCCCCTTCTTAATCCTATCAGACTTTCAGAAGGTGTTTGACAAAGTCCCACGTAAAAGATTATTGTGCAAAATTAAAGTGCATGAGATTGGGGGCGTGTATTGAGGTGGATAGAAAACTGGTTGGCAGAGAGGAAACAAAGAGTCGGGATTAATGGGTCCTTTTCAAATTGGCAGGCAGTAACTAGTAGGGTGCTACAGGGATCAGTGCTGGGACCCCAGCTATTCACAATATATATTAATGATTTGGATGAGGGAACAAAGTGTAACTTCTCGAAGTTTGCAGATGATACCAAGTTGGGTGGGAAGGTGAACTGTGACGAGGATGCAGGGATCTTACATCATGATCTGGACAGGTTGGGCGAGTGGGCAAATCAATGGCAGATAATTTGGATAAGTGTAAGGTTATTCACTTTGGAAGCAAAAACAGGAAGACAGATTACTACCTGAATGGTTGTAAATTGGGAGAGGGGAGTATGCAGCGGGACCTCGGTGTTTTTGTGCACCAGTCGCTGAAGGTACGCATGCAGGTGTAGCAGGTAGTTAAGAAGGCTAATGGGTGTGTTGGCCTTCATTGCGAGAGGTTTCGAGTACAGAAGCAGGGATGTGTTGCTGCAATTATACAGGGCCTTGGTGAGGCCACATCGAGAATATTGTGTGCAGTTTTGGTCTCCTTCTCTGAGGAAGGATGTTCTTGCTCTCAAGGGAGTGCAGCGAAGGTTTACCAGACTGATTCCAGGGATGGTGGGACTGTCATATGAGGAGAGATTGACTAGGTTAAGATTGTTCTCGCTGGAGTTCAGAAGAATGAGGGGAATCTCATAGAGACTTATAAAATTCTAACAGGACTAGGGTAGATGCAGGGAAGATGCTCCCAATGATGGCTGTGTCCAGAACCAGGGGTCACAGTCTGAGGATTCCGGGTAAACCATTTCGGACAGAATGAAGAGACATTTCTTCACCCAAAGAACATAAGAACATAAGAACATAAGAACATAAGAACTAGGAGCAGGAGTAGGCCATCTGGCCCCTCGAGCCTGCTCCGCCATTCAATTAAATCATGGCTGATCTTTTGTGGACTCAGCTCCACTTTCCGGCCCGAACACCATAACCCTTAATCCCTTTATTCTTCAAAAAACTATCTATCTTTACTTTAAAAACATGTAATGAAGGAGCCTCAACTGCTTCACTGGGCAAGGAATAAAGAGTGGTGAGCCTGTGGAATTCATTACCACAGGAAGTAGTTGATGCTAAAACATTGAATATATTCAAGAGGCGGCTAGATATAGCACTTGGGAAAATAGGATCAAAGGCTATAGGGAGAAAGCAGGATTATATAATAATAAAAAAAATCATAATAGCTTATTGTCACAAGTAGCCTCAATGAAGTTACTGTGAAAAGCCCTTAGTCGCCACATTCTGGCGCCTGTTCAGGGAGGCCCAGAGGGTGGTGGGCATCTGGAATTCACTGCCTAAGTTGGTGATTGAGGCCAAAATTTTCAACTCATTTGAAAGGTGCCTGGATCTGCATCTGAGGTGCTGTAACCTGCAAGGCTATGGACCAGGTGCTGGCAAGTGCAATTAAAATGAGTGACTAGTTTCTTTTTTCTCTTTTTTGCCTGTCACAGACACGATGGGCTGAATGGTCTCTTCCTGCACTGTAACCTTTCTATGGTTCTATGTTTTAATAAATCTGCATTTATTTTTTGTAGGTCAGAATTGTCCGAGATAGGAAGAGAGCAACAGTTACAATTGGCCTCAACGTGGCAACTACAGTTACTCCTAAAAATGCAGATATTCTGGATGTCGTAGGTATGATTTATATCGGAGGATTGCCAAAGAACTACACAACAAGAAGAATTGGCCGTGTAAGTGGCAAACAAGATTAGTCATGTAAACAGTGCATAAAATTGAATTTCTGAAACTTTGAAGTTAAGCTCCCAGCAGAGTCTCATTTGATGTGAAGGTATATTAGCAAATCAGACGAGGAGGGCTTAATGCGAATTCACAACACCCCTCATTGCCAGAAAATCAAGAACAGCTTAAGCTAGACATGCTGACCTTCAAACCCAAGTGTCTGAACTTAGCTCCCACTGCAATCATCCATGCTGGGAATTTAACTCCTAAAGACCTTGCAGCTCTTCAGTCAGGACTTAATGGTTTCTTTTTCAGCAACAGGTTATTTTCAGTTATATCACTCAAAACTATTTTTTCTTTACCTTCTACAAGAGGATGATGCTCATTAAGAGAGGCTATATCACTACTAAGTAATGGAATATTTTTTATACTGGTGCGAATAGACTGCAGATCCTCTTTGCGACATTGCATTTCTATCTAGCAAATAGCAGTTCTCTTGGTGAAATGTCTCATCAAAATAGATAAATATTAGTAGTTATGTTTTTTATTTGGTCAAAGGACAAAGTGGTACATACTGCACAATTTTGTCAGATTGGATCATTTCAAATTTCAGGAAAGAAAGAGGTTATTTAGCCCACTGTCTGATTAGCTCTTTTCTATAATAGTCAAAACCCAAACCCAGAACATTTCTGTCTCCTCTCTGCTTCAAGTATATATCTAATCCTGTTAAAATCTCCAATTGGATGTTAGCTTAGCTTTGCCACATGGCAAAGCTTCAACATTCAACCCTCTGTAACAAAATTTCTCCTAACCCCTCTCCTTGCTCTCTTCGTGAAAGTTTTCAATTGAGGTTCCATCTGTCACCAACCAACATCAGAGAAATGTTCTCTATACCTTTCTAATTAGTTACTTCTTCAAGGAAACTCTAAGAAATTTGTTGAACACACCAATTCTTGCTACACTTTATTAATCCTGTATTTAGAAATGCAGTCTCAAATTTGGGGCTGCGTTTTATGGGAAGGTTAGATATCTCAACCCGCAGAATGAAACTTGGCTGGCAGCCGACATGCCAGAAAGAATATGCCCTGCTCTATTTAATGCACAGGGAGAGGGGGTAAAATAGCAGAGTCTGGAACATCCTCGTCTCTCAGTGGGTGGCTATAAAATTCCACCCTCGAGAGACGCTGACCAATCCGATTGGACCTGCAGGTCCAGCAGTCCTGGCAAATTCAGAGCTCAGTAGTGGGCCTTGCTGGGATTGAATGAACATGAAGGAAGGGGATGGCTGATGCAGAAAGGTAAGTCCTAAGGTTTAAGAGTGGTGAGGAATCCAAGGGTCCAGGGAGAGGGGCGGGAGAAGGATTTTGTAGGACAGGCAGTGAGTAAGGAAGTTGGGAGGGTGACATCTTGGGCAGGGGCAGTGTCCCTGATGCACAGAGGGCACCTGCTGAATTATGTGCCCCACTTCTATCCTGTCATTTCTCATCTAGGCCATTAAAAAATAGCCTGCCCATTCCTGTCCGAGTGCGAACCGTATTATATTAGTGTGCACATAATGTCATCCCAGTCAACTGACTTGCTAACGAGTCGAATTGACCTTTAATTATTCATTTAAATACGGCAGGTGGGTTGCAGATTTTCGCACCCATTGACCTTAGATATTATGGGGGTCAGCTCAGGGGTAGGCAGGAAGAAGCTAGGCTAGACACCTGACATACATTACATGCCCACCTGCTGAAAAGGTTTGCCCACAATGGACATTAGAATAGCTGGCCTATAATCCCCATGTGCATCTCAAGCAATAGTGTGGGTTTGTCTACTATTTGTGTCAAAGCACAATGCTCATATTTAAGCAGAATTTAAAAATTGCATCCCAAGTCTATTTTATCTCCACTCCTTCGTTTTAAAGCCTCATATATTTATATTTTTACTGCACAGGCTTCACAAGGTTCCAACCAAAAATGGTAATTACGATCTTATTTAATTTATAGGAAATCACTTCCTGTATCATAAAGAGATCCAGTCCTTGAAACAGGCAGGAGCTTTGCAGACCTGGTCATTGGCATCTCTTAAAATAGATCTAGCCATGTCCTCAGAGTTAATGGGGCGGAGAGACCCCAGTTTGATGCAGTCAGACCTTTTCAATACTATTTCAGCCTGGTTTAAAGATGAGTTAGCAATGAAGACTTTGAAAGCATGTGGCTATCTAAACTTAGTGATTGCATTTATACTCGCACTAATCTGCTGTTTGCCCATTTTTTAAAACTCAGGTTGTCTACAGTATAAATGCTTGCATCCGTAACTTTAAGTTGAACAACAAAACTTTTGATCTGAACAATCCAACTTCCAGCCTTGATGTTGGTACCTGTTTCCTGAATAGTCAAAGAGGAAATTATTTTGATGGAACAGGATTTGCAAAAGCAGGTAAAAAGTATTTGATTATTTTGACAATGAAATTGTTTGTAGTTGCTTTATTGTTATCAACCAATTTTACTTATTTTAGCCAACCATCATCTTAAAACACGGGACGGAATTCTCCCAAAATATTTCCGAGTGTGGTCTCCAGTGGGAAACAAAGGGCGGGATTCTCTAACAATGGGGCTATGTCCCCACGCCGGCATGAAAACCGGCAGCAACCACTCCGGCGTCAATGGCCCCCGAAAGTGAGGAACTCTCCCCTTCCAAGGGGGCTAGGTTGGCGCCGGAGTGGTCCTGCACCTCCAGCCAGCACGGAACGGCCCGTGCAAGGGTCTGAGAATCCCGGGCAAGGTGCGATTTCCGTCAGGTGGATCAGCGTGATCCAGATCGCAAACAACAGAAATGTTTTTGGAGCCAGGGTCATTCCGCCATGAAACCCGAAAAAGCTAAGCAGGCCAGATCCTTGCGATAACACTACAGCCCACCACCCCTCAATTGCTGTCAAGGCCCCCCCATCACTGGCAAGCAGGCCCACCCCACCCCAAGTGAACAACACCCCTCTATGGGTTCGCCAATGGCCCCTCCCTCCTTCAGCCCCCTTCGCCCTCCTTCAGGCCCTGTCCCATGGCAGCGTCACCCTGGCAGTAGCAACCTGGCACTGCCAGAGTGGGGAACTGCCAGGGAAGTGCCAGGTCGGCAGCATTCAGACAAAGCACCTGGTCTTTTGAGGAATTATTTAAGATCAGAGGAATCCCCAGCAAAAAAAAATGCAATTCTGCGATTATAAACAGCACATGCTCTTTCTAGGAAGCACTTTAGAACAAAGGTACAGCCTTTTAAAAAAATGTGGTTAGAAACGAAACCTGATCTTTCTGGGAAGCACTTCAGAATAAAGAAAAAGCCTCTATGAAAACATTGAGAGTAAAAACAACATTCGCTAAAAAGAGCAAGTCCCTCAGAGTTAATGGACTGTGAAGAGCTATAGAAACAAACCATATTCTCCTTTGAAATAGCCTAGAGCTCTCAATCAAGAGGCTTGTAGAAGGTAATGGACCGTGAACCAAATGTAATTAATGCGGTTCAAAGCTTTTAGCCTTGTCAGCATGGCCAGAGGCTTGAAAACGTTAAAGGGGATATGCTGGGAGTAACATCAAAAGTTTTTAAGGCTACTGAGGGAAAACTTGCTTCATGACCCTCATTCTGGAAAGACTCTCCACCTGAGTCCCACCGTCCCTAACCTAGCCCAAGGTCCCAGAACCCCACCTCCACTGAAGGACCCCCCTTGGTACCCTGGAGGTAAGTGTACAGGGGGTACTCACCTCCTTGCTCCCTTCAGTTTCACTGGCGCCTGCTCCCCGTTTTTAGGGACCAGTAGTGATTTGCGCCTGTGGGACTTCCTACTTGGGGGCATGTGAATACCGGGAGGCCACTACATTCAATTTTAATTTTGCTAATGAGATTAAAATTAATGTAAATGAGTTGTGATCATGTTATTACCAACCCATTAGCAGTACTAGAAAACAGAAACAACAAAAAAGAAAGAATGTGCATTTATATTGCACCTTTCATGATCTCTGATATCCCAAGGCATGATGTTAACTACAGAATACATACATAGATACATTGAAGATAGGGGCAGGAGGAGGCCTTTTGGCCCTTCGAGCCTGCTCTGCCATTCATCACGATCATGGCTGATCATGCAACTCAATAGCCTAAATCCTGCTTTCTTCCTAAAGCCTTTGATCCCATTCTCCCCAACTGCTATATCCAGCCGCCTCTTGAATATATTCAAAGTTTTAGCTTCAACCACTTCCTGTGGTATGGGATTCCACAGGCTCAGCACTCTTTGGGTGAAGAAATGTCTCCTCATCTCTGTCCAAAATGGTTTACCATATTTAGTTGAAATCAGTTCAGTGAAACACAGTCAGAAGACATTCATAGAACATAGAACAACACAGCACAGTACAGGCCCTTTGGCCCACTTCGGACCATTTATCCTAATCTAAGATCAACCTAACCTACACCCCTTCAATTTACTGCTGTCCATGAGCCTGCCCAAGAGTTGCTTAAATGTCCCTAATGACTCTGACTCCACCACCTCTGCTGGCAGTGCATTCCAAGCACCCAGCAATCTCTGTGTAAAGAACCTACCTCTGACATCTCCCCTATACCTTCCTCCAATCACCTTAAAATTGTGTCCCCTTGTGACAGCCATTTCTGCCCTGGGGAAAAGTCTCTGGCTATCCACTCTCTTCATGCCTCTCATCACCTTGTACACCTCTATCAAGTCACCTCTCTTCCTTCTTCGCTCCAATGAGAAAAGCCCTAGCTCCCCCAACCTTTCTTCATACAACATGCCCTCCAGCCCAGGCAGCATCCTGGTAAATTTCCTCTGCATTCTCTCCAAAGCAACCAGATCCTTCCTATAATGAGGCGACCAGAACTGGACACAATATTCAATTGTGTTATAATCCCCATAAGAGAAAAATAACTTTTAAAAATAGATTTGAAATTCCAGTTAATAGCTGAATAGACGAAAAGGCATGATGACTCTGAAGTGTGGCAATCACCATCTGAATGCCACTCTGCTCCTACTTTTCTGTGCCACAATGGAGCCCTACATTTCTGTCTCAGTCTTCCGATCCCGGCTTATTCAGAAATGCCAAGCAGCCTTCCGTAAAACTGTAGTGTAAGATTGCCGGGGTGAAGACAAGCTATTCTCCATTTTTATGACAGTAGCTTCTGTATTTTGGGAAGTGTTCACTAACTCATTAAAAAGCTTTGGAAGGTCTTAACAGTTTTACAGTGAATTAGTGAATGAGTGTTGAGTGTATTTGTGAATGAATGGGTGAATATGTAATTGTTTGAGTGGGCAGGGTCGGTGAGGAAAGAGGTCAAGTGAGGATGGCTGATGTAAGTAGGTAGGGTGGAAGCTGGATAGTTGGTAGCTGGGTAGGGTGCTAGGTGGGAAGGGAAGCAGCTGAGTAGAGTGGTAGGTGGCATCTGGACAGGTTGACACATGGGTAGGGCAATAAAGTGGCAGGTGGTGAGGCGGGTAAGGGTGTGTGGGTAGGTGGGTCAGGGGCAGTCGGATCTGGTCAGGAGGAGTTGAATGGTCATTGGGGGATTTAGATGGTGAGGGCTAGTCAGGTCACCTGGGGGATGGCGTCAGGGGGTCGTCGGGGATAGGGGCTAGTCAGGTTGGGTCGCTGTGTAGTCAGGTGGACATTGGTCAGGGTGTCAGTTGAACAGTTACCCAAGCGTTAGACTAGGATTTTGAGTCTAACATTTCCTGGGCATCAGTTCAGGTAAGTAAATCAAAATTGTCTGAAGTCCCCAACTCTAATTCTGCGTTGAATACTTTTTCTGAGAGTGTCGGGGAACAGGGCAATTGTCCATCGGAAATTCAAACATACCACCACTTTGGAGACTCACAGTCTACCCAGTGTTAGCACAAACTATCCAAGCTTACTGTCAGGCAGGCTCAGAACAGGCCACCTGTCATAAGACCCCTTCGTTTTACCTTAAAGACACAGTCCCAGGACATAAAAATCTTATAAACCACGTAATTGAAATAATTGTTTCCCCTTTATTTGTCAGCTCCACGTTGTCATCCAGCAGGTGTAAAGTGACTATGATTTTTCGATTTCCTTCAGCATCTGTTTCCTCTACAGTTCACTTCTTCAAATAGTGACAGGGTGCAGCAGTTTCTGTTTGGGAAGCAGCTTTCCTGCTCCATAGCTGAGAGTCCCTCCAGCACACCCAGGAGCAGCGGCCTCGTCGTCTGTCAAACCTGACCATTCATATATGTCATCCCTGTTCATACATCACCAAGAGGATGCTACTCTGTGAAAACTCTGAGTACCAGGGATTAATAGTGAAGTGGTGGCAGCAGTACAGGAAGATAATGGCACCTCCTTGGAGTGGGGAGGGATTTGGAGTTCAACAATCTCATTATTTGCTTTCCAACATATCTCTGTGAATTTCCTGACCATTCCTGAAAAGAACAAGTAGCTAATAATGTTTAATGAAGCAAAATCACATGTTATGACCAGGTGAGAAGGAGTGAATTAACTCCCCTTTATCTAACCTCCTTGGATAGTCACAGCCGAGGTTATATTTGTTTATTACAACGATATGCTTTTTTACAAATCAGAATGTATTCACCTATTTAAGCTGTGAACAATAAGGAGCTAATCAAATAAGGTTTCATGAGTCAAAGAAAGAGCAAGTTTATTAATGACTAAACCAAAGAAAAATAATAAAAAGGTGACTTCAAGCATGCGGACCTTGTGTAATTATTCGACAAGCGCACACACTGACACACATACACATATCCACACACACAAACATACACACGCCGGCACACAGACATGCTGACACACACCTTGAAGTCCAATAAAAAGGTGAAGTAATGGGCGGCATACTCCAGTCTCCGAGCCACATTTCTCTCGGCGGGATGCCATTAACTGGCATTCCCAACTCCTGCTACTTGTCAATGGGCTTTCCCATTGAAGCAGTCGAGAAACCCGTGGACTTGGACTGTGCTGCCGGCGTGAACAGAGAATCGCAAAGGCCGGAGTATTTGGTTACATGTCCCTGAGAAATAGATTTTAAATGCTGAGGCTGATGTAAGTTATCTAGTTTCGTGGATGCAGTCAGGTGGAAGAAGATGTTGCAGTTATTGCAAGCTCTTCATTTTCTAGTAGGTTTCTGGTAGAGATGGCTGCTCAAACTGCATGACATTCTTATTTCAAAAGGGGGAGCGAGGGAGAGGGGGAATCCCTCAGTTCATTACCTCTGCTAAAGACTTTCTTCATACCGCCTATGTAACCAGCAGTATTGCTAGTAGCTTGCTTTGAAATACTTCACCCATTGTGTATTTCCATGGTGTTTTGTGTCTGCCTGTCTGTGGCAGTCATTGTTTCACTGTCCAGTACTTTACATTTTTAATGTCTCTTCCTTCAAGAGTCTGAAGTTTCAATTAGTGTCTGGATTATAGTAAATCTTTCTTTCTTCACATTCCCCTGAGGGTCATTGTTTGTTTCTCGCCTTCTCCTTGGAATGTGCTCTTGAAATTGCAAAATTTCTAGTCTATTGAAAGCTGAATATTTTCAAAGCTAATGGGGCATGGCTCCAGAATAGTCAACATTCACTGAGGTGCCTGAAATCAATGTAATGGAACATGTGCCTATTAAACATGGCAAAATAAAAGATTCCCATAACTTGGCCCATGATACAGGGGCACATATTGCTGAAGGATAACACATGATGAAGAAAGACTTTTTTTTTCTTGAAAAAGAATGCTGAGGAGTAACCAATAAAAGTCTTTAAAGTTATAAAAGATTTTAATCATGCAGACACAATGAAAATGTTTCCACTTTTGGGGATGAGCAAAACCAGAAACTATCAATATAAGTTAGTAATCTTTAAAAAAAATAGATGTCTTTATCCAGGCACACTAGAATGTGAAACTCACTACCACATGGAATAGTTGAGGTGAATAATGTTGATGCATTTAAGCAGCAGCTGGATAAGCATATGCTGAAGAATGGACTACAAGATTTGGGCAAGGAAGGATGGGAGGAGATTTGGGTGGGATGCAAATATTGGACTCACTGGGCTGAATATAGGGCTGGATTCTCTGATTTGCAGACTAAGTGCTGACGCCGGTGTGGGAATAGTGGCGCTTTACGCCACAAAAAATGGCGCAAAAGCTGCACCGAACCTCCGTCTGGTGGTGGGGCTAGCAGCTGCGCAGCGTATAGCCCCCGGCTTTACCTACGGATACGGCCAGAGAATTGCCTGGTCCGTGGCCGCACAAGTGCATGGCGGCGGTCTGCAGTAGCCGCGCTGTGCAACATGGTCCCAGCCGCATGCAGACCCGTCCTACCAAAAACCACCCCTCTGTAACCAGCCTCGCCATCCCCAGACCACTCCCCACCAGTCCCCCCTAGCCCCCGATGAAGGC
Organism: Scyliorhinus canicula; assembly: GCF_902713615.1. NCBI lineage: Eukaryota > Metazoa > Chordata > Chondrichthyes > Carcharhiniformes > Scyliorhinidae > Scyliorhinus > Scyliorhinus canicula. The sequence continues at coordinate 105,039,719 of NC_052151.1, forward strand.
GACGGCTCCCCTGCCAGCGGAACGGCCACTCCCCTCCCCCCCCGATTGTGGCGGTCCTGGACTCAGTCCGCAGCCGCCACACTGGGTTCATGGAGAAAAAAAGGATAAGTGTTCCACGCTGTCGGGAACCCAGCCTATCGAGTGCGGAGAGGGCCTCCGGTGATGCCCTGAGGCCGTCCATACAGCGTGTGGCGTACTCCATGAGTACGCCATTGTTGAGAGGGTGGCGCATCGCAAAAGCTGCGCCACCCCAGATTTTGACGCAAATGGGGATTCTCTGGCCGAACACGATTTTGCCATCAGCAACCGGAGAATCCCGCCCATACTGTTTCTGTGTTGTATATTCTGTGTAAGTTTCAGTGTTTCTGTGCCAGGACCACATTACCCACGTTCAGATGTTGACTGGCAGGAGACGTATGTAAGATTTTTTTTTAAAAATAATCTTTATTGTCACAAGTAGGCTTACATTAACACTGCAACAAAGTTACTGTGAAAAGCCTCTAGTCATTACATTCCAGCGCCTGTTCGGGTACACAAAGGTAGAATTCAGAATTCTCAGCTGGTAGGGGAATTGAACCCGCGCTACTGGCCTTGTTCTGCATCACAAACCAGCTGTCCAGCCCACTGAGCTAAACCAGCCCTCTTGTGGCATGGTGGATAGCATCATACCTGTTCCCTTCCAGAATGAATTGGAATTTTACCTTGGGGTGGAGGTGGGGTGTGCGAGGTTGGAGGTGTGGGGCAGCCCGCATCCTACCCTTTAGCCAATCGAGGTCCCGAATGTGTACAATTAAGGACCACATAAAGGCTTCCAAACAATCCCCCAGTGGGGACGTCCACGTCACAGGCAAGATGAGGCTGTTAGGTAAACTCTAGTGACCTGGCTGTAGACTAAGGACGGGGGACTCTCTGGTTGGCACCCTGTGCCAACGGATGTGCCCATTCCAATGGAAAGGTCCACTTCTGATTGTTCCCTCCCAAGTCTCCCAATTAGAACATAGAACATAGAACAGTACAGCACAGAACAGGCCCTTCGGCCCTCAATGTTGTGCCGAGCTATGATCACCCTGCTCAAACCCACGTATCCACCCTATACCCGTAACCCAACAACCCCCCCCTTAACCTTACTTTTATTAGGACACTACGGGCAATTTAGCATGGCCAATCCACCTAACCCGCACATCTTTGGACTGTGGGAGGAAACCGGAGCACCCGGAGGAAACCCACGCACACAGGGGGAGAACGTGCAGACTCCACACAGACAGTGACCCAGCCGGGAATCGAACCTGGGACCCTGGAGCTGTGAAGCATTTATGCTAACCACCATGCTACCCTGCTGCCCGTTAATTATCGCTCCCGCACCACAACCAACCCCCACCCAGTGTTTCTAATACTGAAATACTGCAAATCATCTCATTGTGGGACAGCTACTGAAAATGCGACAGTCTCTCACATACTGGTGGAAGCCACAACCTCAGGTCTAAGGGTTGTAAAATACGGTGTGGTTTCTTGTCCCAGTGGAGGCACTCTCACCTCTGACCTTTCAGCCAGAAAGACTTTTTTTTTCTTGAAAAAGAATGCTGAGGAGTAACCAATAAAAGTCTTTAAAGTTATAAAAGATTTTAATCATGCAGACACAATGAAAATGTTTCCACTTTTGGGGATGAGCAAAACCAGAAACTATCAATATAAGTTAGTAATCTTTAAAAAAAATAGATGTCTTTATCCAGGCACACTAGAATGTGAAACTCACTACCACATGGAATAGTTGAGGTGAATAATGTTGATGCATTTAAGCAGCAGCTGGATAAGCATATGCTGAAGAATGGACTACAAGATTTGGGCAAGGAAGGATGGGAGGAGATTTGGGTGGGATGCAAATATTGGACTCACTGGGCTGAATATAGGGCTGGATTCTCTGATTTGCAGACTAAGTGCTGACGCCGGTGTGGGAATAGTGGCGCTTTACGCCACAAAAAATGGCGCAAAAGCTGCACCGAACCTCCGTCTGGTGGTGGGGCTAGCAGCTGCGCAGCGTATAGCCCCCGGCTTTACCTACGGATACGGCCAGAGAATTGCCTGGTCCGTGGCCGCACAAGTGCATGGCGGCGGTCTGCAGTAGCCGCGCTGTGCAACATGGGAGGAAACCGGAGCACCCGGAGGAAACCCACGCACACAGGGGGAGAACGTGCAGACTCCACACAGACAGTGACCCAGCCGGGAATCGAACCTGGGACCCTGGAGCTGTGAAGCATTTATGCTAACCACCATGCTACCCTGCTGCCCGTTAATTATCGCTCCCGCACCACAACCAACCCCCACCCAGTGTTTCTAATACTGAAATACTGCAAATCATCTCATTGTGGGACAGCTACTGAAAATGCGACAGTCTCTCACATACTGGTGGAAGCCACAACCTCAGGTCTAAGGGTTGTAAAATACGGTGTGGTTTCTTGTCCCAGTGGAGGCACTCTCACCTCTGACCTTTCAGCCAGTGGATGGGACCGCATCTCCACAAACAATTCTGGTCCCTGAAAGAGATTTGTGACCAAGTTTGAGATAGAAGTACAATAAAAAGGAAAGCACCCCATAATTTCTGCATCATCCTGATGCTCTTTTCTGACCCCTCTCTAATGTACAACTGTCCTTTTGAAGCACCTCGCCCAAACCTTTTCCATATGGCCTCACTGATAACCCAAAGTTAAGAATAACTTATTTTGCTTTGGCTTCCGTGTCTTTTATATATGCCAGTTTATAGTTAGCTCAGTGTACAATCTACTTTTAGAAGCTTATTCACTTGTCAGCAATGAATATTTGTCGACGATACACATGTTTGCAGCATTAGTTTGATTGATTGCTCCATGCTACCTTACAGTATGCTGACTCTCTTACGACTGAATGTTTTCTTGTATCATTTCAGTTGCACGTTATAGGGTTGGAACAGATTTGCGAATTGAGTTTGATTTCCGGACTGTTCAAAGAGATGCTGTTTTACTGGGAATCAGCAGTCAGAGAGTGGATGGACTGGGCATTGAATTAGTCGGTGGAAAAGTAAGTTATAATCATAATGTAAAGTGCTTTGATTCATTGTTTTTTGACAAGGAGGACTATATTGATGCACCCCATAACCTATAATAATCTTTATTAGTGTCACAAATAGGCTTACATTAATACTGCAATGAAGTTACTGTGAAAATCCCCTAGTCACACACTAGTCATCCCCTAGTCACCTGCTCGGGTACACTGAGGGAGAATTCAGAATGTCCAATTCACCTAATAAGCACGTCTTTCGGGAATTGTGGGAGGAAACCGGAGCACCCAGAGGGAACCCACAGATATATGGGGAGAACGTGCAGACTCCTCACAGACAGTGACCCAAGCCGCGAAACGAACCCGGGACACTGGCGCTGTGAAGCAACAATGCTAACCACTGAGCTACCGTGCCACGCCTATTGGGGAACATTTTGGAGAATGTTTAATTATTACAACAGAAGTACTCAAAATATTTTTTTAAATGATGCGGCAACATGGCAGCACAGTGGTTAGCACTGCTACCTCACAGTGCCAGGAATCTGGGTTCAATTCCCGCCTTGGATGACTGTCTGTGTGGAGTTTGCACGTTCTCCCCGTGTCTGCGTGGGTTTCCCCTGGTGCTCTGGTTTCCGCCCACAGTCCAAAGCTGGATTGGTCATGCTAAAAAACTACCCCTTCGTGTCACCTAGATGTTCAGGTTAGGTGGGGTTACGGTAATAGGCCTTGGGGAGTGGGCCTAGGCTGAGTGTTTCTTCAGAGGTTCAGAGCAAACTCAATGGGTCAAATGGCCTCCTTCTGCACTGTAGGGATTCTATGGATTCCATCATGTTCGTGACTTTCAAAAAGATCTCATCAATGCTTTGCTGATTCTTTTTCTTTTCATGTTACAATGCAGATATTTGTTTACGTAGACAATGGAGCTGGCATATTTGCAGTTGTCTTTGAGCCTCCACACTTCAATGGGTTGTGTCAAGGACAGTGGCACAATGTTGTGGTCAATAAAATTAAATACCGTTTGGAGCTGATAGTTGATGGAGAGAAAGTAGAGAGCAGAAGCCCAAGTGTAACCTCCACTGCAACTGACACCAATGATCCAATCTTTGTTGGAGGGTATCCAGGTATGCACAAACTGATTAGCAACTGATCTCATCATGGATATGTAACACAAAAGTGATTAAGAAAATTACTTTAAACTACAAATTTAAGAAACACTTTAAATAAGTTAACCAAGGTTAGGACTGATACTAGCATGTTATTCTTCACGCAAATAGTAATAAATACATGAAATGGACTCCTTGGTAAAGCAATAGAGGCAAAATGCAGGGATCATTTCAGAAATGATTGAATACTGCACTGGGGTCTGGATGAATGGGCCAAAATGTTGTTCTCATCCATAATTATTTTGAGATTTTAAAAAAGTCTTTAGTTAAGACATATTTTTCTGTTTAAAATTAAAGTTGAAAGAGAACTATAATCATAACAAAATCTTGGAAAGGTGGTGTCATAGTAGTAATATCACAGGACCAGTGATTCAGAGGCGCAGGCTAATTTCCTGCTCTGGGAACATGGGTTCAACCCCCACCATTAATATATCTGGAATTAAAAAGCTGGTCTCGGTAACAATGACCAGGAAACTATTGCTGATTGTCGTAACAACCCATCTGGTTCACTAATATCCTTTAGGGAAGGAAATTTGCCATCCCTACCTGGTCTGACCTACATGTGATGTACAGCAATGAGACTATTAAATGCTCACTGAAATGACCCAGAACACTATACAGTTGTATCAAACTGCTACAAAGCCTATTATGAATTAACCTGAACCGAGCATTAGCATTGACCTATTCATTGGAAAAAAACCACGGCTAAACCAGCCTTGTTGACCCTGCAAAGTTCTCCTAAGTATTATCTGGGGGCTTGGCATCTCATGCAATCAGGTTATGAATCAATACTCATCCATATAGAAGCACTGAGGGTGGCTAGGGCAGAGAATGTACTCTGGGTAGAGGACTTCAATGTCCATCACCAAGAGTGACTTATTAGTACCCCTAATAAACAACCTGGCTGACTCTGAAGGACATATCTGCTAGACTAGGTCTGAGACAGACGGTGAAGGAATAAGAGGGAAAAAAACTACTTGATCTTGTCCTCACCAATCTACCTGTCGCAGATTTCCATGAAAGTATTAATGGGAATGACCACGCACATTCCTTTTGGAACTAAGTCCCGTCTTCACGTTGAAAATACCCTCCATCTTGCTGTATGGCACTACTACCACAATAGATTTTGAACATATCTAGCAACTCAAAGCCAGGTCAATGTGGGCCGTCAACAGCAACAGAATTGTACACAACCGCAATCTGTATCTTCATAGTCCAGCATATCCCTCACTCTAGCGTTATTATCAAACTGAGTTTCAGGTTACAGGGTAAAATAAGTTATTCCTCCCATTCCTTCCTGAATCCCTTGTCAAAATCTTAAATACATGGGTTGGTTGGAATGGGGTGGTGGTGGAGGATTCTGGTTTTTATCGAATACATTCCCAAGCAGCAGAGGGGAAGAGGCATGCAAAACCCTGTCGACATTGGCGGGACTAAAAAATCCTGCCCTATAACTAAGCTTCTGTTTTTATGTCATCCTTATGAGATACTTAAATTCTTCAAATGATTCATACTTTTTTTCAGAAAAGAAACAGTATTGGATTAGGCAGGAGTGGAACATGCAGGTCATTACCTGCCATTCTGCCTCCGTCAATATTTGGTCTGAAGCTAGTTTCCATTCTGGGTCCCATTCCCACTCAATCATCAATTGAGGCCGTTAAATGACCAATTAAGGACTTTGCCCCACTGCCACTGGTATAGCCAGCTGAAGGTGGGCCTGTCACCATGTTGCATGTGTGACAAGTAAAACAAGTAGGGAGGGGAGGGGGTGGAAGCATAGGGTCCGGGAAAGCAAGAGCCAAACCCTGTCCTTGCAAGCTCTTTTGCTCACAGCATCACCAGGAAACCCTGTCCGTGCTGCTGACGCCCCTTCGCCTTTCTATGTGACTCCCTACTCACAAAACACTTCCTGCCATGACTTGGATTGCTGTTCAATTCAGGGGCTTTGGGAACTGTGATTCTAACAGCAGCCACTGTCTCCCTGGTGATGCTGTGAGCAAAAGAGCTTGCAGTTCGCAGGCATATTGGGCTTTTCATCCTTGATCTCGGGGAAGGCCCACTGACAGCCGGTTAAGTGCCTGAATCTTCATGTATTCTTGTCCCTTTCCACTTCAGCCTAAATCTAAATTCCAATTTTCCAATTTCCACACATGTACAAGTCCTGTCATTTGAATTGCAGTCAGCTTGGTAAAACAGCCTTTTAGACTAAAAAAAAGGGGAGAAAATTAATTGAATGTAGGGCAGGATTTCATCTGTACCATAACTTTTCTAGTCTGGGTCGCCATAGTGGTTAGCACTGCTGCCTCACCGCACCACGGACCCAGGTTCGATTTCGACCTCGTGTGACTGTCTGCGTGGAGTTTGTACATTCTCCCCGTGTCTGCACGGGCCTCCCAAAGCCCAATGATGTACAGTTTAGGTGGATTGGCCATGCAAAATTGCCCCTTAGTGTCGAAAAGGTTAGCTGGTTTTACGGGCATAGGGCAGGGGAGTGGGCCTGGGTGGGGTGCTCTTTCAGGGGGTTGGTGTAGACTCGATGGGCCAAATGGTCTCCTTCCGCACTGTGGGGATTCTATGATATTTAAGGAGTACCGTCAGAAGGACAAATTCATAACTAAGTTGTAATACATCTCTGGGCACTGTTATCAAACCTCTTGTATCAGCTCTAGATAGAGTCATGAATCTTCCTTTTATACATAACTATAGGGTGAATACTTGTTGTATAGCTTCAAGTAGTACAGCCAAAACGGGCTATCTCATATGAAAGGGATTGCATTGTGGTATACTGATTACTTGAGCAGATCATGACCCAGATTTAGCAATTAGCGGCCAGTCAGCCATCAAAAACTTACAAGTTGATGCCTAAATGCTTTGACAAAGAGTCATCCAGACTCGTTAGCTCGTTCTCTCTCCACAAATGCTGTCAGACCTGCTGAGATTGTGCAGCATATACTGTTTTTGTTTCAGATTCCAGCAGCCCCAGTAGTTTGCTTTTATGTCCAAATGTTTGCTTTGACTGAATCGGGAAATTCCAGAGGATCTGGACAAGGCTCTCTGGCTAATGAATTGACAAGTATTTCATGCCATCAAAGTTAATGGCAGATTATATTAAAGATATCTGTATAATGCCCCATAATTAATGGTGAATAACTATGCTATATACAGGGAGACAAATTGATCAGTCATTCAAACACTGCTAGTGGCGATTTAGATTCCCCTTAATGTATTCTACTGCATAACATTACTAAAGTAGAAAAGAAGGCAAATAAAGGAGTAATAACAATAACAAACAATTTCACCAGCTTGCCGATTGATGTGCTGAAGGGTCCAAATGTGAAATATTAATTTCTCTGTTCTCTCCACAGAAGTTGACTAACCTGCTTCCAGCACTTTGCATATATTTTTGTATTGTTCATTGTCAAATTTCCATAAAATTCACTTTGCTTTTGTCTGCCTTAATCATGGCAAGTTGTTTTCTGCAGTGTCTTTCTTGCATACATACCAAATAACGTGTTTTTAAATCCATTTCAGATGACATGAAGCAGTTAGCATTGACCATTAATACTCCTTTCAAGGGTTGCATACGTAACCTAAAACTAACGAAGGCAACGCAGACTCTAGAAATCGACTTCAGCAAAGCAGTTGAGCTCCAGGGAGTTCAACCCCTTACCTGTCCTGCATAATGGTGTCCACCGGTGTGTTTGAAACAAAGATGGAAGTATATAATTCAAAATAAGCCTATATATCTTGTACATGGCAGAAATATTTTTGGTGATGCAAATGTTACGTTAATACAATTTTTTCCTCTGTACTAAGCCTTATCACTCTAAAAATATTTTCTCTGTTTTCATTTATTCATCAAAATTAAAATTAAACTATTTTGTCTTGCAGATGATCCCTTAGTATTTACATTATGTAGAGTCTCAATTGAGTTTGCTTCTTTTGTGTGCAAGAATGTTGTGAAATGGTGTGAGATATGGTAGAAATACTTCAGTAAATGCCTCTTTCAAGTGAAAGCATTGCTTCTTCTGTTTGGGTGAGAGTTGGAATTTGCAAGAACTATTATCTATTATACTTAAGAAACCCATGTCTTTAAAAGACCAAAATGTACCATGTTAGAGTCATCTTCATCTGACTGCATTATTGTAGTACCCTCAATAACGACATGAGAGTGTGGAATGGTAAATGAAGGCTTCAATAAGCAGAGAACTAGCCAGCTACAGAGACTTGTGCTTACTGAGTGCCGCCTACAGGGCGTCACCTTATATACGGCATCCTGGTGGGCGGAGCCGGAGGTGGAGACCCCAGGGTTCCAAAACCCGGTCTTAAAGGGGCATCACCTACATGGAGTTAAGGGTACAGTAACCATTCATCACATTCACCCCCTGTTTAAAAACAAAAGCAAAGTCCATCGGGGGTGAAGTGGAATTACATGTCTATTATTTTCGGCGGCCTGATCGTCCTCATCGACCTTCTCAGCTCGGGCGGTGGTGCGGCGTACACGGATGTCTTTGGTGAGGGTACATCTGGGAGCACAGTGGTCGGAGCTTTCATCCGGGTCGGAATTAGGGGACAGGGGGAATAGCTGAGGGAATAGCTGGGGCTGGGGGTAGCGGTGCAGGCGCCGGTGGGGAGTGTGGAGGGGAGGCGCTGGGGGGGGGGTGGTCGGTGTCTACTGGCGGTGTGGGAGAACCAGGGGGTGCCAGATCCCGTAGGGGAACTGCGAGGGGGGGGGGGGGTGTCAGTGGGGGAACCAGTGGGTGCCAGATCCCAGAAGGAGACCGTGTCTTGCCTTCCGTCGGGGTGCACGACGTAGGCATATCGAGGGTTCGCATGTAGCAGTTGGACCCTCTCGACCAGGGGTTCCGTCTTGTAGCTCCTCGCATGCCTCCGGAGAAGAACAGGTCCCGGAGTCGTCAACCATGGTGGAAGCAAAATCCAGAGGCGGACTTCCTGAGGAAGACAAACAATTGTGTGGGGTCTCATTCATGGCCGTGCAGAGGAGCGACCTAATGGAGTGGCGGGCATCGGGTAGGACCTCCTGCCAGCGGGTGGTTGGGAGATTTCTCAACCGTAGGGCCAGAAAGACAGCCTTCCAAACTGTTGAATTCTCCCTCTCCACCTGCCCGTTTCCCTGCGGGTCATAACTGGTAGTCCTGCTCGAGGTGATGCCCTTGCTCAGCAGATACTGACGCAGTTCATCGCTCATGAACGATGTACCCCGGTCGCTGTAGATATAAGCAGGGAAACCAAACCGGGTGAAGATGCTCTGCATTGCCTTTATCACGGTGGCCGAGGTCAAGTCGGGTCAGGAGACGGCGAATGGGAAGCGGGAGAACTCATCGATGATGGTTAGGAAGTAGATATTGCGGTTGGTGGACGGGAGGGGGCCTTTGAAGTCCATGCTTAGTCGCTCAAAGGGCCCCGAGGCCTTTACAAGGCGAGCCTTGTCTGGCCGGTAGAAGTGCGGTTTGCACTCCGCGCAGATCTGGCAAGCCGTGGTCATGGCCTTGACCTCCTTGGTGGAGTAAGGTGGTTTGCTCGACTTGATAAAGTGGACGAGCCAGGTAACCCCCGGGTGACAGAGATTATTGTGGATAGCCCACAGGCGATCCTCCGGCGTGCTGGCGCACGTGCTGCGGGACAGGGCATCTGGGGGCTCGTTGAGCTCCCCTGGACGATACTTAATATCGTACGCGTAGGTGGGGAGTTTGATCCTCCACCTCAAGATTTTATCATTTTTAATTTTGGCCCGTTGTGCGTTATCAAACATGAGGAAAGGGATGGTTTTGTCAACCACGTGCATAGCGGCCTTGATGATGTCACCTTGATGTGACTGAAGGCCGACCGGGCCTCAGCCATCAGGGGAAATATCGTTGTCTTTATGAGTGACCGGGCTTTGTCCGCAGATTGGGGGAGTAACTGGGTGTAATAGGAGAAAAGCCCCAAGCACCGTTTGAGGGTCTTGAGGCTACGGGGGAGGGGGAGTTCCTTAAGGGGGTGCATGCGGTCAGGGTTGGGACCTAGGACCCCGTTTTCCACGGCGTAGCCGAGGATGGCTAGTCGGGTTGTGTGGAAAACGCATTTTTTCTTGTTGTAGGCCAGGTTGTGGGCCCGGGAGGTCTGGAGCAACATTTCAAGGTTCGCGTCATGGTCCTGCTGATCATGGCCGCAGATGGTGACATTGTCCAAGTACAGGTAAGTAGCCCGCAGGCCATACTGGTCCACCATTTGGTCCATCGCCATCTGGAAGACGGAGACCCCATTTGTGAAGCCGAAGGGGACCCTGAGGAAGTGGAAAAGCTGGTCGGCTGCTTCGAAAGCAGTATAGAGGCGGTCTTCCAGTCAGATAGGGAGCTGGTGGTAGGCAGATTTTAGGTTGACAGTGGAGAATACGCGGTATTGAGCGATCCGATTGACCATCTCTGCTATGCGGGGAAGGGGGTACGCATCGAGCTGCGTGAAATGGTTTATGGTTTGGCTGTAGTCCACAATCATCCGTTTCTTTTCTCCGGGCCGTACTACCACCACTTGTGCTGTCCAGGAGCTGTTGCTAGCCTCAATGCCCCCCTCCTTCGGTAAACACTGGACCTCTGACTTGATAAAAGTCATATCTTGGGCACTGTACCGCCGGCTCCTGGTGAGGGGGTGAGGTTCATGAATAGTGAGGAGGGTGCAGCTTTCAGTGTTGCAAGGCTGCATACAGTGAGGGGGTTCAAGGGTCTGCCGAAGTTCAGGGTCAGGCTTCGGTGGCTGCATTGGAAATCCAGACCGAGCCGCAGGGGGGGCGCAGAGGTGAGGGAAAATATAGGGCTTGAAACGAGCATATTTGGCGCCCTGGATCGCGAGATTCGCAATACAATACCCTTCGGTTAGGACCGAGTGGGACCTGGAGGTGAGAGCTATGGTTTGGGAAGCAGGATAGGTGCGCAAAGAGCAGCGCCTTACCGTTTCTGGATGGACAAAGCTCTCCGTGCTCCCGGAGTTGAAGAGGCAGGGAGTGTCGTGCCCGTTGATCTGGACCTGCATCATGGAATTCCGCAGGTGCTTTGGCCGTGATTGGTCGAGGGTGATCGCTCCCGGTTGCGGGTCATCTGAGTCCTCAGCCGAGTCGGATTCACAAAATGGTTGCCGCCGTCGGTCGCACGTGTCGAGTTTAGAAGATGCCTGCCGTCAAGATGGCCGCCCCATGACTCGTACGAAGCCGATGATGCGTCAGAAAGGGGCGTGTCCGGCCGGTGCGCAGCCGCGTTGTGGGGCCTGCGGGCCTGTGAGCTCGATTTTCGGGCCTGGTAATCTTTTTGTTTCCGGGCCTTGGGCCTGGCCAGGCAGACCCTCGTGAAATGCCCCTTCTTTCCGCAGTCGCTGCAGACGGCAGAGCGGGCTGGGCAGCGTTGGCGTGGATTCTGGCCCTGCCCACAGAAATAGCACGGTGTGCCCCCAGTCTGGGCGGGTCGCTGCGTGGCGCAGGCCCGTAGCATGGCTGAGTCTGGGGAAGTCCAAGTGGGCTCGCAGGGCCCGCAGGGCACATGCCTAGGTTGTGGCGGACCACTTCCAGAGAGGTGGCGAGTGTTACCGTGTCCTGAAGGTCTTTAGCTCCATTTTCGAGAAGTCGCTGCCTGATATAGGTTGAACGGATGCCGGACACGAAGGCATCTCGGACGTGCAGGTTCATGTGGGCTTCCCCTATCACATCCTGATGGTTGCAGTTCCTGGCGAGCATGGTCCACGTACTCATCCAGCATTTCCCCTGAGCGCTGCCGGCAGGTAGAGAGCAGGTGCCGTGCATGTACCTCATTTATGGGTTTGACGAAACGCTTTCGCAGGATCTTGATTGCCTCGTTGTAAGTGGTCACCTTCTCATAGAACATAGAACATTACAGCACAGTACAGGCCCTTCAGCCCTCGATGTTGCGCAGTCCTGTGAAACTCCTCTAGAGTCCCTCTACGCTATTCCCTTATCGTCCATATGCCTATCCAATGACCATTTGAATGCGTTTAGTGTTGGCGAGTCCACTACTGTTGCAGGCAGGGTATTCCACGCCCTTACTACTCTCTGAGTAAAGAACCTACCTCTGACATCTGTCCTATATCTATCTCCCCTCAATTTAAAGCTATGTCCCCTTGTGCTGGACATCACCATCCGAGGAAAAAGGCTCTCAATGTCCGCCCTATCTAATCCTCTGATCATCTTGTACGTCTCAATTAAGTCACCTCTTAATCTTCTTCACTCTAATGAAAACAGCCTCAAGTCCTTCAGCCTTTCCTCATATGATCTTCCCTCCATACCAGGAAACATCCTTGTAAATCTCCTCTGTACCCTTTCCAATGCTTCCACATCCTTCGTATAATGTGGCAACCAGAACTGCACGCAATACTCTAAATGCGGCCACACCAGAGTTTTGTACAACTGCAACATGACCTCATGGCTCCGAAACTCAATTCCACTACCAATAAAAGCTAACACACCGTACGCCTTCTTAACAACCCTCTCAATCTAGGTAGCAACTTTCGGGGATCTATGGACATGGACACCGAGATCTCTCTGCTCGTCCACACTACCAAGAATCTTACCATTAGCCCAGTACTCTGTCTTCCTGTTATTCTTTCCAAAATGAATCACCTCTCACTTTTCTGCATTAAACTCCATTTGCCACCTGTCAGCCCAGCTCTGCAGCTTATCTATGTCCCTCTGTAACTTGTAACATCCTTCTGCACTGTCCACAACTCCACCGACTTCTCGATCATGCCGGAGATTCTATGGCTCACCTGGGCGTGGAGTAGGCGCAGCTTGCGAGCCCCTTCAACGGGAGCTGCTGAGGATTCCAGGTAGGCCTTGAAGCAACGGAGGCAGTACTTAAAATTTTTTGGCCTCCGGTGTCCGTTGTTTCAGGTTGAGCCTTTCTGGCTTGAGACTGGCGTCTATCCTAACGTTCTTCTGCTTATTAAATTGTAGTACCCTCAATAACGACACGAGAGTGTGGAATGGTAAATGAAGGCTTTAATAAGCAGAGAACTAGCCAGCTACAGAGACATGTGCTTACTGAGTGCTGCCTACAGGGCGTCACCTTATATATGGCTCCCTGGTGGGTGGAGCCGGAGGCGGAGTCCCCCAGGGTTCCAAAAGCCGGTCTTAAAGGGGCATCACCTACATGGTGTTAAGGTTATAGTAACCATTCATCACAATTATGAATTTTAAAGTGGAAAAGTGCTACTTTGGGACCATTGTAACTGCTAATTCTTTGGATTCTAAAAATTATAGTGGACTTTCAAATACCACTTTTAGTAGGGACGAATGCATACCTTCTAAATGTTAGCTCAATTTAACTTCACTGGGGATTTTTTTTTGTTTTATTTTTTTATAAATTTAGAGTACCCAATTATTTATTTCCAATTAAGGGGCAATTTAGTGTGGCCAATTCACCTACTCTGCACATCTTTTTGGGTTGTGGAGACGAGACCCACATAGACACGGGGAGAATGTGCAAACTCCACAAGGACAGTGACCCGAGGCCAGGATCAAACCAAATTCCTCACCGCCGTGAGGCAGCAGTGCTAACCTCTGTCCGAGGTGAGAAGACTCATGGATGGCCTTCCAGTCCCACCACTGACTGGCCAATTAATGCCTCATCCCACTGCCACTGGTATTAAACCAGCAGGAGGCCTGCCTGTCACCACATGTAAGAAGTCTTACAACACCAGGTTAAAGTCCAACAGGTTTGTTTCAAACACGAGCTTTCGGAGCACTGCTCCTTCCTCAGGTGAATGGAGAATGGTGAAGCAATAAACCGGGAGGAAATGGTTGTGAACCAGGTGCAACACCAACCAGAAGGCTGACATGGATGGTATGAGAGTGTGAGGCTGCTTTGGCCGCAGGCAAATAAGGGTGTTACACACTGGGCCATTTACTAGGCCCCAGTCAGAAACAAAGAACGCACAACTCGTGGATTGGCAGAACTAATTAAACAGAAGAAAGACAAAGAGAAAAAATCAGCTATTGTACAACACTATAAGACATTATACGAATAGTAATATATTTCCATTATGTGTTCAAGACAAATAAAAATTGATTTTTTGGAAACTGCCATTAATTTGCTAGTTTCTTTGTTCTCTTATTATAGAAGTTTTTTGCTAAATGACTGTTTTCCTTTTAAAACACTTTCGCAAATCTCAAATCTGAAATGTTTAATCATTCATAAATGTTGACCTCTCCCACACCACAGTTTGAGAATGGTAAAAAAAATAGCTTATATTGATCAATACAGAACACTTGCTTTAACAAACATCCAGTAAACAACCAATGTATTATCTGCTTTTACTATCCCTCTGAATTTGAATAATGGGTGTGTTGAATATCTGGCTAGTACAGTTTCTGTGAGATCTCACATTTAACATTTTATTTATTTTTTCTTTATTTGATTTAAATTGATCAAAAGTTATATAAAGCTTAATGTATATGTTTTCAAAGAAATTATTACTCTGACTCTGTGACTTTGTAACAAGTCAATCTTGACTTTTTATTTTAATTATGATTTTGAGTAGATATAAATTGTTAGCAGAGTTAAATGAGTCGAGTTCTTCAGACCGTATGAAACTTTAACAAAACGTCTTTTAATGCCACATGCATGCGGGAGAACTAAACTCGGCAGCTGTAACTGCAGCTTGGTACAAGTCGCACTACTTGAACAAAGCCCTCGCGCAATTCTTTATACTGTTTCAGCTCGTTAGAGTAATTCAAAATGATTCAACTTGATACGAGTGATTTAAATAGTACATGCAACCGATTATCAGTACTGGCAGGGATTACAATCATTCTCGATTAGAAGACGCGGATACACTGTTTTACATACATTGCTCCTAATCATTTCAGAGATCTATCTTGTCCACCTGCTTTATAATACAAAAGACCGTGTCGAAACAATTGGTCCGTAATGGGGTGGTAACTACTCCATGTCCTTGATATTTGCATATAGCTCGCTGTACAATGTCTCTCCTAGACAGGCCGGAGCCAGGCTGATCACTTTCCTATTAGTTCCAGGGGCTGAAGTGGAAGATGTGTTACCTGTAGCATGCTGGCTTGTGCTATGCTAATTTGATACGGTTCTTGGAGAATGTCAGTTTAACCCTTTCCAGACAGGTTTTTCCCTGCTGCCCCAAGAGTACCTCCATGTCTCCATTTTCCTTACTACATTGATGTTTCAACATGTTTTATTAAAGAAAACAATACTTCCATTAAATGTAATTCATTGTACTGTGAAAGATTGCTTTACTTTATATATTGAAAATTGCTCTGATAAATAGCAGTGATAGGGCATGGTCAGACTGAATGTCACATAGCAGCAACATTCCAGAGAAAGGTTCTGCACCTGATCACATCATGTGGCTTCATCAGTTATTTCTCCACTCCTATAACAAGAAGTCATGTTTAGATTCCTAGTTAACAGAAATCTCCTTGATCTACCACAAATGAAGATCTATGATTTTCATGCGGCACGGTGGCACAGTATTTAGCATTTCCGCCTCACAGCTCCAGGGGCCTAGGTTCGATTCCAGCCTTCAGTGACTTTCTGTATGGAGTTTGCACCTTCTCCTCATGTCTGCACTGGTTTCCTCCGGCTGTTCGGGTTTCCCATGAAGGTCTGCAAATATAGCACCTATGACTGAAAGCAAATTGGCTGTTCAGAGTACTTTCAAAGCCACAGCACTCCTTCCAAATCCAGCGCCATTTCCTTCTGACTGAAATAGGCTGCATAGTCAAATGTTGCCACCTTTGCATCCTGAGCATTTTATATGACTTAGAGATCAGATAAGGTGGGTGCGGTGACATCAGGAAAAAGAACATAGGCCAAATATTTCCTCAGATCTCCACCAGGAGGTGTGACAGAAGCAGGATGTGTGAGCAATGCTAGATGTCAAAGAATGTTAAAGACTATACAGGGAGGTCATATTGCTTTCCAATTCTAAGGGTCTATCTGCTTAAAATGTAATTTGACTGTTCAGTCACCATAAGACAAGCCACCCTAGTAACAGGATTAAAAGTAAATGGTGTAGAACAATTATTGATGGATCATCAACATGAATATGATTGATTGTAATTTACATTCACTGTTATTCAGCTGCAATATCTTGTTTGTGATAGATTATCATAGAATTTACAGTGCAGAAGGAGGCCACTCAGCCCATTGAGTCTGCACCGGCTCTTGGAAAGAGCACCCTACCCGAGGTCAACACCTCCACCCTATCCCCATAACCCAGTAACCCCACCCAACATTAAGGGCAATTCTGGACACTAATGGCAATTTATCATGGCCAATCCACCTAACCTGCACACCGTTGGACTGTGGGAGGAAACCGGAGCACCCGGAGGAAACCCACGCACACACGGGGAGAACGTGCAGACTCCGCACAGACAGTGACCCAAGTCGGAATCGAACCTGGGACCCTGGAGCTGTGAAGCAATTGTGCTAACCACAATGCTACCGTGCTGCCCAAATATGTTGTCCCCGAATATCACTCCACGCCGCCCTCAACACTTCCAAGTTGAGAAACGTACTGCAGGCTATGAAATTCTACAAATTGCACATGCTCAGAATGCATGTTTAGTAGCTCCCTTCAATTATTCAGGAGTCATCTAATTGAAATATTAATAAATATGATTGAAAGGCACATAAAGGCAAAAATAATGGGTAAACTTTTTTAAAAAATGTCGAGTACCCAATTATTTTTTCCAATTAAGGGACAATTTAGCGTGGCCAATCTACCTATCATGCACATCTTTTGGCTGCGGTAGTGAAGCCCACGCAGACACAGGGAGAATGTGCAAACTCCACCCAGGGCCGGGATTCGAACCCGGGTCCTCAGCACTGTAGGCAGCAATGCTCACCACTCTGCCACCGTGCTGCCCAATAATGGGTAAACTTAATCACTATTGCGAAAGCTTCATGGAGGCTCAACCAACTGCTTAGGCAGATACAAATGAACCCATTTGAAAAACAGCAGGAACCTCAGTGTCCCGGACAAATGTATCCCTCAACCAACATCACTGAAACAGATTATCTAGCCATTCTGTAATATGCTCTTTGTGGTTCTTACTATGCACAAATTGGCTTCTGTATTTAACTACATAGCAACAGTGATTGAATTTCAGACGTAATATGTTGCCTAGAGGATATTTCAAGGATGTGCTACTGTGCTTTATACAGTGAAAATGCTTTATTTATTATAATGATACTGTTGAGAATGATGTAACTAATTTGGTGAAGATTAAAAGAGGGTCAGATAGGAAGTATTTTCTCCCCAGATTTATTCAGTTGAAAAGTAAAAATATCTTTTAGAGAGATTGAAGACCTTCCTGGATTATTAGTTGAAGGTTTCACTGCAGCATGGTGGCACAGTGGTTAGCACTGCTGTCTCATAGCACCAGGGACCAGGGTTCGATTCCCATCTCGGGCGACTGTGTGGAGTTTGCACTTTCTCCCAATGTGTGGGTTTCCTCCGATGCTCTGGTTTCTTCCCACGGTCCAAAGATGTGGTTAGGTGGATTGGCCATGCTAAATTGCTCCTTAGGATGACATTACAGGGTAGGGGATAGGGCCTAGGTCGAGTGATCTTTCAAAGTGTCGGTACAGATTCGATGGCCGAATAGCCTCTTTCTATACTGTAGAGAGTCTATGAAGATATGCCCATGATGACGTTCTGATTGCCGACTCTGAAGAGAAACTCCAAAAAGGTTTTGGATAGAGTGCTGAGTGAACACGAGGAGAAAGGACTGAGAATAAATTGTAAGAAAATAAAATGTCCAGTCGTGTCCAAAAGAACAGGTAGACAGATTCTGTTACCCTGGAAGTATGTGAACATGGGACGGAAAGTGTGATCAAGAAATAAGACCAAGGATTGGAATCGCCAAAAAATTCCTAAGACTATCATCAATGCAAAATTAACCATGAAAAGAAAGCTGAAAATGTTCCATCGCACCAATTTTGACATACCAAAGTGAACGTTGAATGATCAGTGACACAGTACAGCCTCCCAGCTGTGTCTTGGCAGTGGAAGATGGGGTGCTGCTCACTGCTTATTGGATTCTCTGCTCCTGCTGCTGTCAATGGGAATTCCCATCGAAGCCACGCCATGCCCCTGGGAAACCAGCAGGAGGGGAAAGCTCTGCAAGCAGGACCAGAGAATCCCACCCGTGTGAACAGCCAGGGAATACCAGCCACAGAGGAAAATTGAGGCTGTAGAGCTGTGTTTGTGAGGGGAATAATGAAGATATCTTGGACAAGTCACATGACCATTAAAGAGGTGGCAGTAAGATCTGAGACCCTGATGCCAAAAGAACTCAGCTGACCAAGATCAGGAAGAGGCAGTTGGAATTTCTTGGACACGTAATAAGAAATCGTGATTTAGAAAGTCTGATGCTGATGCAAGTAAACGTGATTGAGGTAGAGAATGAACAATCTTTCTAAAGAACCTGGCAAACTGGATGAATGTAACAAAGATAATCAATGAACATGGAGTATCATAGTCGCCGACACCCTCTTTGAGCATGGTACCTGACGAGAGAGATTGTAGAAAAGAGAGACATGTTACCCAAGATTTGCACTCATAGGCTGCAATTTTCTGGCCGTTCATGCCAATGGGATAGTCCACTCCTGCAGTCGGCGCACCCCTGCCGCGGGTTATCCGGCAGTGAGAGATGCATTCAACGAGAAACCCCTTTGTCAATGACAGGACCAGAAGATCCCACCAGCGGCCAATGGCGGGCCACCTCTGCCGTGGCAAAACATGCAACAGGTTGTGAAGAAAATCTGGCTCCTAAGCACAAATGTAATAATGTCCAATTTCAAACCAACATAATAATCTACTCCTGCATGAGTAATATTAGTCAAGACAAAAGGTTTCGGCAATATGTCTCTCTTTTCAGAAACATCAAGTTGTGTACTACCGAGTGACTGTTTATTATAATGATATCAAAAAAGACACAAGGAATAAGATTTACTTTGTTTATTAATAGACAAATCAAGTCTAAAGAATACGTTGAGCATTTTATTATAGTGGACAGGGAAACTTTCTCCCTTATGCAAACACAGACTGCAACTGTGAGGGCAGGATCTGGGGACCCGTGCCCAAACTGCACCACGGCAGATGGTGAAATTTGAATTTTTAAAAAAATCTGGAATTAAAAGTCTAATGATGACCATGAATTGTCATTAAAAAAATCACGTTCACTAATGCCCTTTATTCCTTCCTTTAGGGAAGGAAATCTTACCCTACATGCGACTCAGATCCGCAGCAATGTGGTTGACTCTCAAATGCCCTCTGAAATGGAGGGAAGTTAGGGATGGGCACTAAATGTTGGCCCAGCCAGTGACACCCACATCCCGTAAAAAAGGAATTTAAAAATAAAATGAATGTCTAGTGACTAAATATTGGATATTTTATTATATTATCGACTATGCAATATTTTATCCCGATATGCACAGTGCATGTTGTTAGGGTGGTGCATTATTATTGTATTGCCTACTTGTTGAAATTGAAAGGTAGCAATGCTATGTGACAAAATATTTGTTTGTTTCAGTGTTGATTACATTAGAATCTATAGAAAGATTCTCCACATACAATGCACTCTTACTAAAAGCCTTCAATGACAAATGCAACAACATTGCAACAAATAGATCATATATATTTTTATTTACAGGACTAGAAAATGTAACTGTACAGTTTGAAAACTGAAAATGTATTAAAACAGTATAAAACAATCAGTTAATTTTGAACATATTAAACAAAAGCAAAATCTAAAACAATTCAATAATTTGTTTATTTTTTTAAATCACATATAAATCCTCTTCAAAGCAGTACCATTGAATCAGTATGATGGAGCCTCTTTAAAGCATGTTATTTTTGTTATAAACATCCCATGAGAATAATTGTAGAATATTTACTAAATTCTACATGTCATTGGTATTGCAGCACAGGAGATCATTTTGATAAATCAGTTGAGTTACTTCATTCTTATTTAATCTGTCTCCCGTTTCTACTTTTATAAAACTTCCATCATATTTATTTTTGCTGCAAACTTTTAGTCAAAGCATTGACGTCTTTAGGTTGCATGGAAATAAATCTACATATTTCTGTTTGCAATATTAACACGGTATGTTCATGTAAAATTTCTTTGCTATTTAATTGACATTAACCTGCTTATTTTAAGTCTATTAATACCTCTGAAATAAAAGTGCCGGAAGCAAGTACAAAGCCATATTGGGTGCCTGCGGGCTTACTAAAGTCAAGGGGAGAAGCAAGCCATTCAACCGAGCCAGTTCAGGTTACGAGTTGTGCTTCACTCGTGCATAAAGTTAGTCTTGTATATCCATCGCTTTCTTGAATTATGGTGATGAGGTCCAAGGCCCAGTTCAGCAATTGCCTTTAGCCTTCGGCTATTGAACATGCATGATAATGGGCCTAACCAACGTCAAAAGAATTTCCAAAGTTCTGAAGAAGAGTCCAAAGGACTCCAAAAATTAACTCTCTTTCTCTCTTCACAGATGCCACCAGTGCTGCTGGGTTTTTCCAGCATTTTTTATTTTATATCAAAAGAGTTTCCCTCTACATGAGAGATTTTCTTCATCTAATTGCTCCTAATTTGTCTGTGATATAACTTGTAAGGTATTTTCAAACATGTTCTTAGAGAAGTTTGGAGTTCATTTGTGTTTTGGTAATGTGCTACATGACTGACTGATACTACTAAGCAATGTTCCCTGTAATTTTTCCAGCCATGTGTCTGACAAATGTTGTTTTCTGTGCTAATATCTGGGTATCGTACAGATGTGCACCATCAGTACAAACAAAAACCTGAGCAGGATTCTCCGGTCTCACTGCTGCATGTTTCCCAGCATGCCTTTGGCTGATGACAGCTTTCTCTGCTGTCACTGCTGTCAATGGGAATTCCCAATGAAGATACCCCATGCTGCCGGGAAACCCGTGGGCGGAATGCACTGTTGGTGGGACCAGAGAATCCAGCGAGGGTTGGAGAATTCCAGCTCATAAGTATGGTTGAAGAACAAAGAATCACCCCCCCCCCCCCCCCCCCCCCCAGCCATTGAAACGATAATATGTTAGTCCACAAACCACTAGACTTAATTTACCAGTATGGCATTTTAACCCACGCGATCTTGATTTTACGTTCAATAGCATAACCACTATACTACCATATATGGAAGGCATTTCTTAGTTATTATATTGTAGCTTGTATTTTATTTGTTTGGCAGAAGAGTTGAATTGGTAGTGATGTTCAGGACAAGGATGTTTTGGTTAAATTTGACAAGCTGAAAAAAGAAACAGCTAAGGAGGCTTGCCTTTTGAATTGATAGTAAATGCGGGGAAGACAGCTTCAACCTCTTGAGCTTATTGGTGTGCTGTTTCTGTAACACTGAGTAAAAGAGCTCAATAATGTCTTCACATCATCACATGTAATCAGAGAGGTTGGGTCTTGTGAACTGGAGGAGGAAGGTCAGAGAGTCACATTATCCCTGAAAATTGTGTGAATATTGAAGGGGGAAATTAAATCATGGAAGATGGGTCAAACAATGTTGTAGTGAAGAGAGAATGGAATCCCAGGAGGAAGAACGACCGTTGAGGTCAGATTTGGGGAAGTAGTGACATTTATTCCCCCTACAGCTTTTTAGAATAATTAATGAATTGTGAAGTAATAAAGTGATTCACCATTTTTAAAGTAAACAAGGGGCGGTATGGTGGTGCAGTGGTTAGCACGACTGCCTCACGGCGCGAAGGACCCGGGTTCGATCCTGGCCGTTTGCACATTCTCCCCGTGCCTGCGTGAGTGTCTGTGTAAGTAAATCAAGTCTCTCAAAGCACACAAAAATGAATTGAGGAGAGATAGTGTTTGCAATATGCACTGTTTAAACTGTTCCATGAGATACCCTCAGAAGAACCTTTGCATTATTATTTGGAAGTCTGGGATAGGATTCCAAAACATTTCACAAACTCCCTAGATATGACCTTCTGTTTCTAATGTGTCGAATATCTTTGGGATCAATCTTCCTTTAATAATTCTACGAAACCAGTGGAAGCAGGATTACTGCACAGTACAGTGATACAGTGGCACGGTGGTTCAATTCCGGCCTTGGGTGACTGTGTGGAGTTTTAATGTTCTCACCGTGTCTGCATGGGTTTCCTCCGGTTTCCTTCCACAATCCAAAGACGTGCAGATTAGGTGGATCCGCCATGCTAAAATTGCCCCTTAGTGTCCAAAGACGTGCAGGTTACGTGATGTTACAGGGGTAGAGCAGGGGAGTGGGCCTAGGTAGGGTGCTCCTTCAGAGGGTCGGTGCATAATCAATGGGCTGAATGGCCTCCTGCGCTGTAGGGATTCCACGGTTCTACAAGATCAGTGGTATCGACTGTTCCAAAATTTATTTTACTAACCCTTAATAACAACTCTTTCAACTTATGTTCAGCTGACTGCTTCCCCACGCCCACACACTATTTCCCACTCACCCCTGGAAATATTGAGCGGAAGGGTCAAGGCAGCAAGCAAAGAGATGAGAGGGAGAGTTGGGTAGGGAGGCAGTGAACAGGGGAGTTGGGGAGAGAAGTGGCCATTGGAGGGAGAGCAGAATGGTTAGTGAGCAGGAGAGACGGAGAGTGGGCCTCAAGAACTAATGCAGTGATTCAGGCTCCAGGAACTGCCAAGAGTGAATTTTGGCTTTTAATTATATCTGATTAATCATATCAGGCTTGACTCTAATCTGTTCATTTACGTCACGCCAGTCTATCAGTTCTACACTGCTGGATTAGAGTGGCAGGAAACCTCATCTAACCATCAGGATATGTACAGTTGTACTAATTAAGTGTGTAGCACTTGATGGACTGTTGTGTGGCAACGCAGGCATGCAGCTTAGAGGGAACACTGCCATCAAATAATCTGTTTTCCAACAAAATTTTGTTTCTGTTGATGTGAATGATTTTTTTTATGTTCTTATCATACTATGACATGCTTTCTTCCAATTTCATATCCTTAAAAGAATACAAATCCAATAAATCTGAATTTTAAAAATGATAATACAGGGATTTGCTCTTTCAGTACCTGACCCTGTTTCAAGTTCAGTTTTGCTCTTGAATTTGACATTGCTGATCGACATTGTTTTCTCTTCTGGTCGCCTGTAATAAAATTCCAGTAGCGGCATAATGGGTCTGTGTGGTTGGTGTCACTTCCTTAGCTGTACAGGGCCTGTTGTATCCACTATATCCTAATCATGCTGCCCATCTATTAATAAAGGAACCTCATTGACACCGAGGCTTTATAACCCACTCTGCATCTGGATTAAGTTGGTATAGGTCTTTCATATAAGTATCATCATCCAGGCAGCGTTCTCCTAAAAGCAAAACATTATTTGAAAAGCTAAATTGATACTGACATTGCTTACATATAACCTTAGTTACATTTTAAAGCCACAAATACTTCTAATCTACTTCCAGTATCAAAAAGTCAATAGCTGTGGTGTTTTCCGAATAATCTCATATTGTTCCTGAAAGAGAATTCTGCTCAGATAAGCACTGGCATGGCAATTTTCCGTATGTTTTCTTTATCTGTACTATATTATCCCAGTGGCAAATGGTGCCCCAGCAGACGACAGCTCACTAGAGGATAAACTGAATTGACTTTGTTCCTTTTCCTTCTACTCTTACTGCCACGACAGAGAGATTTCACCCACAGCTTGCATTATACCAATAAGATTGGTTTAGAAACTACGAAAACACACTGGCAATATTTTGTGTCCAGATTTATATTCAAGGCTGCTTCTTCAACTACTAGGGTCGAGTGTAACAAAATGTTTCTTTTTCAGTGCACCAACCAACTGCACAATGAGAACCATGGAAATCAGTTACTGACAATAATTCTTCATGAACAGATATACAAGTACCCACCACAGAGAAGAGCATGTGAAAAGTGGGGTACAGTAACCACCAGCAAGGAGGTTAGGTGAAAAGAGGACCCAGAGACAGTATCCACCAGCTAGAAGAGTGGGTGTAAAGAGAATGCAGAGACAGTATCCATCACCAAGAGTATTCACCACCTAGAAGAGTTGGTGAAAAGAGGACCCAGAGACAGTATCCACCATCTCGAAGAGTGGGTGTAAAGAGGACGCAGAGACAGTATCCACCAGCTAGAAGAGTGGGTGGAAAGAGGACGCAGAGACAGTATCCACCACCTAGAGTATCCACCACCTAGAGGAGCAGGTGGAAAGAGGCCCAGAAGCAGAATCCGCCATCTGGAAGAGCAAATGGAAAGAGAGCCCAGAGATACTATCTACCATCTAGAAGAAGGGGTGGACAAAGTTTCAGTATCCATCACCTAGAAGATCAGGTGGCACGGTGACACAGTGGTTAGAACTGCTGCCTCACAGCGCCAGGTTCTCTGGTTCAATTCCAGCCTTGGGTGGCTGTCTACGTGGATTCTGAGGGGGCATATGAATGTGATGTATTAAATTATGAGGAGCATAGATAGAGTAAACAGGAAAACATATTTCCCCTTGGGGGAGGGATCAATGACCAAGGGGCGTAGATTTAAGGTAAGTGATAGGAGGTCCATTGGGGATGTGAGGAAAAGCTTTTTCACCCAGAGGGTGGTGAGAGTCTGGAACTCGCTGCCTGAAAGGGTGGCAGAGGCAGAGACCCTCATAAGATTTAAGTATTTAGGTGTGCACTTGTAATGCCAAGAGGAGATTAGTTATGTCCCTCTGAAATGTTTCCAATAATTTCCCTACCACTGTTGTGAGACTCACTGATCTGTAATTATGTGTTTTTTCCCTCCTTCCCTTTTTGAGCAATGGCACCACATGAGCTGTCCTTCAGTCCTCTGTCCCATTTCCTGTGGCCAGGGAGGATTTGAAAAATTGAATCAGAGCCCCTGAAATCTCTTCCCTTGCCTCAAACAGCAGCCTAGAACATCTTGAGTGTGATTCAGCGGCACACCCATCTTGGTGTCGGGAGAGGCCTCTCTTGAGATTTACGACGTTCGAAATGCCTCGCGTGATTACGTTAAATCTCGCGAGACCTCACGGTCTGGTCTCGCCCTCACTGGGGGTGATCCAGAACTGCATATTTAAGTGAGCTATTTAAAAATGCGTTCACGGGATTCTCCCAGCACTTGAACCTAACGGCTGGGCCTGGGAGACCACCCAAGGGTGCTGTATACTACTGGTTTCCATTAACGTAATTGCATCCACGGTCTCCCAGGCCATCAGAGATCCTCAGCGAGGTGGGGGGCAGGGCAGGTTGGCACCCTAGCACTCCCTCTGGCAGGGACACTGTTGGGGTGATAAGGTAGCAGTGCGAGGGTGCCCAGATGCCAGGTTGGCACTGCCAGGGATCGGACTCAGGGGGACCTTACTAGGTGGCTTGGTGTTCCCGGGGGCATTGCCGAGATGCGCATTGGTCCTCCAGAGTGTGTTCTTCCCGGCCTTGCTCTCACCAGATGGCTTTGATGTGTTGTGTTGATCAGAGAACAGCAAGCCTTGTAAACTATCAAAACTATTTATTTAATACTACAATTGCATTTGACACTTAACCTTAAGAACTAACAGTTGATTAAACACACATAAATTATATTCATCTAGTATCTAACTCACTAGCTCATTAACTAATAACACATTCCTCCTTTTTTCTATAGAAGGATTATTACATTTAAGATATTTTTCTTACATCCTTATAGCGTGCAGTATTAATCAAACATGCAGTACCGATGCCTACGGAACCTATTAACCCCCTATCTTTCTAATTCTCATCTTTAAGATAAATGGAGACCGTTAATAACAAATGTAGCAAAATTATTGTCTTGGCATTACAAGTGTTTGAGTAGTGGCTAACAATTTTTCGTTTTAAACTGTTCAAACTTTACAATCCATAACCTTGAGTAAGCACTCAGTCTTCACTGCGGTAATGGTCACATATTATTAAGGCATCAGTCCAATCAGTCAAAAGTTTGAATGGTTGAACCATGTTCATCGTCTGATTTGGTCTTTTCCTGTGCCTGTGATGTTGAGTTTGTATTTCTTGCCTTCACAACCGGTGTGGTATCTGGTTGAATACCAAGAGTCACCACTTCCCGACCATTGGAATGCTGTTGTTTCTTCAACAATATCCTGTTCTCCCTGACATTGGTGCCATTAGTTTTGAACTTGGCCTTGTCAACACAAGCATGTGCCTGTTCTACTTTGAATGGTAGTTGTGTTTCATGCACTGTGCTGCAGTTCCAGTTCCTTGTCTTGTTGTCAAGCATAACTGCACGTTCCAACACTTTCCTCTCATGCAAGTTCCATGTGTCATCAAATTGCCCAATGGTATCACGGACGTACCTCTGAGCAATGTATGTGGAACCCGAACCAGTGCACTCAGGATCAGGTCCTTGATGCGTTCTCGATTCAACTCGTCTACCATACATCCCTCAGGATTCTCTGATGTACCATCGAGCTCTGTAACATCAGTTCCTGTTCGATGTTCAAGTGTATGTTCGAACTCTTCATGTTCCACATCTGGAACCAACTTGTCCAAGAAGTCTTCATCTTCTTGTCAGCTGTTCATCATTGCTGTGCTCTCCTGTGACCTGTTCACTGTAGAACTACGAACATCAGCCTTTGTATAATCCTGTACAACTTGAATGCTACTAGCAGTGGCTACTTCAATAATTGCAAATAACGTGTCTTGACCTTCCTGGTCCTCTTGACATGATCCGATTCCTCATCAGTGTCTCTGCTGTAACCTACAGTGGTTAGACTCTCCCAATCTTCTTGTGCCGGCTCTTCAAATAAACATGCTAGACTTTCCCAATTTTCTCCTTGATCTGCCGCTGTACCTGTCGGATATACTCTCTGGACCAGATCCAATGCTGTACAAGCTTGCCCATCTATTCCTGATATCTGCTCATTGTTGACCACCTCAAAGCCTAGAGGCATTTCAATGTTGCCATGGCTCACCAACAGACAACATGTACCTTCCGAGATGACCGTGTTCCTATTGTAGTCCATCAGTTCACACCTAGATTGCACATGCGCAATGTGCATCCCTATGGTCGGTGTCTTTTTTGCTTGCAGCAATGAATTCCGCAAAATCATATTCACTTCGGCACTCGTATTAATGCTAAATGGTGTTGCTATGCCATTCAGATTGAGCTTCACAGTCCATCTCTGACTGATCTTTTATTGGAGAGGCGTATTGGATTCTTCACTTGAATCCTTTGGAGCAATCTCAGGTGACTGTCGCTACCAGAACGGTATACTCCTCTCCAAACTGCTCGTGTTCGCTGTCTTTGGTTGAGTTTTCCAACCCTTTTTCTTCTCTGTGGACACTGTTGATCTTCGTGTAGTCTGTGTAAGATTATTCCTTTTGTGGACTAACTGCTTCTTCCTTGCTGTTTACTGTCATGTCACTACTGCTGCACAAGTGTTCTTATGCTGCTGGTGGAGGTTCACTCCATTTTCTGCACTTTAAAACATTTTTTCCCATTACTGAGGACTATCCCTTTAAGGGGGCAGAGCCGCAACGTTCTGACGTCATCATATCAGCGACATCACCAGCACACTTCCAGTGCGCATGCGCAAAAATGATCGTCGGCCAGTGCGCTCTTTTTCCAACTGCGGGTCTCCTTTCGGGTCTTCTTCAATGTGCGCATGTGCAATCTGGTCCCGCACATGTCCGGAGCTTTCAAACTCTGTTTCGTGCGTTTACTTCAGGGTGCACTTGCACAAACTGGCCTTCACTCCCAGCGCACCGACTTTTGACCTGCGCCACAGCTCCAACAGACTCGCGAATCTTGATGCCACTTTCCCGATTCAACATTTTTAGTTGCTGTATTCGCATGGGCTATTTTAACAGAACCTTCCAGCATTACATTTTTTTGCTTTGGCCGTCTTTTCCTTGGCTTTTACTCTGTTGGAAGCCCACAATACTCATCAAATTTCTCCATGGCAATTAGAAACTGATTTTACTCATCCTTATTCTCAAGATACAATATGTTATACAGCTTTACAGCCAGAGGTCCAGCCAAATGTAAGAGGAGTGCTAGTTTTGCCGTTCTGAGGCATTTTCAAGCACAGCAGCACACAGAAAATTTTCAAACTGCTGCTTGAAGAATGCCGAGTTTCTATATATTCTACTGTCTGTAGTGAAATGATCCAGTTTCCGCAAAATCTCCATCGTGCTTCTTGGATGTTCTTTTAGATAGAACATAGAACATAGAACAGTACAGCACAGAACAGGCCCTTCGGCCCTCGATGTTGTGCCGAACAATGATCACCCCACTTAAACCCACGTAACCCGTATACCCGTAACCCAACAATCCCCCCATTAACCTTACACTACGGGCAATTTAGCATGGCCAATCCACCTAACCCGCACATCTTCGGACTGTGGGAGGAAACCGGAGCACCCGGAGAAAACCCACGCGCACACGGGGAGGACGTGCAGACTCCACACAGACAGTGACCCAGCCGGGAATCGAACCTGGGACCCTGGAGCTGTGAAGCATTGATGCTAACCACCATGCTACCGTGAGGCCCCCTAGTAGATGTAGATGTAGATGTAGAGGCTTGATTGCTTCGATCAATCATCGTGTATTTTTTCCATTTATGGTGTCTTCACGAATCTACCTATGCTAGTTTTTTAGGGACAAACACCTGGTACCACGTGTTGTTCTCTGCCTTGCTCGAACCAGATTTATTGGGACATCACGGTAACATAGTGGTTAACACAGTTGCTTCACGGCTCCAGGGTCCCAGGTTTGATTCCCGGCTTTGTTCACTGTCTGTGCGGAGTCTGCACGTTCTCCCTGTGTATGCGTGGGTTTGCTCCGGGTGCTCCGGTTTCCTCCCACAGTCCAAAGATGTGCAGGTTAGGTGGATTGGCTATGTTAAAATGCCCTTAGTGTCCAAAAAAAGTTAGTTGGGGTTATGGGGCTAGGGTGGAGGTGTGGGGATAGAGTGGAGTTGTGGGATATGGTGGAGGTGTGGGGATAAGGTGGAGTTGTGAGCTTAGGTAGGGTGCTCTTTCCAAGGGCTGGTGTAGACTCGATGGGCCGAATGGCCTCCTGCACTGTAAATTCTTTGAGATGGCTTTGATGTGTAGTGTTGATCAGAGAACCACGAGTCTTGTAAAGTAACAAAACTATTTATTTAACACTACAATTGCATTCAACACATCCTTAAGAACTAACAGTTGATTAAACACACATAAACTATATTCATCTAACTCACTAACTCATTCACTCCTCTCATGCTCTCTCACTATCTTCAGTACTCCTCGCTCAGCAACTGCTCCTACCACCTACTCCAACACTCTGTCCCACAAGTCTCTGTATCCTCTCTTATATACCTCTAGGGTCAGCTTCCTCTAGTGGCTGTCTGTATCCATTCCATTCATCCTTACATTCCCTCCATGTGTAATAATACCACACAGAGAATGAGGAATTAATAATGGTGAATAAGGAAATAGTGGGTGAATAGAACAGATATTTTGCAGTGGTGTTCATTGTAGAAGATACAAATAACATCTCAGATATATTTGGGAATCGGGTGGTGAAAGGAAGGGAGAAATGTATAATGATTATTGGAACTAAAAGATGACAAGTCTGCAGGTCATGATTGATATCATGTTTGTGTCTTAAAGGAAGTGTCTGCTCAGATAGTAGAATCAAGAAAGGTTCCATCAGATTGTAAAATAACAATGGGGTGGCATGTTGGCATACTGGTTAACACTGCTGCCTCACGGTGCGAGGGACCCAGGTTGAATTTCAGCCTTGGGAGTTAGTGAGGAGTTTGCACGTTCACCCAGTGTCTACGTGGGTTTAGGTGCTCCGGTTTCCTCCCACAGTCCAAATATGTGCAGGTTGGGTAGACTGCCCCTATGTGTCCAAAGATGTTCAGGTTAAATGGGGTTACAGAGATAGGATTGGGCAGTGGGCCTAGGTAGGGTGCTCTTTTAGAGGGCCGGTGCAGACTTGATGGGCTGAATGGCCTCCTTCTGCACTGTAGTGGTGCAATGGTTCTAAATAAATGTGACTTCTCTATTTCAGAAAATATGGAGGAACAAAGCAGGGAACTACAGGCTGGTTAACTAACATCGGTTGTAGGGAAATTGCTGGGATCCATTATTAAGGAGGTTATAGTGAGCATCTAGAAAATCTCAATGCAACCAGGCAGAGTCAACATGGTTTTGTGAAAAGGAAATCATGTTGACTAATTTATACAAGTTCCTTGAGAAAGTAACAAGCAACATGAATAAAGGGGAACCTGTGGATGTGCTGTACATAGATTTGACAAGGTGCCACATCAAAGGTTACTATACAAAATAACAACTCATTGAGGAGGGGGTAACATATTAACATGGATTAGAGGACTGGCTAGCTAACAGGAGGCCAAGGGTCGGCATAAACAGGTCATTTTCAGGTTGGCAAGATGAGACAAGTGGAGTGCCACACTGATCTGTCTTGGGGCCTCCTTATGTTTACAATGACTTGGATGAAATGACAGAATGTACGGTAGCTAAATTTGCTGACGACACAAAGATAAGGAGGAAAGTAAATTGTGAAGAGGACATCGGGCGTCTGCAAAGGGACACAGAGAGGCTAAATGAAAGGACAAAAAATTGGTAGATGAAAACTTGTCCACCGTGACAGGTAAAAAGCTGCATAATATTTAAATGGAAAGAGATTGCAGAACTCTGACGCACAGAGGGATCGGGATGTCCTGGTCCATGAATCAGGAAATGTTATTATGCAGGCACAGCAACTGATTAGGGGCAAATAAAATGTTGTTGTTTATTGCAAGGGGAATTAAATATAAAAGCAGAGAACTGTTAGTTCTTAAGGATAAAAAATCAGAGATGTTTTGCTACACCTGTACAGTGTGTTGCTGAGACCATATCTAGATTACTGTGTTTAGTCGTCTTTTTTAAGAAAGGATATAAATGCATTTGAAGCAGTTCAGGGAAGGTTCACTTGACTGATACCTGGGATGAAGGGTTTATCCTACAAGGAATGTTTGGACAGGTTGGGCCTGTACCCATTAGAGTTTAGAGGAATGAGAGGTGATCATATTGAAACGAACAAGGTCCTGAAGGGGCCTAACAGGATGTTTCCACTTACGGAAGGGGACACAGTTTAGCGGGCGGGATTCTCCCATCGGGCGGCTAAGTGCCGACGCCGGAGTAAAAATGGGAGTGTTTTACGC
The DNA here is from genome assembly GCF_902713615.1 of Scyliorhinus canicula. Taxonomy (NCBI): domain Eukaryota; kingdom Metazoa; phylum Chordata; class Chondrichthyes; order Carcharhiniformes; family Scyliorhinidae; genus Scyliorhinus; species Scyliorhinus canicula. The sequence goes on from NC_052151.1 coordinate 105,071,148, forward strand.
CGGTGTCGGCGCCCTTTCCGGGACCCAATTCTGCGGCCCACAGGGTGGTAGGACGGGGCTGGAGCAGCCTGCGCCGCTCCAGCTGTCGTTCCCGGCCTGAACCCGGCGGCGCGGGGTCCTCGCATGCACAATTGGGCTGCACCAACTAACGCATGCGCAGTGGCCTTCTTCCCGTGCCGGCCCCGACGCCAAATGGTGCAGGGCTACAGGAGCTGGTGCAGAGGAAAGGAGGCCGATCGCGAGCCAGGCCACTACGGAGGCCCCCCCCCCCCCCCCCCCCCCCGGGGCCAGACCCCCCTCCCCCCCCACAGGCCGCCGCCAGACCCTTCAACGCCGAGGTCAGGCTGGCTCAGAGGATGTTAGAACGGCGCCGGCGGGACTTGGCTTTTTGATGACGGCCGCTCGGCCCATCCGGACCGGAGAATTGGTGCGCCAGCCCGGGCCAGAGAGTTGCCGCATACCCCGACTGGCGCTGACCACGCCGGCGCTGATTCTCCGCACTGCAAAGAATTGCGTCCCAGCACCGAGGCGGCGTGGTGCAATTCGCGAGTCGCCTTGCCGATTCTCCGACCCGGCAGGGGGTGGAGAAGTCCGCCCAAGGAGTCTCCAATTTAAGATGGCAATGAGAAGAAATGTTTTTTTCAGAGAGTCCTGAATCACCCAGAGCATGGTGGAGGCAAAGTCAATTAATATTTTAAAGAAAAGTAGATAGCTTCTTTACTAACAATGGAGTCGAGGGTTAGTGGGTAGAGGTCACAATTAGATCAGCCATGATCTTATTGAATGGCAGAGCAGGTCGATGGGCTGAATGGCCTACTCTTACTCCTAATTCATAAGTATGTTTGTATTTTTGAAAGATACACAACGAATTAGATTGGACAATGCACGCTCCTGTCACCTTTTGTCTGAATCTAGCTCAAAACAATCATATTATAGATAACAGTGAAGGATATAAATTCCATCAGCTCCATCACAAATCAGCTCTCTCAGTAATCACAAGGCAGAAAAGCACACAAAAAATTAACCAACCTAATAAACCTGTACTCAGAACATGTTTATAAATTTCAACAATAATTGGTGCTCTCTCAGAGACAGATAGTGTGAGAAGTGAAGTTGCCACACTGGTCGGAGGCAATGAACCTTTGAATGAGATTGACACAAATGTACAGGAAACTGCATCATGAATCTTACCCATTGCTACCAGGACCTGAAGCTAAAACTGGCAGCAAAATTTCTCTATTCCAAACTTGATATTGCTTAATGAAAACTAAAGCAAATTCCTTCCTGCAATTTAAATATAGATTCCTCATGCTGGATGCAACTGACAGTAAATTCTTACCAATGTTTCCTCCAATTTCATATAAGCAAACTTCCTCTTTATGCGGAGATTCGGTAATCCTGTTGTTGGGAACAAAGTGCAGTGTTTATTCCATGATTGCTCTTTTTCCAAAATGGAATTAAATTATTTTTGACGTAGAATTAATAATAACAAGCAATAAACTACAGTCAAAACTGTAACCTGCTGGCAATTGGCTAATTTTAATGTCAAGGTAGAATAATGGGTAAGCGATAGAGATCTTTTCAGAGAATGTAGATCTGAGGTTTCAGCTTACCTGCTCTGACTAAGGCATTGCTGGAAACGTGCCAGTATATCACCAGCTTTGAGCTCTTCTGTTAGTTGAATTGCCATGGAAACTTTGGAAAGAGATGGTGCCTGAACTCGTATTACACCCTGAAGAGTGACTGACTGTAGAAACACATTGACAGATGATAATTGCATATATGTGTTTGTTCCAGAGATTGCACTTATTAATCAAAGTGATAAGATCAATGACTATAGGGGGTAATCCTTATCCAAAGAATAATTGGAATCTATGTGTGTTCCATATAAAAGCTGCAAAAATATATGCATTAACTAGCACTGTTACAGCAGTGAGGCATGAGACACTTTGAGGCCCATGTCTCATTTGCAGACAGCTTGTCAGCTGGGAGCATAGCCTTTACTCTGTGGCAGCTTGCTCGCTGTTGGGAAGGAACAGAAATCAGCTGGCTTATGGACCCAGAAGGAGGATGAAAGTAAAAGTTGGCCTCCTCTGGTTCCTCCCAATAAAATTCCTTTGGCCCTATTAAGCAATTTTAGCCCAGCTAATATCATATTGTAACATTTTAGAAAATGCCTCTGGCTTAACATGCACCTTTTGGCACATTTGTCACTCACATCAGGGTGCCATTAAAAATTAATGACATTGTTAAGCTATTTTAGAATAAATCTAAATGCTGGTATGGCTTACTCACATTGGGTAGATTCTTATCAGTTTTGTTCCGGTCATGTTTATCTTTATCATATGCCACCTTTTTTAGGAGCTTTTTCACAGCCTTTTCCTTGGTCAATTTCTTATGGTTTTCAATGTTTTGTTGTCGCACTTGATTCATAATAAACTTTGGAATCTGAAAGGTGTTGGAAGGCAATGTTCATTTATAGACTTCCTTTGACAGTTGTCAACATTTAATCCATTAATTTAACAGATCATTTCATCATCTTGTTCATCCAGCAAAATGTATATCAATGTGACAGGATCAGAATTGTTTGTTACAAAATATTACATGAGCCTCATCCTACTCCTCTTCTTCTAACCTATCAACATAACCTTCTATTCATGTCTCCTCAATGTACTTATCTGGTTGTAAAGTTATTACTTGAGATTACAATATTACATTGGAAATTTAAATGGTGTATTTTCTGCTGCTGTAAGAAATTATGAGCAGGATGGAAGTTTCTTTGGTGCATATAACATTCGGGGAGGAAGAGGCATGCTTTTCATATGCTTGAATGCCAAGTCCAGGGCCTACAATTATTGGTTCAGAAATTGCTTCCTGAATCTTTGAGTGGAAACCTACTCTTCAAGTCTTCCACATCATAAAAAAAGCTGTCACATAATTTTAAAATCTTCTGGAGATTGAGCAGTAGAGTGCTTGAACCACCGAGCCCAAGCTTAAAGGTCTCAACTGCAATTCACCACCTTAAAACTTTGCTCCCTCCTCCACCACACACCAGGGGTGTGATACAGTGCATGCTTTGCATGTGGCGCAGAGCGGGGACTGGGCCGATTACGAATCACCCAACTCGCTCAGCCTAAATAAGCATTTAGGCTCATTTAAATACCCGGAGGCCTTATTCACCCGGTTCCTGGGAGTAAATGGCCACACCAACGAGACCTCAACCGGAACGCCGTTTTGCACTGGTTTCCACAAATGTGGACCAGGCATGATGGCAGCTCGGGGGGAAAGGGGGTCTCGCCGGCCATTAGCGACCTCTGGCAGTGTAGATCTTCATTTACAAAATGCATTGCAGCAACTTGCCAAACTCTTTCAACAGCACTTTCCAAACCTGCAAGCTCTATCACCTAGAAGGACAATGGCAGGTGAAGCATGGGAATAGCATGACCTGCAGGTTCACCTGCAATTTACCAAATTGACTTGGAACTATATCGCCATTTCTTTAATATTGCTGGGTGAAAAACCTGGGACATCCTTTCAACAGATGTGTGGGTGTATCTGCACCATATGGACTGCAGCAATTTAAGAATACAGCTCATTACCACCACCTTCGTAAGGGCAAGTAGGCTTGGGCAACAAATGTTGAGCTTTCCAGTGCTGCTCACATCCCAAGAATGTTAGACGCGAGGTGGGACACAGTCTTGCACGGTTAAGTTTAAATCCCACTTCACCGTACTGACTCCGGATGGAACGGCCACCCAGCATCTATTGGCCTCGCCGAGGAGACGCCAGCCAGGCGGCAATTAATACTGGCCCCAAGAAATGGGGACCAGCTGCAGCAGAACTTGAGGGGGTCTTCCAGGTGATCGGAGACCACTGGGTGGGCGGCCTCTGGCCAGGCTGTCATCTTGGCACTGTTGGTGGCACCTTAGCATTACCTGTCTGGCACTGCCAGTCTGGAGTGGGCACTGCCAGGGTGCCAGGCTGACATTTTGCCCACACCTGGATCAGGCCTGGAGGTTCCCTGTAAGGTGTAAGGTGGGGGGTGGGGCAAGGACCCCCTTATAGGTGAATTGGCACATTGGAGGGGGGGGGGGGGGGAGGGCCTGGCGGTCGCTTGGGGTCGGGGGGGGGGGGGTTTGAGAGACTGGGGCTCCATTTAAAAATGGCGTCCCGATCTCTTCCTGCACTTGAGGCTATGCTTGTTAGTGCATGAGTGCGGCCTCGGGGAGGGGCGGGGGGTGTGCAAAATTGCAACAGAGTGCCATTAGATACCAGGTTCTAACTAATCCCGCCCTGACGGACTCTGATTCTGTTTCAGCTCAATTGCTCCTGTAATGTTTGAAATAGGACTATGAAAACATGCTGTTATAAGGGGTTAACTATTTGAAGAATATTCAGTGGAGTCAATAGGTTATTATCAATAAGAGTTCAGTTTTTGAATGCTGAATTCAACAAACAGTCTTATAAATTGTATTTACTGGCAGCACTGTGGTTCAGTGCTTAGCACTGCAGCCTCACGGCGCTGAGATCCCAGGTTCGATCTCGACTCTGGGTCACTGTCTGTGTGGGGTTTGCACATTCTCCCTGTATTTGCGTGGGTTTTGCCCCCACAACACAAAGATGTGCAAGGTAGATGGATTGGACGTGCTAAATTGCCCCTTAATTGGAAAAAGAATAAATTGGGTACTCTAAATTTATTTTTAAAAAGAAATGTATTTAATCGCAACATGGATCCTGAGGTCTGCCCAGTGTGGGTGCAGTGTGAATTCGTATGGGAGCTGTAAGAGTGGAGAGTGGGGCATGGGTTGGTATGAGTTGCCAGTAAGTGGGCATAGAGGCTATAAAGGGCCATGGGTGGAGGGCCATGAAGTGGTATGGGTTCGCATGGATAGGTCCTGGGGATTGTTTGGGAGGGATGAGGCATGTGAGGCACATGAGCTAAAGGGCTCTTTCTTTCAAAGCTGGAACAAAGTCCTATAGCATCAAGGTGGGCCTTTCCACTCAGAACTGCCCCCGCAGCCTGTACTGACCATGGACTGTGTTCAGGGTTGTCCACCATGTCTCGCACTACACCTTGCATCTCCCCACACCCCACCCCCAGAACAAATAAACTGGAAGTTCCAGGGAATATTTTGCTGGGTTGGTTTTGCGGAGCAAGGAGTTGGCCTAACTCGGTGTTCCTTACTCAGGAACAAAACTCTAGGCCTCACTTTTTATTGGTCGATGTCACTTGTTCATGCAAGATTATACAAGCTGAAGAGGAAGCATTTTATAATAATTCTACCATGTGTTGTGCACAATTTTCTAAATAGATTTAGAAAAATATATTTCATAAAATCATAGAATCCCTACAGTGCAGAAGGAGGCCAGTCAGCCCATGGAGTCTGCACTGACCCTCTGAAAGAGCACCCTACCTAGGGTTAGGTCGCTACCCTATTCCTGTAATCCCACCTAAACCTTTGGACACTAAAGAGCAATTTAACATGGCCAATCCACCTAACCTTCACATCTCTGGGCTATGGGAAAAAACCGGAGCACCCGGAGGAAACCCATGTAGACACGGGGAGAAAGTGAAAATTCCACACAGACAGTTGCCTGAGGCTGGAATTGAACCCAGGTCCCTAGCACTGTGAGGCAGCGGTGCTAACCATTGTGCCACCGTGCCGCCCACGTTTACGAGATATGGGTGTCGCTGGCTAGGCCAGCATTCATTGCCTATCCCTAGTTGCCCTTCATAAGGTGGTGGTGAGTTGCATTCTTGAACTACTGCAGTTCCACGCAAAATGCTGATAAGGAGGGAATTCCAGGATTTTGACCCAATGACAGTGAAGGAACGGCGATATAATTCCAAGTCAGGATGGTGAGTGACTTTCAGGGGAAATTCCAGGTGGTAGGGTTCCCAGGTACCTGCTGCTCTTTTACTTCTAGATGGTAGTGGTCGTGAGTTTGGAAGGCACAACTCAGCTTGGTGAGTTTCTGCAGTGCATCTTGTAGATGGTACACACGACTGCCGCTGTTTGTCGGTGATGGAGGGATTGAATGGTTGTTAAAAGGGTGTCAATTGAACGGGCTGCTGTCAAGCTTCTTGAGCATTGTTAGAGCTGCACTCATTCAGGCAAGTGGAGAGTATTCAATTTCACACCTGAATTGTACCTTGTAGATGGTGGATGGGTTTTGGGGGTCAAGAGGTGAGTTACACATCGTAGGATTCCTAGGGGTAGTTTCTCCGTCGGCAGGGTCCTCCATTTCGCCAGAAGGGCATTCATGCCAGCAAATTTCCCGAAGGCCTGGGGTGCGCAGAATGGGAAACCTCATTGGCCATCTGCGGAGACAGAGAATCCTGCCCCATGTCTTTGACCTGCTCTGGTAGCTACAATCCTTACAAGGCTAGTCCAATTCAGTTTCTGGTCAATGGCAACCCCCAGGATGTTGGTAGTGGAAGATTCAGTGATGGTAATGCCATTGAATGTCAAGGGGCGATGGTTAGATTCTCTTTTGTTCGAGATGATCATTGCCAGACACTTGTGTGGCATGAATGTTACTCGTCAGCCCAACTTTGGATAATTTCCAGCTCTTGTTGCATTTGGACATGAACCGCTACATTATCTGGGGAGTCACGAATGGTGCTGAACATTATGCAGTCATCTGTGAACATCCTCATTTCTGACTTTATGAGCAAGAAAGAGGGCAACACGGCGGTGCAGTGGTTAGCACTACTGCCTCACGGCGCCGAGGACCCAGGTTCGATCGCGGCCCGGGTCACTGTCCACGAGGAGTTTTGCACATTATCCCCTTGTCTGCGTGGGTCTCACTCACCCCCCACAACCCAAAGATGTGGAGGATAGGTGGATTTCCAATGCTAAATTGCCCCTTAATTGGAAAAAAAAATGAATTGGGTACTTTAGGTTAAAACAGAATGGAAGAAAAGGCATTGATGAAGCAGTTGAAGATGGTTGGGTCTGGGACACCTGGGACTTGCAGTGATATGATGGAGCTGAGATGATTGACCTCCAACCACCACAACTATTTTCTTTGTGCTGGGTATGTCTTCAGCCAGAGTTTTCCCTCTGATTCCCATTGAATCCAGTTTTGCTAGTGTTCTTTGATGCCATACTCGGTCAAACATGGCCTTGGTGTCAAGGGCAGTAACTCTCACTTCATCTCATATACCTATGCAAAGTGTGCCAGACTCCTCAATATATAACCTTGAGGTGAGGCTCCCTACTGGAACATCAAAGTCATAACAAAAAGTTTAGTTTCAAAGGATATGTTTTGCAAACCTGATATTGTTCTTACCGTCCAAAGCAACTCTTGGTATTTAATCAAGTAGCGCATTATGTTGCTTGTCCCAGCAGCCATTTCTAACTGTGTCTTTGTGCAATATCCTTTAAACATAAACAGGTTGGGTGCCATGATGACGGAAACGTTGTTTAGTGTCATTTTGTTGCTCTCCTTGTTGTCTATCAATCTCTGAAGAAATTCAAGCAATGACTGGAAAAGAATATTAATTACATGATAAAGGCTGCATGGTATTCCTAACCTTAAAAAGAAAAAGGTGTTATTTTGAAAGAAATCAAAAACACATGACTGCATATATTCTGGATAAATTATTTAAAGGAGCTTTGCTCTCAGGGATTTCTGCCTTGTATTTTACATCTGTGATGTAAACAAGCAATTTGATCAGTAACGTCAAACATTTTCCTCAAAATAATTGTTAACAAATTTACTGTCAGTCTTGTCGATGGTAAATGTGATTTAGTCATAAATTCCAAATCAAATCCAGTGCAAATATGATGGTTTATTTTTAACAAGGTTTGAGTTGATAATTTTCTTCAGCTTCAGACTCAGTAGATTCAGGCTTCAAGTCCACTCCAGAGACTTGGGCCAGGATTCTCAAAATCCCGGCTAAGTGTTGACACCTGCGTAAACACCGGAGTGTTTTATGCTGGCGTCAACGAGCCTCTTGGCCCAATGATTCAGTGGCCCACTGGGAGCTAGCATGGCGCTGGAGTGCTGCACACAGTTCCAGTGCCGATACGCAGCCCTGCACTGCCGGCGTGGGTCCCCGCGTGTATGTGGTGGCCGTTTATGCACCGGGGCATGCGCGTGATGTCGGTTTCCGCACCGGCGCTGCGCAACATGGCAACAAGGTAAGCCCCCCCAGATCACGTGCGCCCGCCGATTGGTAACCCCTGATCGTGGGCCTGGCCGCCGTGGAGGCCTCCCCCCCCCCCTCCCCCCCAGTTGTCTGATCCCTCTGCCCCCCCCCACAGGATGGCCACCGTGGCCGTGGGTCCGAGCTCCCGCCGGATGACACCATATGTGAATAACGGCAGCAGAACTTGGTGGGAACTCAGCCGGTCGACCGCGGAGAATCGCTGCGGGGGCTGCTTTCAACGGCCCCCGACTGCCGCCGCGCCGACCGGCCTTGAACTCAAAAGTCTAGGCCAACACTCTGAAGCAGTTCTGAAGGAGTGCTGCACTGTCAGTGATGCTGTCCTTTGAATGAAACATTAAATCGAGGCTCCATTTATCATCAGAAGTGGGGTGTTCAAAGAAGAACAGAAGATTTATGCTTGGCTCCTTAGCCAATTGATTCCTCACCCGACATCACCAAAACAAATTGCAGTTTGTAGAAGCTTATAGATTGGCTGCTGCATTTCCCATAATACAACGCTTTATAAATACTTAATTGGCTGTAAAGTATTTTGGGATGTCCTGAGATCATGGAAGGTTCTATATAAATGCAAGTCTTTTTCTGGCTTTCACTTTGAGAAAATCAATGAGTAGCAGACATTAATCTCACCATGTAGTTCATGTGTGCATTTTCAACAATACACCTGAACGTTGCAACAGAAGATAAATTTATCTTTAAGGTGTCCCTTTTTGTTTATCCTGTGCTCCATGGTCTTCTGGATAATGTCAGCAGCAATGAGCTTTGCCGTTGGCTCCTCCCATGCAGGACGCTCTGCTGCCCTCTGCGGATGAGTCCTGGAGTGGCAAATTGGGTCTGGTGTATCGGTGGATTGTGGTCAGCGATTGTGGTGAGAGGCGCCTGGGACTGAAGTTGAAAGACTGGGAGTGGAAGGAGGTTTAAGAAGGAGGTATAGCCTTGAGGTGTACCTCTGATGGGCAAAGGGGTCCCCCAAAGGAGGTCCCACTCTTTTACGACATTAGCTCAACTGATTAAAGCTGCAGGGTACCCGCTTGGCATGGGCCACCCTCTACCCTGGGTAAAATATTGGTGGCGGCAGGACAAGGCACTTAAGTGGCCATTAATTAGCTACTTAATGAGTTCAATGTGCCCAAGGACGAAGCCACCAGATCTGCCTCTAAAATTGGTGACAGTTCAGGGGCAGGGAGGAAGGTGATGTCCATTTAATAGTCCTCTCTCAAACAAACTGACCGGAACATGTAAATTCCAGCCCTGTGTTCATGTTTCAGGTCAATGATCTTTCATCAGAACAATTTTAATGAAAAGTCATTGATCTAAACTCTTTTTTATCCCCACAGTTGAGGTCAGTCTTGCTGAGTATTTCTAGCATTTACTCATTTTATTTTCGCCCTGTGGATCTTGTAGACACTTTGAACAAGTTATGGGCAATTCGGTGCTCTAGACCTGAATTCATAAGAGTCGTACGTGGTTGATACTACCACCCAAACTCATTCTAAATGAAACCAGCAGAAAAGGAAAACTTTCATCCCCAGGCACGATTGAAATTGAAATCCTACAGGTGAAAGGCAATATGCTAACCCAAGGGTTCTCAAACTGGGGTCTGCAGAACCCAATGGGTCCACAGCAGAGCAGGCACATTAAAAAATGCCGCAGAACTGCTTGTCCAATCAGTGGCTAGAGAAGCCAGCTTCTGTGGTGATGGGAAGAGCGGGCCTTGGAGTGGATAGCGGAACAGTGGCAAGAGCAGGGGATCAGCGGGGGGAGCAGAGGGCTAGAATGAGCCCTGGAGCGGGTGCCGGAATGGGGGCTGGAACGAGGGCCAGTGTGGGCCACCAAATGGGAGGGCCAGAGTGAGCCTTGGAGCAGGCTGCGGAACAGGGGTTGAACGAGGGCCAGTGCGGCCTCAGAACGGGGTGCCAGAGCGATGGGGAGTTAGAGCAGGGACCGGAGCAAGCCTCAGAGTGTGCAAAAGGGGTGAATGTGTCAGAAAAAGTGGGGTGTATGAAAGAGGGAGATGTGTATGTGTGCCTGAGAGAGAGAGATGCATGTCTGTGAGTATGACGAAGGGAATTCTACCATTCAACTATCTGGTACTCAATTGGAGACCAAGTAAATCTTATTTACATTTAATTTTTCAGAAAAAATGTGTCAAAATCTTAAGGGATGACCCCAATACACTTCATCGCGTGTTACACAAAGTATACCTCCCATGCAGAATATACACCCGTGATTTCCCAAAATGCACAAATGTGGCTCACAGAGAAACCAACCTATTGTTAACAAGAGCTATGTAAATAATGATTCACCAAAATTATTTTGCTTTGAATAAGAAACTTGTGCCAAAGTTCTGCAATAAAATGTATTCACATTTTAAAATGAAATTTTGAAGAAAAAAAGATATACAGATATATTTAATATTAGAATCATACCTTCAGTGTGTCTCTATTTTGGTCTGGGAGGAGGAGCACCAGCAAGTTCAGAGCCTGTAGCTGAAGCTTTCTACTTGATAGATCTGTTAATCAAATATTTGTACCTGGTTATTGAATAGCATCCCACCTAAAAGTCCCCAAACCAAATTTGGATGAACTCCACGCAAATAAATCAGCTGGCTGAAATTCATTCGCTCAACTAAGAGGCCGAGTCCAGTCCAAATATCAGCCATGGGCTTCATTAACATCTTACATGAGAGCTTTTGCTGCCTGTCACCTCTCCACATACAGTTCACTCATCTTAACAACATAAATGTTGGGCAACTTCCGGTATGGTCTGATGGGAAGTCCTAGGAAAGGCTGGAGATAGCGAGAGTGGAGTGGGCTTTTTAGGATAACTGTGGGCCAAGGCAATCTTCTTTTAGCAACACAGGAAGGTTTTTCGATGTTTGAATTCAAAGAACAAGCTACTATTTGACAACTACAGCATTCAGAGGAATCCTGGAGTTATTAGAATAAGGCCTTGGAGTTAAAATAGCCCTGGGATTATTTCTTGGGTGCAGTTCCTACGCAACTACTCAAAACCTGCCTGGAGTTAAAATTCAGAACTTCCTGTTAAAATGAGTAATCAGTGAAGACAGAAATAAACAAAATAGGAAATGGAAGTCAAGCACAAGCAAGTACTGGGAGAAGGAGCAATTTTGTGTTTTCCTCTCAAGTTTAATTAGAGGCCATATATTATGCATATATTTACAGTGGACCCATCTTCATGCCAAGCATGCATTATGCAGTTGATTCCCCAGTTGGGTGTTTGGTAAAGAGGAATGCTTGATGGTGTTGTTAGGTGGGAAATTGCCAACCTGCAAATTATGTTTTCAGATCCATATAAATGAATGGACCATCAGGCCCAATGTTTCTGCACTGATATCCCTGCAACTACCGTTCCATTCCAGAGTGAGAGCAGAGAATTAGGCTTATTGAAAACTCAAGTCACAAGATTCTCATCGGAACCTTTGCGGTGTTTTCTGTTTATTAAATTATGTCAGGAGTTTACCCTTTCGCTTTCTAGCTGATGCAGCATGTTACCGCAAATATATATATATTCTAACAAATTATAAACATGAACTCATTTGGAGATCAGTACTATTATTCTTCGGGCAGCACGGTGGCGCAGTGGTTAGCATTGCTGCCTCACAGTTCGATCCCGGCTCCCGGCTAAATTGCCCCTTAATTGGAAAAAATTAATTGAATTGGGTACTCTAAATTTATTTTAAAAAAATAATAATATTATTATTCTTCCAGCTTCAGTCTAAAATCTTGAATGACCTCTGTGCAGAAAACAATTTTATTGTGCGCACATGAGAATTTATGTTTTGGATTGTTGCAGAGTCAGAGAGGTTCTATCAACAGGCAGGATCCAGATGCCGACCCCCATCTCTGACAAATCCCATTTTTGCTGGGAAGGGAAGAGAGTACGTGGTGGGTGGAGGTATGGTGAAGTATATAGGTACAATTTGCAAATCGGATGGCCCATTTAAACTTTGTACATAAGACAAGCAAACATGGTTTTTGCTCCAGGAATGATCTCAGCCTGAAGTGTATGCCTACCTGAAATTTTTCATATCATTTGACATTTGCTTTCGACAGCTTTCATTTACCATTAACTGCTCTCAATTGCGATCATTTTGTCGTCATTTGATATCACTTGCTCTCACAGGTAATCATCAGGCTATCATCTTATTTTATTTTCTCTCAAAATTGACCATTTAACTTTCATTTTCAATCAGAACCATACTTGCGATTCAAAGGATGGTCATCAACTGATATAATTGTCATCAATTTGTAGCTCTGCTGTGATCACAATGAAATGTGACTGTTTACAACGAAAATTTTCATAAGTCCCAGCTGATAATTTATGCAGTGTATAGGGTTACGCTTACCCTCCAATCAATCCCAATTTCTTCCCTCTCCAATCCTTGCCCCCTCCCCTTCTTTACCCCTCTCCCTCCAATCTCTCCTTTCCCCCTCCCCCTCCATCATTTCCCGCTGCCTCATTTCCTCCTCATCCACAATGGGGTTAGCTTTAAGCACACGAGGATAGCTTTGAGCCCATGGGGATAGCTTTGAGCACACCAGGATAGCTTCTACATACCAGGATAACTTTCGGCACACCAGGCTAGCTTTGACCACATGGATAACTTTGAACACACGGGGATAGATTTGAGGGTGCGGGGATAGCTGTGAGCACACGGGGATATCTTTGGGCATGCAGGGATATCTTTGAGCATGCAGGGATATCTTTAAGCACACGGGGTTAGCTTTGAGCACACGGGGATAGGTTTGAGCATGCAGGAATAGATTTGAGTGCACAGGAATAGCTTTGAGCCTGCAGGGAAAGCTTTGAGTGTGCAGAAATAGATTTGAGTGTGCAGTAATAGCTTTGAGCTGTTAGGGGTAGCTTTGAGCATGCAGGAATAGCTTTGAGCACATGGGGGTAGCTTTGAGTGCATAGGAATAGATTTGAGCATTAAGGAATAGTTTTGAGTGTGCGGGGTTGCTTTGAGCATGCAGAAATAGCTTTGAGCATGCAGGAAAAGCTTTGTGCATGCATGACAGCTTTGAGCATGCGGAGATAGCTTTAAGCATTCAGGAATAGCTTTGACCATGCAGGAATAGCTTTGCGCATGCAGGAATAGCTTTGAGCATGCAGGAATAGCTTTGAGCATGCAGGAATAGCTTTGAGCATGCAGGAATAGCTTTGAGCATGCAGGAATAGCTTTAAGCATGCAGGAATAGCTTTGAGCATGCAGGAATAGATTTGAGTGTGCAGTAATAGCTTTGAGCAGTTGGGGATAGCATTGAGTGCTTTGTCCTGAGGCAGGTGCGTCAAGCTGGGATATTTCCTGACTCAAGCTACTTGCCTCCATGTGAAAAATCGGGCCCTATGTTTCCATTTTTATTATGCATGCTAGTAAAACATGAGATTAATAACTTACTTTGTACAGCAAGAAAGGCATCAAGGTACTCGAGAGTGACGAGTGGATGTGGCAGTTCTCTTACAAAGAGCTTTAGTATACTTGCTGCATCATGCTGACGTACATTTTCCCAGTTAATGATTCCTTCATAGAACTTTGTTTCTAGTTCTTCACGTAGGCTCTTAAATCACATGGGAGAGAAAAGATGAACATATCACCTTCAACAACATCATCAGTACAGCATTATGTTACATTTTATAGTATTTGCAGTGCAGAAGGAGGCCATTCGGCCCATCGAGTCTGCACCGGCTCTTGGAAAGAGCACCCTACTTCAGCCCACACCTCCACCCTATCCCTGTAACCCTGCAACCCCATTTAACTTAAGGGCAATTTAGCATTGTCAATCCTCCTAGCCTGCACATCTTTGGAATGTGGGAGGAAATTGGAGCACCCGGAGGAAGCCCACGCAGACACGGGGAGAATGTGCAGACTCCGCACAGACAGTGACCCAAGCTGAGAATCGAACCTGGGACTCTGGAGCTGTGAAGCCACAGTGCTACCAACTGTGCTACCATGCTGCCCGTATTTGAGAGCAAAGTCCTGCATATCACTTAATATGCGTAATGTTGTTTACATCCCCTATGGATTTATCTTCATATGGGTAATCTGTTTGTTTTTACAAGTTAGATCTGTTGTATACCTGACTGATTCACTCGATTACCCTCACATGTCCCACTCTGAATTTCAGCAGCACTGAAATTACAGCCCTAATTTTAATATGATTGACCAATTAATCACATCTGAAAAGGGGCCTGCCAAACTTATCTGCACATCGAGCTCTTGAACAAAGACTATGAAAGACTATGTTGAAACAGTATGGACACATTTATCATCACAGCAATGAGTAGCAGAGTTCCCCTCAGCTTTCTCAAGCTTCAATGGAGGTCACTGTGGAGGAGGTTAAGGCATTCAGGAAGGTGCTGTCCCCAAGTACCTGCAGGAACAGAAATAATCTATAGCTGGACAGTGGTGGCTGAGAGCAACATCACCTCAGGACTGGGTTCAATGTACAAAACATGTCAATAATCTTCCAACACAAGCCAAGGTGCATAAAATCTTCATCACTCCATCTCTCTCAACAAAACTCCCTGGCAAAACTGGAGTCAATGGAAATCTTCACTGGTTGGACTCAAGCCAAGCACAAAGGAAGATGGTTGCGATTGTTCAAAATCAATTCTCTTAGTTACAGGACATCAATGCAGGAGCTCCTCAGGGAAGGGTTCTAGGACCAACCATCTTCAGCTGCTTCATCAATATCCTTCCTTCCAACATGAGTTCAGAAGTGAGGATGCTCGCTGATGATTGCACAATACTCAGTACCATACGCACTCCTGAAATACTGAAGTTGTCCATGCTCAGGTTCTGGACAATATCCAGACTTGGGCTGACAAGTGGCAAGTAACATTCATGCCACACAAGTTCCATGAAATGATCGTTGCCAACAAGACAGAATCCAACCATTTCCCCTTGACATTCAATGACATTACAATTGTTGAATCCCCCAATATCAGAGTGTGATGCAATAATCTCCACTTGCTGGATGAGTGCAGCATAAACAACACTTATGAAGCTCAACATCATCCAGGAAAATGCAGCCAACTTGATTGGCACGCCATCCATTTACTCCCTCCACCACTGATGCACAGTAGTGGCACTGTATACCATCTACAAGGAGCACTGCAGAAACCCATCACAGCTCCTTAGACAGCACCATCCAAATCCATGACGGCAACATCTAGAAGGACAAGGGCAGTTAAGTAGATGCATGGAAACACGACCACCCGGGTGATCCCCTCCAAGTCACTCAGCATCCTGACGTGGAAATTTGGGGCGCAATTCTCCGCCCTCGAAATGCTCTCGCTCAAGCGAAACAAGGCTGGTGAATAGCGGGAGAGACAGGAAACGGGAACCGCGCCTGCCGCCAAACAGTTTAAGATGCAACAAGCCTGCTCCCGTAAATGAAATCGAGATCTCGCCATCGCGTGGCGAGAAACCAATTATCACCACTTAAGCCATATTTCTATACAATTTACAAGTGTCACCCCATATCCAATGGCCTCGCCTGATTCAGCGCACTGCCCAGCAAGTGGTCACACTAGCACCGACTCGTACTCCTTTTGAAAAACGTGAATGCGGCAGAAGGGGAGGTGAGTAGCAAAGAGCCTGGGGCACCACCATGTCAATACCTGGATCATATGTACCCATCCTGTCCCTGCCCATCTGCACCATCGACCACCTATAAACCCCATCAACTGCCGAGGCTTTCTGGCTATGTGGCTGAAGGCTATTGCTAACAGGCAATTGGCAATAATGGTTAAGTGAGCATTTCACACAACCCAGCTGTTAGGTGAATTGGACATTCTGAATTCTCCCTCTGTGGCCCGAACAGGCGCCGGAATGTGGCGACTTGGGACTTTTCACAGTAACTTCATTGCAGTGTTAATGTAAGCCTACTTGTGACAATAAAGATTATTATTATTTAGCGAATTCCCAAGGGTGGATGGGCCATGTAACATGTGGGAGTCATTGCCTAGCATCCCAATCACACCTTGATGCCTGGACATTGTGTTTGAACACTGCGGGAGGCAACACCATACACGCAACAGCCAACACCCGGACACTCGGGATGGGACATAGCTCCAGTGACATGTCCACGGCCAGAGGGTGTTTGCGTGGAGTGATGGGCCAAGCGTTCGAAGAAAGTAACATACTAGTTGTGCACAAAGGTGTTTATTGTGTTCTACAATTCCCCACTCTCCCGATGGTGCTGCCCAATCGCACACCCCCAGCCCCCTCAGCTTCTACCTATTCCCTCCCACACTCACCCGGTGCTCTCAGTGATCCCTGATGTGCTTTGCCTTCCTAGCTCTACCACTATGTCTAGGTGTGTCCCCAGGATGCATATCTGAGGTGGAGGCAGCCAGCTGCTTACCCTGTCCCGTGGCCTTCGCTGCTCCTGCCAAGTGTCCTCTGGGGGCTCTGAGGCCGGAGGGCCCCGGCTCACTTGTCGGCAGCACATGGACAGCCATGCCGCCATGTCCTGTGTGCTGGCTGTGAGATGCAGCCTCATCAGAGGCATGAAAATTGGGGGAGCTGGTGGTCACTGTCGCCACTCCATCTGATGGGTCCGTCCTGGCAGCCGGCTATTGGGGTTTCCCATCGGGAATTCCATGGGCGTGAGGGCACTGCCGGCGAAACAGGGAATCCTGCCGACGGAGAATCCAGCTGGAAGTCTTTGTCACCACTTAACAAGTATCTATCAAATTTCAATTTATCTCGAACCGAAAGCCTTTTGAAGAAGGTTGTTCCAGATTTTTCACCGACGTTCGTGTTTCACATCTGAATGTTCTGGCTCTCATTTTAATATCCTCTTGCCATGAGCTCCCCTACATGCCTCTTCTTACAAAAAAACTGTGATTTAAAATACTCTACGGCAATTTCAACTGCCTGCTCTGTTCTCACTGGGAAAATAGTGTCAAAATCACCTTCAAGTGTTTTTTAGATCTGTGCACACGCAGCATAGATGGCTATATATTGACATTGCAGATGTAATTTAAATAACTTATTTAGACAATCACTCCAATAAAACTACTGCAGATTTACATATTTTCAGTTTGTACATGTGCAGGTAGTTTCCTTCCAATGAATATAAGTTCTTCTCAAAATACCTTAATTCTAGATGCAAGTCCAGGTATTCGTAGAATTCCTTCCGTATTCAACCCTTCCTCCTCTATGTGAATAATAAGCTGCAGAAATATTGGTAATTTCATGTTAGAAAATCGGTGTCACACCAACTAAAGTATCTAAATCAGAGATGAGCCAACTCGGCAACTGCAGAGAAGTTCCAACTATTTTGAATAATTGGGTTATCTAGATAACCCATACACAAAGCATATATATATAAAGACCTAGATCTCCCGAGGATCAGCAAACATTGTTAGATTGCCGCTTCATCTAAAAATTCCTGATTCAATGCTGCTCTTCATTTCCTCTGGGACCTACCAGGCCCAGCCTTTCCAATAATATGGAGTGCAGCATCCCTCAGAGAGCTCCATCAAAGCAGAGTAGGGGTGATGGAGGGGTGGAGAGAGCACAACCCTCTTTTTGTGGTACCACCTGCCGTTTGGTATGTTTAACTGTTAGTGAATGGGTGAATGGATGAGTGCATGAATGATTGTTAGGGTGGGTACATGGGTGACGTCAGTGGGTAAGTGGGAGGTAAAGGTAAAGTAGGGTAAAGGTAAAGTTGCCACAGTCCCAGATGACCATAGACTGCTTTCTACTTTGAGGGGGAGAGCTGATCGATGGTGATTTAACCTGAGGATCACCACACCTCAGGCAGGGGGCAAGGTTGAGAAGGCAGGACTTTCATGGATTACCACAGCCAGTATGGGATTTGAACCCACGCTGCATCATGAATCAGCTGTCTAGCCCACTGAGCTAAATCGGTTCCCCAATAAGGTCGGTGAAGTGGGTAATGTGGTATGGGATAGTTGGGTAATTGATCTCCAGCCCAGGCAACATCTTGGTAAATCTCCTCTGCACCCTTTCCAGTGCTATGCAGTCCACATCCCTCTTATGATGTGGATTCCAGAAAAA
This sequence comes from Scyliorhinus canicula, assembly GCF_902713615.1. Lineage (NCBI taxonomy): Eukaryota > Metazoa > Chordata > Chondrichthyes > Carcharhiniformes > Scyliorhinidae > Scyliorhinus > Scyliorhinus canicula. The sequence continues at coordinate 105,089,387 of NC_052151.1, forward strand.
TACTCTAGGTGTGGCTCATTCAATGTTTAATGCAGCTCCAGCATAATCTCCCTGCCCTTAAACAATATGCCTCGGCTAATAAAGTATACATATGTATTTGTAACCACTTGCCCTGTTACATTAAGGGATGGCGTACTGGAAACCAAGGTCCTCTGATCTTTCGTGCTTCCTATGGTCCTTCCGTTCAGTATGTATTCCCTGTTTTTCCTGTCCAAGTGCATCATCTCACACCTATCTGATTTGAATTCTATTTGCCGCTGATCAGCCCATCTGACCAGCCTATCTATATCCTCCTCACTATTTACCACCCCACAAATTTTCATATCATCTGCAAATTTACTGATGGTCATCATGGTGGTCAGGGGATAGTTGAGTGGTCAGGTCCAGGAGAAGTTTGGTGGTTAGAGACGGTCGCATCTGGTTGGTGAGGGTGATCTGATGGTCAGGGTGTTAGCTGTTAGCTAGGTGGTCTGGGGGTAATCAGGTGGTCGAGGGTATGGTTGAGGGAGGCATGGTGGGGTCAGGAGAATAGTTGGGTTGTTGAGGGTGTAGTTGGGGGTAGGAGGGGATGGTCAGAAGTTAGATTGAGGTCAGGGAGGTGGTTCAGTTGTGCAAATATCCAAGGATTAGACTAGATGTTCTTGTGCTCATTGCCTGGATAACTATCCAGAAAGTACATCAGAACTGTCCCATGTCTGCAACTCTCCCTAAGAGTCAAGATACTTTTGCAGAGGGTCTTGGGGTGCAGGGGAATTGCCTGTCGGAAGATGAAACTTCCCCAGCAAGGTCTGTGTGTTAACTTCCACAGGGTCCCACTGAGCATTGATGTCATACATCCAAGCTCAAATACGAAGTTAATGACTGAGGTATTATGAACACCGCACCCTCCAATGATTTATAGTATTAAGCCCCTAGTGTTTCAGATACTACACTATTATCCTGCCTTTTGCCGCCACTGTAGTGCTCTTGATCTGATTTCTTGGTTGCAAAAATGACTTTCTTTGATGTAACATTAAAAATCTGAGCAGAGAGCAGCACGATGGTGCAGTGTTAGCACTGGGACTACGGCACTGTGGACCCGGGTTAGAATCCCAGCCCTGGGTCACTGTCCGTGTGGAGTTTGCACATTCTCCCCGGGTCTGCATGGGTTTCACCCCAACAACCCAAAGATGTGCAGGTTAGGTGGATTGGCCACGTTAAATTGCCCCTTAATTGGAAACAATAACTGGGTACTCTAAATTTATTTTTAAAAAAGTATATGGTTAGCCTGTAATGACACAAGTTTTCGCTATTGTTATTATGTTACTATGTATTAACTAAAACATATGTAGGAAGTGATGTAGACGGTCATATTATAAACTGTGATTAATGCCACACACTTATGTTATGAATTCACTTTGTATAACCTTTATAAATGGTAATCATGGATACACACTTATATTAAGGACACACTTTGTATAACTTTAAATTTAATTCGGATTATAATCTTTTACAACAGTCATCATAAAATATTCTGTGAATTAGGAGCCTTTTTATTAAAAGTTAAATGATCCAGTGTAACTTTTTAGGGTTGCAGTAAGAAGCTAGTTGGGGCCTCATGGCCAGATAGGTGATAAGAGAGAGACTGATTCTTTGTTTTCATAAGAATCCAAGCTGCTGCCATTAGCCATTCTGGGAGGGAAGGAATTGGAAGCCATGAATTCCCCCCATATAAGATGAAGGAGTCTCCAGCGAGCAAATATCTAGGTATGTGACCTATCACCAATTCTAAAGGTCATGGGAGACTCCTCGGATATTAAGGTTCATAGTGTCACTATGGAGATCTTGAGGGTCTAGAATAAACATTACTTGTTAGGAAGAGGCCAGGCTACAGAATAATGGGAGGAGCAAAGAGGAATGATAAGACCGTCTAAAATGTATATAACCTATGCTGTCGCGTCTGTAAGCCGAGATGAGGTTTGTCTAACTCCCGACACGGAGTTTAAGGCAGACCTGCTCTCCTGGCCATTTCAAGACCTCTAATAAAGTCCATTAGCAGAATTTACCCCGTCTGATCCTTGTCTACTTTGCCGCGCCTAACATCCTACTATCAATAGTCAGGTGAATATATATTGCATTCTCTACTTACTTTCTGAATGATGAGTGGGACTTTGGTTCCTGGTACTTTTTTCTGATCTTGTTCCAATAGCAATGATAGTGGAACTCCGAACAATCCCATTTCTGAAAGCACATATTGAAAATCCTGAGTTCACTGAACTTTGAAGGACAACGTTTGCTCTCTCAATTCCATACATCTGATCCCGTTGCAATGTTTTATATGGTAATTTATATATTAAAAAATAATTTTATCTTTTTAAACATGTAGTGAGTTCAAAACTTAAGATCAGAAATAACTTGTTCACATTACAGAATGGTCCTAAACTGAAAAGAAAGGGAGGGAGAAGGGTTAGCTATTAACAGGTACTGAATCTGTGCGATTGATTTCATGATGTGGCTTCCAAACGAGCATATGAGCACCTGACTGATCATTAAACTAATGATCCATATTGCTTATACAAATTCAGACTCATTCTGGGCCTACAACTACGTGCCTTGGAGGCGGTTTTGCACCCCCGTTCGCCAAGAGCAAGAACGACGACCTGGGCGCACATTTCACAGGAGTCGGGAAACATGATTCTTGCTGGCAAGATCATGTTTCTCAATTTTCCACAACCCTCACCTATGATGTAACTAGGTTCTTGTCCACAAAGGGCGAGAACCTCATTGCAATATATTTGCATGAATTTTAATGTAATTAATGAGCCCCTGCCACATGAACCCCCTTCATTTAATACTCATCGTTCTTTGATGTGACATCATGTCGGGGAAGTTTACAACAGGTATGTACGGATGGCAAACAGCCAAGTGGATCCTGCCGGGTGCTCCAAGGTAAGTACAGTCCCCGGGGGAAAAGGACATGCCTGTGTAGTACCCTGGCACAGGTTTGCACTGCCAGGAGTGGGCGCTCTCGAGCCCCATGGGAGGGATTCCCCTTACGTGTGTTGTGAAGGATTGATGCTCATGAGGAGGGGAGTGTGCCACTGAGACTGTGATGGTGGGGGAGGGGGGAAGAGTGTCCTTGAGACTATGGACTGTGGTGGTACGTGGCAACCCGACGATGCCTGTGAAGCCGGGGGGGGGGGGGGGGGGGGGGGGGAAGAGAGGCCCTGTTACTTGTGTTGTGATAGTGGGGGTGTTTGGGGGAGGGGAGAGCACCGTTGCTTGTGCTGTGGTTGGGGAGCCCTCCCTATCCGTGGGGGGGGGGGGGGGGGTTTCCTTCTCTGCTGATTGGGGCGCCCTTTAAAGATGATCTAATTTCAGAGTACCAGACCAGAAAACCCCACCCGCGTAAATGGAAAATTCCAGCCCTTGTCACATAACCTCAGCAGCCAGAATATTTGAAGATTATGCTAGAATTAGGATTTTAAAAATAACCTCGTGCGGAATGTGATTGCACAGGAGGGGGTGCGCAGGAGATTCACCAGGATGTTGCCTGGGATGGAAAATTGCAGCTATGAGGAGAGACTGGATAGGTTGGGTTTGTTTTCCCTGAAGCAGAGGAGGCTGAGAAGGGAACTGATAAAGATATACAAAATTATGCACGACAATCGCCAGACAGGAATGTTCCCTTCCAGTCAGGGAACACTTCAGCAGTTAAGGGCATTCAGCCTCTAATCTTCGGGAATCGTTCTCCAAGGCAGCCTTCAGGACACGCGACAACGCAGAATCGCCGAGCAGAAACTTGTAGCCAAGTTTCACACACAAGTACGGCCTCAACTGGGAAATATGGAACATGCTGCCTGAGAAGGTGGTGGAGGCAGGAACTCTTGCAACATTTAAGAAGCATCCGGACAAGCACTTAAATCGCCAAAGCATAGTCGGCTGTGGACCAAGTGCTGGTAAATGGGATTAGTATAGATTGGTATTTGATGGTCTGCATAGACATGGTGGGTCGAAGCACCTGTTTCTGTGCTGTAAGACTCTATGGCTCTAATTGTTACCCTGAAATTGATCCCAGATTGAAGATCACACCTTTCTTATTGTGGCGACAAGAGTTCATTCATTTTATTACTTTGGCCTTTACTGTAAATCAGCCATCCCATCTGTTGCTATTTCTCGTAAATCCTTGACATGGTTGTGGAATGTGAAAAAGTATACGACAGAGAGCACTTTTTCCTGACTGACTTAACCCCACACACAGCACACATGATGCAATCCAGTGTTAGTTCAACCTGAGAGGAAATAATGCAATTAAGTCCATCCCCATGGAGGAAGAAAATCTAAAATTTCATGAATAATTAAAATAAATGAAAAGTTTATACACAAGGAGTTAAATATATCAACCTCACATGGAAGTAATGTTTAAACATTCGAAAATAATGTATTCTCATTAAGAACTAGGAGCAGGAGTAGGCCATCTGGCCCCTCGAGCCTGCTCCGCCATTCAATTAGATCATGGCTGATCTTTTGTGGACTCAGCTCCACTTTCCGGCCCGAACACCATAACCCTTAATCCCTTTATTCTTCAAAAAACTATCTATCTTTACCTTAAAAACATGTAATGAAGGAGCCTCAACTGCTTCACTGGGCAAGGAATTCCATAGATTCACAACCCTTTGGGTGAAGAAGTTCCTCCTAAACTCAGTCCTAAATCTACTTCCCCTTATTTTGAGGCTATGCCCCCTAGTTCTGCTGTCACCCGCCAGTGGAAACAACCTGCCCGCATCTATCCTATCTATTCCCTTCATAATTTTAAATGTTTCTACAAGATCCCCCCTCATCCTTCTAAATTCCAACGAGTACAGTCCCAGTCTACTCAACCTCTCCTCATAATCCAACCCCTTCAGCTCTGGGATTAACCTAGTGAATCTCCTCTGCACACCCTCCAGTGCCAGTACGTCCTTTCTCAAGTAAGGAGACCAAAACTGAACACAATACTCCAGGTGTGGCCGCACTAACACCTTATACAGTTGCAACATAACCTCCCTAGTCTTAAACTCCATCCCTCTAGCAATGAAGGACAAAATTCCATTTGCCTTCTTAATCACCTGTTGCACTTGTAAACCAACCTTCTGTGACTCATGCACTAGCACACCCAAGTCTCTCTGAACAGCGGCATGCTTTAATATTTTATCGTTTAAATAATAATCCCGTTTGCTGTTATTCCTACCAAAATGGATAACCTCACATTTGTCAACATTGTATTCCATCTGCCAGACCCGAGCCCATTCACTTAACCTATCCAAATCCCTCTGCAGACTTCCAGTATCCTCTGCACTTTTCGCTTTACCACTCATCTTAGTGTCATCTGCAAAATTGGACACATTGCCCTTGGTCCCAAACACCAAATCATCAATGTAAATTGTGAACAATTGTGGGCCCAACACGGATCCCTGAGGGACACCACTAGCTACTGATTGCCAACCAGAGAAACACCCATTTATCCCAACTCTTTGCTTTCTATTAATTAACCAATCCTCTATCCATGCTACTACTTTACCCTTAATGCCATGCATCTTTATCTTATGCAGCAACCTTTTGTGTGGCACCTTGTCAAAGGCTTTCTGGAAATCCAGATATACCACATCCATCGGCTCCCCGTTATCTACTGCACTGGTAATGTCCTCAAAAAATTCCACTAAATTAGTTAGGCATGACCTGCCTTTAACGAACCCATGCTGCGTCTGCCCAATGGGACAATTTCTATCCAGATGCCTCGCAATTTCTTCCTTGATGATAGATTCCAGCATCTTCCCTATTACCGAAGTTAAACTCACTGGCCTATAATTTCCTGCTTTCTGCCTACCTCCTTTTTTAAACAGTGGCGTCACGTTTGCTAATTTCCAATCCACCGGGACCACCCCAGAGTCTAGTGAATTTCGGTAAATTATCACTAGTGCATCTGCAATTTCCCTAGCCATCTCTTTTAGCACTCTGGGATGCATTCCATCAGGGCCAGGAGACTTGTCTACCTTTAGCCCCATTAGCTTGCCCATCACTCCCTTCTTAGTGATAACAATCCTCTCAAGGTCCTCACCTGTCATAGCCTCATTTCTATCAGTCGCTGGCATGTTATTTGTGTCTTCCACTGTGAAGACCGACCCAAAAAACCTGTTCAGTTCCTCAGCCATTTCCTCATTTCCCATTATTAAAACTCCCTTCTCATCCTCTAAAGGACCAATATTTACCTCTCATTTTGACTTTTGTTGCTTTATGATGTTTGAAGTCCACACCGAGTGTATCGTACAGAGCTGTCATTTCTATCAGGGCCAATGACCGGACTTTCTTCATATCCTGAGGTGCGAGATTTCCTGCTTTAGTGGTTCCTGTCTTTTCTTTTGGCAGCCGGTAGTTCTTAAGAATAAAAGAAACTTTTCCCAGCCTTAGTCCATCCCAAAATGCATCATAAACAATGAAATACTTTCCTAAAAATAAATTTAGAATACCTAATTATTTTTTTTTCCAATTAAGGGGCAATTTAGCATGGCCAATCCACCTAACCTGCACATCTTTGGGTTGTGGGGGTGAAGCCCACACAGACACAGGGAGAATGTGCAAACTCCACATGGACAGTGACCCAGGGCTGGGATTCAAACCCGGGTCCTCAGCGCCGTAGTCCCAGTGCTAACCACTGCGCCACGTGCCACCCCAACAATGAAATAATTTTCAAGCATGATCATTATTGTGATACAGCAAATTTCAGCATTTAATTAATGCACAGCAAGATCCCACACAAAAAAAAGCAACAAAATAAATGATTGGACCATCTGTTTTCTGGTGGTATTCCTTAAAGGATAAATGTTGGGTGGACTTTTGAATTTTACCAAGATCACTTTTTAAGCATCTATAAGGAAATGTAACACTTTGGTCATTATTTCATTATGGAGATATAGCAATGATATATGGAGATCTGCTTAATTGTCATATAGGGGCCTGGATATTAAGAATGGATTCGCAACAAAGGGCTAGCTTCAAAGAAATGAGGGATCAACTCAATCATGGATGTCCTGATGTGCTGATCGTCTGAGGGAATTGCCCAGAATCGATCCCAAACTCCTCTGGACCCTCCGCAAAATTCTCCAATCCTGAGTTAGAGATTTTGGACAGTTCTGATGTAGTAACCTGGAGAGTTATCCAAGAAATGTTAGATAGAAAAATCCTCATCGGAACTCTTGGGTAACAACAGATATAACCTCCAATCAATGACAGTGAGTCCCTCTGACACCCCCTCAATACCCTGACTACCTCCTGATGCCTAACTATCCCCAAATCCCCTTGACTACCACGATCTCCTAACTATTCCCTCAACTGTACCTGACTACCCCTCCCGACCACCGTCCCCGTTCCCCTGACTAATCTCCATACCCCCCCTCCCAACTAAATCCCTGACTCGCCCCGTCCCACCTAACACCCACCTACCTACTTGCTCAGTTACCCACCTCATCTATCTTACCCAGCTACCCATCAGCCACCCTACCCCATTACCAGCCTGCCCACTTGCCACCCAAATCACCTTCCACCCTACCCACCTGCCACCCTGTCCACCTACCACTCAACCCACCTTCCACCCTACCACTTACCACTTCACTCATCTGGAACCCTGCCCACCTAGCCAATTATCTTCCCCACCATCCTGTTCACTCAACCATTCATCCACTCGGGCCATTCACTACCATTCATACTGAACATTTAAACTTACCACATGGCAGCTAATACTATAAAAAGAGTATATCTCCATTCTTTCCCCAAAGCTACTCTGCTGCAAGTCCACCAATGGACTATAGATACGCTCTGCATTTCTGGAGAAGCCAGGCTGGGAGGACCCAGCCAGAATTTCAAAGCTGCTTTGTGTTTCAGAAAAATACGGTAGGAGCAGCAATCAAACGGTGAGAGTCCAGAGTCTGAGCCATGGAGCAAAATGAGACGTATTCACATTTCTTCTTTCAAAGGATACAGAGGGAGAGCATTTTGTGATCAGCAAACTGAAGGAAGATGTCTTGGTAACATTGTTGTAGCCAGAAACACTAAGCATCATCAAATCCTTTTCTGCCCGGCTATGCAACATCAAGCCCATTGACAACATGGCTTCCCTGTCTTTCCTGCCCCCTATAACAGACTTATAAGATGACAGCGCATGGGAAAGTTAGGACAAACTGGCAACTCCGAACGAGTGACAAAGGCCATTTGGTCTTTGAACTTTAGTAAAACTGAGTTATTTTTAAATCTGTGACTGGATCATTCCAGGCCTGCTGGAAGTGTGCAAGTGTATGTTTGTAGCTGGCATAATGCCAGAATCAATGAGGAAAGGCATCCTTACCCTCATCTACACGCAGGAGTGGGAGAGGGAGGAAATCGGAGATTGAGGGCCCATTTCAAAGCTGCATGTGACTACAAAACTGATCAGACTTTCACTGTACTTACCAAGAAGATCTTTAACAGCCTTGCGCTACCGTGAGATATGATTGCCTGTGCATGCAATAGGGAGGTGAACAACTGCCTCACCAAATGAACCAGGAGAAAGCCTTTGGCAAAGTATTGCAAACTCACATGATGGATGTGCTCTCCAAAATGAGGTTTGGCGGTGGGAAACTGCAAATACAAATCGATGAAATAGGAACAGAAGTAGGCCATTCAGCCCCTCAAGCCTGCTCCACCATTCAATAAGATCACGGCTGATTTGTTTGTGTTTCCAGTTCCAGATTCCCATCTGGCCCTGGTAACATTTGATTCCCTTGCCGATCAAGAATCTATCTATCTCCGTCTAAAAAATATTCAGTGACCCCCACCTTCTGAGGCAGAGCAATCCAAAGTTGCACAACCCTCTGAGGGAAATATTTTCTCCTCAAAGAAGTTGACCCCTAATTTTAAAATAGTGCCCCTAATTCTAGACTTACCCACAGAGGGAAACTTCCTTTCTACATCCTTCAAGTCAAGACCATTCAGGATCTTATATTCTTCAATCATGCCATCCCTCACTCTTTTAAACTCCAGTGAAAACAAGACCAGTCTGTCCAACCTTTCCTCACAAGACAACCCCCTCATTCCAGGTATCAGTTTTGTAAACTTCTCAACTGCCTCCAATGCATTTACATCCTTCCTTGAATAAGGAGACCAAAACAGCACACAGAGTTTGAGATGTGGGGCTGGATTCTCCGCCCCGCTGTGCAACATTTCTGTTTCACCCCGCCGGTGGATGCTCCATTTCACCGGTTGATCAATGGGGTTTCCCATTGTGGGGCAGCCCCATGCCATTGGGAAACCAAAACAGAGCATCCCGCCGGCGGAGAATCTAGCCCCTGATCTCACCAATTCCCTGCATAACTGAAGCGTATCGTCTTTATGTTTATGTTCAATTCCTCTTGATGTAAAGGATAACATTCTGTTAGCTTTCTTAATGACCTCCTGTACCTGCGTGATAACATTTCGTGACTCATGCACCAGAACACCTAGATCACTCTGCACCTCGGAATTCTACAGCCTCTCTCCATTTTATTCTCTTGCCAAAGTGAACAACTTCACATTTTCCCACATTATACTCCATCGGCCTGATTTTTGCCCACTCACTCAACCCTTTTATATCCATCTGTGTCATATCTATATTTGTTTCATTTGCAAATTTAGCTCCCGTGACTTTGTTCCCCTCATCCAATTGAGGTCTCAGCACAGACCCCTGCAGGACTCCACTCGGCATATCCTGCAAATCAGAAAGGGACCCATTTCTGCATACTCTCTGTCTTATGGCAGTCAAACTTCTATCCCTGCTAATATGTTACCTTGTACGTCATGAGCTTTTATTTTCCCACAATAACATTTGATGCGGCACCTTACCAAATACCTTCTGGAAAGCCATGTCTACAGGCTCCCTTTTATCCACAGAGTATGTTACTCCTTCAAAGAACTCCAATATCCATCACTTTTAAGACCCGAGGATGAAGTCGATCAGGAAGCGGAGACTTGACAGCCTGTGGTTTGCTCAGTATTGCTTCCCTAGTGATTGTAATTCACCAAGCTCTTCTCTCCCTTCCAACTCCTGATTTACATTGTGGTCACTGCTACCCAGGGGTGGCTTTACTCTGAGTTCATTCATTAATCCGGTCGCATTACACAATACCAAGTCTAATATTACCTGCTCTCTGCTTGGTTCTAGAATGTGATGCTCTAAGAAAATATCTAAATGCATTCTCTAAAAGCATACTATGAAGTCCTCCTCCAAGCTATTATTGTCATTCTGATTTATGTGTCAATTAAAATCACCCAGAATTGTTGCCGTCCCTTTATCACAAGCGCCCAATATTTCATCTTGTGCATTTTGTCCTACATTGTAGGTACTGTTAACTACAGACTGGAGAAGTAGGGAGTTGTTCTCATTGAAGCAGCAAAGTTTAAGGGGAGGTTTGATAAATGTGTTTAAAATCATAAAGGATTTTGATAGAGTAAATAATGAGAAACTGGTTTCAGTGGCAGAAGAGTTGGAAACCACTGAACACAGATTTAAAGGAATTAGCAAAAGATCAGAAGCAATATGAGGGAAAAAAAACTTGTGCAATGAGTTCTAATGATTAATTTAAAGGGTGGAGGAAGCAAATTTAACAGAATCTTTCAAATGGGAATTGGATATGTATTTGAAGGGGAAAACTTTGCAGTGCTGTGGAGCTAATTAGAAATCTCTCTCAAAGAGCTAGCACACTCACAAAGGACTAAATGTCCTCCTACTTACAGGCAAAGATGCATCATCCTCTCCTTTGGGATTTATGTTGCTTGATTTTTCTTTCATATTTGCAGCTTGCTCAGAGTAAGATATTTCTAAATTGATATCAGCTGTTTGTTGAACACCTTCATCCTTGGTATGCAGGTTAATCAGCTGGACTGGAAGGAAAAGAGGTGCTGGTTATTGTCCTGAGTGTTCGCCGAACTGAGAAATAGACTTCATTACTTACTGTTCCTTCACATCTCCTGCAGCAAAATTCTACTTTATGAATGTGGGACATAAACAGCATTGGAATCAAAGAACAATCTACAGGTTAAATATCCTTTATCCGTACACCCGAAAACTGAACACATTCAAAAACTAAACTTATTCTGAACAGCTATGCAATTAATTTGTATGTTAATAAAACAATGTGATGTTATATTACAGGTGTAATAAGTATTAACAGGTAAGAAGTAGTGATTTTTGGCAAATGGAGAAACTATGAAAGAAATTATGATAAGGTAACCTGTTTCTACCCTACAACTTGTCCCAAGAATAAAGTATATGAACATTGTGATTATAGCTAGCCCAGGCTTAGCCTATAAGCCTGCCATATATGCTGTAGATCCGAAAACCGGAAATATCTAAATACCAAAATGCAAGGGTTTCAGATAAAGGATACTTGATCTGTATTATATATTTTAAAAAGCGAACACATCACAACGTTTTATAGGAATTGTACATGTTGGTAGCATGGTATGCATAAATCATGATCTGTCACAGCACACCTAGAAATCATGAACTCAACTTCGGAATGGTGAAAGTTAAAAGAAAAAAAAATGCTTCTGTAGGAATTGCAGAACTTATTTTTAAAAGCATGACAAATGTTTGGCCTCAATAAGCAATTAAAAAATTAAACAAGGCATTGAATGAAATGTACCCACTGATAGCAAGAGCTGAACATGGCCCATAATGTACAAAGTCAACTCTTGTCGCTCAAAACTGAATATGTGAGCCAAGAATTGTTTCATCTAGTTGAGCGATGGTAAATGGAAAACAAGTGGCATAAAAGCCAAAATGGTAAATATGAGCAGAATAGTCTTTAAAATATATGCCATACCTTCCATTTTGTCAGTGGAATCTTCTCTTTCATTTTCATCACGTGTAGCAGCTGAAGATTCAGCTTCATTTGAACTTGAGGCCTGAAAGTCAATATAAAGTCCCCGTCTATAACTGTGTAATTCAGCGACAATCAAGTGATCACAGAGTGATAGTGATGGCTGATATTATTCCCTCATTAGCTGAAAGACTAATGGAGGAAAGGTGACAACTCAAACAGCTGGGCTATAAAGAATAATGAAAGGAACAGAATGCAAAATGAAGTGTTACAAACTTCCCTCTTGCGACAGAAATAAATGGTGTGCACTTGTGGAGGATACACAGCTGAGGGTAAATAACCTTGCTTTCATAAAATAACCTTTCCACTTACATTTATTTTGGAGGCATTCATATTTTTACAGTACAGAAATAAGAATATTTTTTGAAAATCTGTTCTATAATTTCTCCTTGTGGTATTTGCTTTTTGCACTTCAGTTTGGCTACATGATTTCCAATAACTCAGAGGCAAAGAGCAGGAGTTGCTGCTGTATTGTGACTTTTACTGTGAAACCTGACTACCATTAGGCCGGACAGCACAGGAAAAGAGATTATGATAAGGTAACCTGTTTCTACTCTGCAACTTGTCCCAAGAATGACGTATATGAACATTGTAGTACCAGAGCAAAAAAAAGGAACCTTTGACTTTGTGATAGCATTCATATCGCTGGATCCAAAGTCCTGCTTAATGAGGACGTAAGCAGCAGCACTGAATTCTGGCTTGGTCTTCAGTTTGTAACTTGTGCCTAGTGGGTATAGATTATGCCCCACAATATGTGGGTTGTGGGAGTTCAGAAAACTCTCCCAACAAATAGGACCAACTACTGACATAAAGGTTGAGCAGATAGAACATAGAACATAGAACGATAGAGCGCAGTACAGGCCCTTCGGCCCACGATGTTGCACCGACATGGGAAGTCAAAAACTAAAGGCCATCTAACCTACACTATGCCATTATCATCCATATGCTTATCCAATAAACTTTTAAATGCCCTCAATGTTGGCGAGTGCACTACTGTTGCAGGTAGGGCATTCCACGGCCTCACCACTCTTTGCGTAAAAAACCTATCTCTGACCTCTGTCCTATATCTATTACCCCTCAATTTAAGGCTATGTCCCCTCATGCTAGCCACCTCCATCCGCGGGAGAAGGCTCTCACTATCCACCCTATCTAACCCTCTGATCATTTTGTATGCCTCTATTAAGTCACCTCTTAACCTTCTTCTCTCTAACGAAAACAACCTCAAGTCCATCAGCCTTTCCTCATAAGATTTTCCCTCCATACCAGGCAACATCCTGGTAAATCTCCTCTGCATCCATTCCAAAGCTTCCACGTCCTTCCTATAATTTTTTTTTTTTTATAAATGTTTTTATTCAGTTTTCATATTTTATATTGAACAAATTACAAATTGTTAGGAGAGAAAAAGAACAAAAAAAAAAAAAAAAAAAAAAAGAAAAAAAACAACAAACAAACACGCAAAAATTAACATACATATTTACAGGTAAGCATCTTCGTAGTAGTAACTGCGCCCCCCCCCCCCCCCCCCCCCAACATGTTTATTTAGTTTGGTTTTGGGCCTTAGCTAGCCATCGAACCCCCGTACCGAACCTGTAGCCCCTCCCGCTACCTTCCCCCGACTATTCTTCCTCGTCCTTCCTATAATGAGGCGACCAGAACTGTACGCAATACTCCAAATGCGGCCGTACCAGAGTTTTGTACAGCTGCAACATGACCTCATGGCTCCGGAACTCAATCCCTCTACCAATAAAGGCCAACACACCATAGGCCTTCTTCACAACCCTATCAACCTGGGTGGCAACTTTCAGGGATCTATGTACATGGACACCGAGATCCCTCTGCTCATCCACACTACCAAGAATTTTACCATTAGCCAAATAGTCCGCATTCCTGTTATTCTTTCCAAAGTGAATCACCTCACACTTCTCTACATGTTCACATCATAGCTGGGCAGATTGTTAATGAGCCTGTAAATCCTCCAACCTCTAATGTGCAAGGGAAGAGTCTGAGAATATAGAAACGAAAGCCAGAACAATGGCTAACAGAATAGATATTTCACCAATACTGACTGACAATCTGGGGCAGAATGTTTCCAATGGTAAGGTTATGTGTGAGATGCATTTTTTACAAAACTAACAAGAGGAGCATTTTGTTCAAGTTTTTGGTCGACTTGCCCATTCACAATGGCATGTGCTGTTCACATGCTTATATTCTTCAAATTCTGGACCAATGTAGCATTTAAAAAACTATTGTTGGAAAAAGATAGTTGCTTTAAATATTCAGTGTTCAGATTGTGTTTTACATTTATTGAATTCATAAAAAAAGGACAGGCATGTTTTCCTTTCCCCAAGGCAAAAAATCAAAAGAGATGATCTTGTGTTGTCGGTTGATACTATAATGGGAGCCTGATTTTATATTGAAATGAAAAATGAAATGAAAATCGCTTATTGCCACAAGTAGGCTTGAAATGAAGTTACTGTGAAACACCCCTAGTCGCCACATTCCGGCGCCTGTTCGGGGAGGCTGTTACGGGATTTGTGGCCATTTGTGGCCTCTTTCTGGTTTACTTTAAATGACAGCACAAGAGACAGTTTTAAAAGGGACACTGGAGGCAGGATGTCATTTCACCACAACAGCTAGTATTTATCTAGCACTGTGAACACAATGAAACAGCCCATGTTGCTTCACAGAGCAAAGTTTAGCACTAGGCCACATAAGGTGGAATTAGATGGCCAAAAGTTGGGTCAATAAAGTAAACTTTAAGGAGTGTCTTCAGGAAAAAAAATAGTAGGGGGGAGGAGAGATTTGTTGAGAGAGTTACAGAGCTCGGACCCTCAGTAGTTGAAGGCGTGACCACCAATGCAGGAAGTTAAAATCGGAGAGGCAGAAGAGGCCACTATTAGAGGAGTGCAGTTGTATAGGAGGGTTGTGGGGTTGGAGGAGATTATAGAGATCGATAGGAGGGATTTGAAAACAAGGATGGGAATTTATAATCAAGATGTTGCTTGACCAGGGGGCAATGTAAGGCAGTGAACCAGTGGTCATGGGAGAACGGGAAATGGTGCAAGTTAGGGCGCAGGCACCAGAGTTTTGGATGGCCACGTGCACCAAGATGAGAGTGTGGAAGGCCAGCCAGGGGTGCGAGGAAATAGTCAAGTCTGGACATGTGAGAGGCATAGATGAGGGCTGCAGCAATAGATAAGCTGGGGCAGGGCGGAATTGGGCAGTTTTACACAGGTGGAAATAGGCCGCCTTAATGCTCATTTGGAAGCTCATCTCAGGGTCAAAGGTTACATCAAGGTTGACAAGATTCACTTGAAATGCAGTTCTGAGACTATGGGCTGGATTCTCCGGTCCCCAAAATACGTGATTCTCGGCGGCACGGTGTTCATTGGCGGAGGGATTCTTTCTTCCCCGCCGCTTGCTAGTGAGTTTTCCCAATGAAGCCACACCCTGCTGCTGGGAAAGCCCCAGTGGGTATGCACTGCTGGCAGGAACAGAAAATCACGGCGAACGGAGAATTCTAGACTTTGTAAATTGAGTTGGACCTTTAGACCTAGAATTGTGTGTGGAGTATTAAGGAATTAAGATTGATTATAAAGAAACAGACAAGTGTCCTGAATCATGGAGAACCCTCAAAGGCAATGAGGAGGAAATGGAGAGTGGGATTTTCCGGCCCTTCCTGCTGGCAAGATTTTCTGGTTCCACTGAAGGTGACCTCCCCCTGAAGCGGGTTCCCCGGTGGCAGGACGAGCAAGCCATACAAAACGGCACAGACCTCTGCGGGAACAGAAAATTCCAACGGCAGCCACTGGCGAGCCGCCTGTGGGAAACACCGCGCAAGGGCGGGGATCTCGGTCACAGTCATTGTGTTGTGTTGTGGCATCAAGTACAATATACATCAGTGGTGTGTTTTCCTCCCGGTTTATTTGAACTAAAATCTTAAGTCTAAAAATTAATTTTGGTGATATCAGCCAACAAATTCTTTATGGCATTTCTTATTCAGCACTTTAAGTATGTTAACCCATTTTACGGGAAATGTGTTGAATCCTCTACTTATAATAATTGACTGAGGAATGTCAAGATTAATAATTTAGCTTTCATCTGCTTACATCACCAATAGCAATGTTGAAGCAATGGTTGCCTGTCAGTAAAGTGTGACTTTTGAGTGCACAAATGTATTTAAAGTGTTTTTCGATTCCGTTACATTGTTTTATATTGGTACAGATGTCCTCTGTGGATTCCATGAATGACATAGTAAAAAAAATGGAACTTGCCGTATGGAGAAACTGAAACTCAAAATCCATTCTTATCTCTTGGTACATTCCAGTCCCAATACACTGTGCCAGTGCACAACCCGTCTCTGTTGAACTCTATTCAGGAGGGTTCAATTTTATCATTGTACAGGTTGTTGCTCGTATTCCGTTTACCTACCCTTGGCATCTTTGCAGGTTACTAGACCATAAAGAATGTCCACTCCAGGCAATAAACAGAAGGATGTAGATTACGCCATCCATGACTCTCTCCTCTGAATTTCCCTGCTGCAAGAAATCCTGCAGCTTGTAATGTTCACTGTTTAGTATTCTATTTCACTTCTGTTTAATTTTCCATTTCCCTTCTTTTTCTGAATGTTTTGGACAAGTTTCCACATTAAAGGCATCATACAAATGCAAGTTCTTGTTGTCACTATAAGATTTAGAGGCAGAATTAGGCCATTTGGCCCATCAAGTCTGCTCCACCATTTGATCATGGTTGATCTCATCCTGGCCTTAACTCCACCATCCTGTCTGTTCTCCATAACCTTTCAACCCGTTACCAATTAAAAATCTGTCTAACTCCTCCTTAAATTTACTCACTGTCCCAGCATCCACCGTGCTCTCGG
The DNA here is from genome assembly GCF_902713615.1 of Scyliorhinus canicula. NCBI lineage: Eukaryota > Metazoa > Chordata > Chondrichthyes > Carcharhiniformes > Scyliorhinidae > Scyliorhinus > Scyliorhinus canicula. The sequence continues at coordinate 105,106,172 of NC_052151.1, forward strand.
GTAGCGAATTCCACAGATTCACAAGTAGTTTCTTCTCAAATCCGTTTAAATTTGTTGCTCTTATCCTAATACTACGACCTCGTCTTCTAGAATGGCCTACAAGAGGAGGCATCCGCTCCACGTCTACTTTATCCACACCTTTTATCATCTTGTATACCTCAATTTCATCTCTCCTCATTCTTCTGAACTCTAGAGAGGAATAACGCTGCTTAAATTCGTAGGTGGTGTTCTTCCCATTTCTCTTTGGAGAGATTCTGGCAGAAGTCCCAGAGGAATGGTGCAAATTATTGATAACATTGCATCTCTGGGAGATCTGCGAGGCTCCCACTTGCTTACTCCAAGTTGGAGCAGGAAATCAGGAGAACCCCATAGAGTTTCAGGGCCCAGGACAAACTAATATTCCAAGCATATATTTTAAGTCCTGGTGCCTTTAACTGCAATGGTTATTCTTTGCCTTTTCATAACGTCGGCTGCAAGCGGCCTTTAAAATGGGCGCGAACATGTAGAAAAAATTTGGCATGCACAATTTATCATTTCACTTCATTGTTCCTTGATTACCTGGAGTAATTTTAAAAGGTGTAATGAAGTAAGTAGTTTATGTGTGTTATGTTCCTGTCTCCATCTATATTAGAATAAAAGGAATGCAAATCATGATTAGTCATATTCATTCTTGCATTACCTTTTTCACAATGGTATTTCCATGCTCACCTGTGTACTGTTTCTCTGTAACCATTTTTTATTCATTCATTTTATTCATTTATTTTTTATCACTTTAGTTTTTTTACAAGTTTTTGGGGGGGTTATTCATTTTATTCATTTATTTTATTAATTTATTCTTTACTTTTTTCATTTATTTTATTCATTTTTTTTTTACAAGTTCGGGCGGGGGGGGTGGTTTATTTAATAAAATTTTACGGAAGAAATGCAGAACTTTGGACAGATGGAGACTCCATACTTTCAGACAGCGGAAGGCTTCACTTTCATCCAACAGGTTCTAATGGAGGAGCGTATACGAGGGCAAAAGGACCGAAAACCATTTCCTCCATTTTATCAGCAGCAAACAAGGTAAGAGAAAATGGTAGGTGGCTCAGGTCGGCTGGCGTGGGTCACACAGGTCGGCCGGCGTGGGTCACAAAGGTCAGCCGGCGTGGGTCGCGAAGGACAGCCGGTTGGGTCCTGAAGGTCGGCTGAATTGGGTCCCGAAGGTTGGCCGGTTGGTAAAAATGGGTCCCCAGAAAAAAAGTTTGAAGAACACAGCCTTATTATATGGGGAGAACCATCTTAACATTGGCAAGTCTCCACCCCATAAGCCCTTTTTAGGATAGGAGTTAAACTAAAAAGTAGGACCTCAAAGGTAGTAATCTCAGGATTGCTGCCAGTGCCACAAGCTAGTCAGAGTAGGAATGTCAGGATAGATAGGATGAATGCGTGGCTCGAGAGATGGTGCAAGAGGGAGGGATTCAAATTCCTGGGGCACTGGAACCGGTTCTGGGGGAGGTGGGACTAGTACAAACCAGACGGTCTGCACCTGGGCAGGACTGGAACCGATGTCCATGGGGGGGGGGGGGGGGGGGGGGGGGTGTTTGTTAGAGCTGTTGGGGAGGGTTTAAACTAATGTGGCAGGGGGATGGGAACCGCTGCAGGATGTTGGAAGGAGTAAAACAGGGACAGAAGCAAAAGGAAGTAAGGAGGAAAGTGTAAGGCAGAGAAGCCATAGTCAAAAATCAAAAAGGGCGACAGTACAAGATACAGTGACTGAGGGGAGCTCAGTGAATAGGCCCAGTAATGCTAAAAGGAATAAAAACGGGAAGTAAAAACATTAATGGTAAGTGACGTGGCAGGTTGTTACATGAAGATGTGGGTTCAACGACAAGGAAAATTAGGAGAAAAGTTAAGAGCAAATATAACTTCCGAGAGGTTACTGATCGAGGTGTTAAGATTCAAAACAGAGGTAAAAAAAAGCCAACATAAGTGTACTTTACCTGAATGCTCGTAGTATTCGGATAAAAGGTAAAGGAGTTGATGGCACAAATCATCGTAAATTACTATGATTTACTGACCATTACTGAAACATGGCTAAAGGATGGTCACGACTGGGAGTTGAATATCCGAGGGTATCAAACTATTTGGAAGGACAGAGTGGATGGTAAGGGAGGTGGTGTAGCTCTGTTATCTAAGGATAACATCTGGGCAATAGTAAGGGATGACATCGGTGCTATGGAGGATAAGGTTGAATCCATTTGGGTGGAAATCAGGAATAGTAAGACGAAAAAGTCACTGATAGGAGTAGTCTATCGGCCACCAAATAGTAACATTATGGTGGGCAGGCAATAAACAAAGAAATAACTGATGCATGCAGAAATGGTACAGCAGTTATCATGGGGGATTTTAATCTACATGTCGATTGTTTTAACCAGGTCGGTCAAGGCAGCCTTGAGAAGGAGTTTATAGAATGTATCGTGATAGTTTCCTAAAATGAAATGAAATGAAATGAAAATCGCTTATTGTCACGAGTAGGCTTCAATGAAGTTACTGTGAAAAGCCCCTAGTCGCCACATTCCAGCGCCTGTCCGGGGAGGCTGGTACGGGAATCTGACCGTGCTGCTGGCCTGCTTGGTCTGCTTTAAAAGCCAGCGATTTAGCCTGGTGAGCTAAACCAGCTAAACAGTATGTAATGGAACCTATGAGGAAAAAGCGGTCCTACATCGTGTCCTGTGTAATGAGACAGGATTGATTCATGATCTCATAGTTAGGGATCCCCTCGGAAAGGAGCGATCACAATATGGTGGAATTTAAAATACAGATGGAGGTGAGAAGGTAAAATCAAATACTCATGTTTTGTGCTTAAACAAAGGAGATTACAATGGCTTGAGAGAAGAACTAGCTAAGGTAGACTGGGAGCAAAGACTTTATAGTGAAACAGTTGAGGAACAGTGGAGAACCTTCCAAGCAATTTTTCACAGTGCTCAGCAAAGGTTTATACCAACAAAAAGGAAAGACGGTAGAAAGAGGGAAAATCGACCGTGGATATCTAAGGAAATAAGGGAGAGTATCAAATTGAAGGAAAATGCATACAAAATGGCAAAGATTAATGGGAGACTAGAGGACTGGAAAATCTTTAGAGGGCAACAGAAAGCTACAAAAAAGCTATAAAGAAGAGTAAGATAGATTATGAGAGTAAACTTGTTCAGAATATAAAAATAGATAGTAAATGTTTCTACAAATATATAAAACAATAAAGAGCGGCTAAGGTAAATATTGGTCCTTTAGAGGATGAGAAGGGAGTTTTAATAATGGGAGATGAGGAAATGGCTGAGGAACTGAACAGGTTTTTTGGGTCGGTCTTCACAGTGGAAGACACAAAATAACATGCCAGTGACTGATAGAAATGAGGCTATGACAGGTGAGGACCGTGAAAGGATCACTGAGGAGGTAGTGATGGGCAAGCTAATGGGGCTAAAGGTAGACAAGTCTCCTGGCCCTGATGGAATGCATCCCAGAGTGCCAAAAGAGATGGCTAAGGAAATTGCAAATGCACAAGTGATAATTTACCAAAATTCACTAGATTCTGGGGTGCTCCCGGCTGATTGGAAATTAGCAAATGTGACACCAATGTTTAAAAAAGGAGGTAGGCAGAAAGCGGGTAATTATAGGCCAGTGAGCTTAACTTCGGTAGTAGGGAAGATGCTGGAATCTATCATCAAGGAAGAAATAGCGAGGCATCTGGATAGAAATTGTCCCGTTGGGCAGATGTAGTATGGGTTCATTAAGGGCAGGATGTGCCTAACTAATTTAGTGGAATTCTTTGAGGACATTACCAGTGCAGTAGATAACGGGGAGCCAATGGATGTGGTATATCTGGATTTCCAGAAAGCCTTTGACAAGGTGCCACACAAAAATTTGCTGCATAAGATAAAGATGCATGGCATTAAGGGTAAAGTAGTAGAATGGATAGAGGATTGGTTAATTAATAGAAAGCAAAGAGTGGGGATTAATGGGCGTTTTTCTGGTTTTCAATCAGTAGCTAGTGGTGTCCTTCAGGGATCAGTGTTTGGCCCACAATTGTTCACAATTTACATAGATGATTTGGAGTTGGGGACCAAGGGCAATGTGTCCAAGTTTGCAGACGACACTAAGATGAGTGGTAAAGTGAAAAGTGCAGAGCATACTGGAAGTCTGCAGAGGGATTTGGATAGGTTAAGTGAATGGGCTAGGGTCTGGCAGATGGAATACAATGTTGACAAATGTGAGGTTATCCATTTTGGTAGTAATAACAGCAAACGGGATTATTATTTAAATGATAAAATATTAAAACATGCTGCTGGGCAGAGAGTCCTGGGTGTGCTAGTGCATGAGTCGCAAAAAGTTGGTTTACAGGTGCAACAGGTGATTAAGAAGGCAAATGAAATTTTGTCCTTCATTGCTAGAGGGATGGAGTTTAAGATTACGGAGGTTATGCTGCAATTGTATAAGGTGTTAGTGAGGCTACACCTGGAGTATTGTGTTCAGTTTTGGTCTCCTCACTTGAGAAAGGACGTAGTTCTTATGTTCTTATGAGATCCAAGCTTCAAGAGAATGAGAAGCCTGATTTACGGATCTCTTTTCGACTAAAGGTGCCCTCTTACCTGTGGACTAAAGATGTCCCTGACATCAGGGAACTGTTGTTTGTTCTTTTTCCTCATTGTCATTGTAAATGTTTCCACTCTTCTCTGAACAGCTTCCGCTTGGGTACGGGTTAGGGTTGACAGTAATGTTATGCTCTCCTGCGTGTCTCCACTAACTAGGCCTGAAAGGCCAGCATCCTTCAGCCATTCTGCCTCCACTTCCCCCTCTACACAGGAAGCAAAAGGAAAAAAATGAGTGCAAGACTGTGACAATGAAGACCTTTTATGAATTAAGCGGTTTTAAAAAATAGTCCACCCCTACAATTTGGGGCTAGATTCTGAAACCATGGCTGGAATTTTCCAGCACTTCACGCTGGTGGGACCGGCACTGGCACACCAGACTTTGCAGTGGCGAGGGTTGCATTCAGCAGGAAATCGCAGTGACAGGAGATCCAGCCGCCTGCAATGGCAGTTCGTCTCCGCCACTGTGAAACACGTGGTGTACTGTGCAGAAAGTCCCACCCAGAGGTGCCAGCTGTAATTAAATATATTCCTGGAAGTTTCATCACATGACTTGTAGGACACTGGCGGACATATCAATGCTCACTCAGCCTGAGCTGATCATTGTTTATTGCCATTTACAGCCATTTCGTAGATTCATAGACTTTACAGTGCAGAAGGAGGCCATTTGGCCCATCGAATCTGGATTGGCCCTTGGAAAGAGCACCTCCACTCCATAACCCAGTATCCCCACCTATCCTTTTGGACACTAAGGGGAAATTTAGCATGGCCAATCCACCTAATTTGCACATCTCTGGACTGTGGGAGGAAACCAGATCACCTGGAGGAAACTCACGCAGACATGGAGAGAATGTGCAAACTCCACACAGTCAGTCACCTTTGGCCGGAATTGAACCCGGGACCCTGGGGCTGTGAGGCAACAGAGCCAACCACTGTGACTCAATTTCTCAGGAAATCCGCCAGTGTCTTACAAGTCATGTGATGAAACTTCCCTGGTACCTCCGACCACGCAGACTACCCGCAGCTCGGCGCAGTCATCCTCGATCGGTCGCGGCCAAAACATCTGAAGAATTCGATGATGGCCTTCCGGGTCAATGGTCACGAGACCCCCAGTCTTTTCGACTCCGGGAGCACAGAGAGCTTCGTCCACCCCGACACGGTGAGGCGCTGCTCCCTCCACATCTACCCCGCGTCCCAGACTATCTCGCTTGCCTCCAGATCCCATTTGGCAAAGATCCGGGGGTACTGTGTTGCGAACCTCGCGATACAGGGCGCTGAGTACGCCCATTTTAAACTGTATGTCCTCCCTCACCTCTGCGCCCCTCTACTGCTTGTCTCGACTTCCAATGCAGCCACCGAAGCCTGACCCTAAAATTCGGCGGACCCCTACCCCACCTCACTGTATGTAGTCTCCTGACCCTTAAGATCACCCCACCTTCCCTCTTTGCAAATCTCACCCCTGACTGTAAACCCGTCGCCATCAGGAGCAGGCGGTCCAGTGCACAATACATGGCTTTTATCAAGTCGGATGTCCAGCGACTCTTAAGGGAGGGGGTCATCGAGGCTAGCAACAGCCCCTGGAGAGCACAAATGGTGGTTGTCAGGTCCGGGGAAAAGAATTGGATGGTTGTGGACTACAGGCAGATCATTAACCGGTTCACGCAACTTGATGCGTACCCCCTCCCCCGCAGAGCGGAGATGGTCAATCAGATCGCACAATACCGTGTGTTCTCCACGGTAGATCTGAAGTCTGTCTACCACCAGCTCCCGATCCACCCGGAAGAGCGCCACGACACTGATTTTGAAGCTACATACCCATACTTGGACCATGTTTCCATCTGCGGCCATGATTAACAGGACCACAACCCCAACCTCCAGAGGTTCCTCCAGGCCACCCAATCCCTCAACCTCACATATAGCAAAGAGAAGTGTGTTTTCCGCACAACCCGGCTATCCATCTTCAGCTATGTCGTGGAAAACGGGCTTCTAGGACCTGACCTCGACTGCATGCGCCCCCTCATAGAAATTCCCCTTCCCCACAGCCTCAATGCCCTCAAACGCTGCCTGGGGCTATTCTCCTATTACGCCCAGTGGGTCCCCAACTATGCGGAGAAAGCCCACCCACTTATCAAAGCTACTATACTCCCCCCTCGACAGCTGAGGCCCGCGCGGCCTTCAGTCGCATCAAAGCAGATATTGCCAAAGCCACGATGCACATGGTGGACGAGTCCATCCCCTTTCAGGTAGAGAGCGATGCATCAGACGTCGCCCTGGCCGCCACCCTCAACCAGGTGAGCAGGCCAGTAGCCTTCTTTTCTAGAACACACCACGCCTCCGAGATCCTTCACTCCACTGTCGAGAAGGAAGCGCAAGCAATTGTGGAAGCTGTGCGGCACTGGAGGCACTACCTAGCCGGTAGGAGGTTCACCCTCGTCACCGAGCAATGGTCGGTAGCCTTCATGTTCGACAAAGCACAACGGTGCAAAATTAAAAACGACAAAATCTTGAGGTGGAAAATCGAATTCTCGACCTATACTTACGATATCAAGTATCATCCTGGGAAGCTCAAAGAGCCCTCAGATGCCCTGTCCCACGGCACATGAGCCAGCGCGTAAGATGACCGACTTTGGGCTATCCACAATGACCTCTGCCACCCGGGGTCACCCGGCTTACCCACTTTATTAAGGCCCGCAACCTGCCCTACTCCACCGAGAAGGTCAGGGGCACGACCAGGAATTGGTAAGTCTGCGCGGAGTGCAAACCGCACTTCTACTGGCCAGACAAGGTCCACCTGGTAAAGGCCTCCCGGTCCTTTGAGAGCCTCAGCATCGACTTCAAAGGGCCCCTCCCTTCCACTAACCGTAACATATACTTCCTGACTGTCATTGACGAGTACTCCCGCTTCTCCTTCGCTATCACATGTCCCGACATGACCTCGGCCGCTGTTATAAAGGCACTGCACAACATTTACACCCTGTCCGCTTTCCCTACATATGTCCACAGTGACCGGGACACCTCTTTCATGAGCGATGAGCTGCGTCAGTACCTGTTCAGTAAGGACATCGCCTCGAGCAGGACTATGAGCTACAACCCGCAGGGAAACGGACAGGTGGAGATGGAGAACGTGATGGTATGGAAGGCTGTCCTTCTTGCCCTTCGGACTAGAAGTCTCCAGGTTCCCGCTGGCAGGAGGTCCTCCCCGACGTGCTCCACTCCATTAGATCGTCTCTGCACAGCCACGAACCACGAACGAAACACCTCACGACCGTTTGTTTGTCTTCCCCAGGAAGTCCATCTCCTGGGTCTCGCTTCCATCCTGGCTGAGAACACCAGGACCTGTCCTTCTCCGGAAGCATACGAGGAGCCACAAGACCGACCCCCTGGTCGAGAGGGTCCAGCTGCTGCACGCCAACCCCCAATATGCCTACGTCGTGCACCACGACGGACGGCAAGATAAGGTTTCCCTCCAGGATCTGACCCCTACTGGTTCCCATGTCAACGCGCCCCCCCCCGACCCCCAACCCCTTACGCGCCCCCCCCCCCCCGGGCTCCTGTCCCGAGCCTACTGTGTCGCCATGCACCCCCCCCTTCCGCCACTCACCACCCCCCTGCCTACCACCACTCCTCAACCGTCGCTGACATGCCGGACCGAAGCTCCAGACAAGATGCTTTCGGAGTCAACAACTACATCGCCTGCACCCGCTGCACCGCCAGAGCTGAGGAGGTCCAAAAGAACAATCCGGCCTCCAGACAGACTGAACATATGATGACCCCACTTCACCCAGCTGGACTTCATTTTTTAATAGGGGGTTAATGTGGTGAATGTATTCACCATAATATAAGTTGGCTGTATAGTACTGTGGCCTATGGCCAGGGAATGGCAATATGATCTCCTTCCATGTATTGTACTGGAAACCTGGTGGGCTCCGCCTCCGGCTCCGCCCCCCCCCCAGACGGTATATAGACCGGCCGCTTGGGGGCGGCGCTCAGTTGTTACAGCAGTCTCAGGCAGGCATGTTCTTGGATAATAAAGCCTACGTTCACTCGCTCCCATCACCTTGTAGTGAATTGATGGTGCACCATATACATACAAATCAGGAGTAGGCCACTTGGCTCTTTGAGCCTGCTCCGCCATTCAATAAGATCATGGCTAATCTTACTGTAAACTCCTCCCTACCCCTGGTAACCTTTAACTCCCTTGTTTATCAAGAATCAAGGGGGCTGGTTTAGCTCAGGGGGCTGGTTTAGCTCACTGGGCTAAATCGCTGGCTTTTAAAGCAGACCAAGCAGGCCAGCAGCACGGTTCAATTCCCGTACCAGCCTCCCCGGACAGGCGCCAGAATGTGGCGACTAGGGGCTTTTCACAGTAACTTCATTGAAGCCTACTCGTGACAATAAGCGATTTTCATTTCAAGAATCTATGGGCTGGATTCTCCGATTCTGAGGCTATGTCTGGAGCATGTGTCTACTCTTACAGCCAGAAACATGGCGGTGACTCACACCGATGTTCCACCTAGTGGGGTTCTAGGAGCGGCGCAACGTAAAGCCCCCAGGTTTAGCTACAGATATGGACGAAGAACTGCTGGGTCCGTAGCCGTGCATGTACACAGCGGCGACCTGCAGCGATCGTGCTGTACAACATGGCGCCGGCAGCGCGCGGACCCGTCCTGCCAAAGAGTACTTCCCTGTAACCCCCCTCGCCACCCCGGGACCACCTCTACCAATCCCCCCAGCCCGCGCCGAAGCCTCGGCGACCAGCGGAACGGCTCCCACCCCCCAACTGTGGCGGCATTGGACACAGTCTGCAGCCGTCACGCGAGGTCACCGAAACTGTGAGCACACACGCCCCATGCCGTTGGGAAGTCAGTCCATCGGGTGCAAAGCATCGGGGGAGGGCCTCAGGTAACATGCTGAGGCTGTCCCAACGGTGTGCGGCATACTCAGAGATTCCGCCATTTTTGAGGGCATCTGAAACTCGGCGCCACTTCCGATTCCATCGAAAAAAATGGATTCTCCGGCCAATCGCCGAATTAGATTTTGGCGTAGAAATCGGAGAATCCAGCCCTATTTCTCCCTATCTTTAAAACGTTCACATTCTCCGCTACCTGCCTCTAAGATCGGGAATCCAGATTTGGTGGAGAATCCTGTGTTGCCCAAAGCCAGGATCAGAGCAGGGTGGCAGACGTCCAGTACCGCCACGCCAGCCATAGTGGGTTTCCCACGCCGCACTGGCACAATATTGCAAACAGCTCGTAAGTATTCATTTGAAAGCTATTAATGGGCTGGAATCTCCGCCTCCACCTGCCCCCCCCCCCCTCCCCCCTCCCCAGCGGGAATGCCACCAGGTGGGCTTTGGTGCAGTATAGGCAAGTGCTGTCATGGAGCGATGGACCCCGAGGGGGTCCAGGAGGTTAGCCCTTAGCTCCTATGCTCTTCTGCTGCTCCCAGACCACAAAGGGAGAGTCTCGTAAGGACCCTGGGGGTTGTGTGAACTTGGGCTTTGGGTAAGGGACCCCGGGTCCCTTGTCTGGACTGCCCCTTCCTGCTCTGTTTGCATGGTGACCTCAGACAACCCTCTGTACAAAATCAGCATCCTTGTCTGATCTGTTTAAACTTTCAAGTGGCCTTCTCACTCTGAAATGCTCTGCTTTCCAGCTAATGAGCAGATCAAATAGTTAATTGAAGATGCAAGAGTCTTTCCCTTTCCTCACATCTGCTCCCTCAGCCCTTTGCTTTCAAAATTGTTTCTTTTTGAAGTGCCTGAGCCTTCCTCGAAAGCCCTACAACTTTGAAAAGTCATACAAACCTCCGGAGAACCTTTGAAATGCTTTGCATTAAATCAATTTCACAGTGCAGTACCTTTAACTAGCCTTTGATTGGCAGCTTAATGGTTCCAATACAGCAGACAGGGGTTTGTTTGTTTATCTTTCCCTTCACGCTTGAATTAATCCAAAGAACACTCCATTGATCCTGACTGCAATGCTTATAAACAATCTTTTTCTCATTGACAGCTGCTGGTCACTTCGACAATACTAAGTCCTCTCTGCGGTTAGAAAAGTGGAAGTCTATTAACCCAGCATTGTTGAAGTGACCAGCAGCTGTCAATCATAATGGTCAACTTGAGGGATGGGGGTCTTGGGTCACCCTCATGTGTGCATAATTTGTAGGGCAGCACGGTGGCGCAATGGGTTAGTCCTGCTGCCTCACGGCGCTGAGGTCCCAGGTTCGAACCCGGCTCTGGGTCACTGTCTATGTGGAATTTGCACATTCTCCCCGTGTTTGCGTGAGTTTCGCCCTAACAATCCAAAGAGGTGCAAGGTAGGTGGATTGGCCACGCTAAATTGCCCCTTGATTGGAAAAAATGAATTGGGTTCTCTAAATTTATTTTTTTTAAATGTGTGCGTAGTGTGGGGATGGGTGACCCATTATTCCTCTTAGTGGCTGGGACGATGCCCCTCCTTGATGAGGGGTGGGAGGATGCACCCCTTGTCAGCGAGGGGGGGGCCAACATTTGCATTGTGGACGGGAGGGATGTCTGCCTCTGGACGCTGGGATCAGGGTGCCCATTCAAAATGGCGGCCCAAGCCCGGTAAACGCAGGGAGACCAGCGTGCTCACTATTATGCATAATTTTGCACAATAAAGGTATGAGAATATCACTTCTGCAACGCTGCTAGTGCCAGTGTGTCAATCCTCCGTTGGTGGGAGCACAGAGGGCGGATTCTCTGTCCCGCCGCACCCATTTTCTGGTGCGGCGCACCCCCGCCAGCAGCGGGATTCTCCGTCCGGGCAGCCAGCCAATGGGGTTTCCCATTTTCCCATTGTGGGCACCCCCATGCTGTCAAGATATCCACGGGTGTGAGCGCGCTGCTGGCGAAATGGAAGATTCCGCCGACAGAGAATCCAGCCCATAGTCTTTGAAACGCAGAATCCCGCCCTCTGTCTGATGAGGAAGAGAGTTCCAAAGAATCGCTACCCTGTAAGAGAAAAAAAATTCTTCACATCCCTGTCTTAAATGGGCAACCGTTTTATAACAGTGACCCCTAGTTCTAGATTCACCAACAAGAGAAACCATACATGGATGCTGTCAGGTCCCCTCATGATCTTATATGTTTCAATCAAGTTGCCTCTCACTCTTCTAAACTCCTACTAGCCTGTCCAGTCTTTCCTCATAAGATTTGCCCATTTCTGTTTCAGCTGAATGAACCTGAACTGCTTCCAATGCATTTACATCCTTCCTGAAATAATGATACCAATACTCTACGCAATATTCCAGATGCAGTCTTACCAACACCCTGTATAACTGAAGCATTAACTGCCTCCTTTTGCATTCAATTCCCTTTGCAATAAACAGTAACAGTCTATGTACTTTCCTAATTACTTGTTGTATCTGCATACTTGCCTTTTGCAATTTATGCACTTGGGCACCCCAATTCCTCTGAACCTCGGAGCTTTGTAATTTCTCACCATTAATTCAGTTTAGTAACATTGGAGGAATTAGCTTAATAGATTTCACCTACCATCGGGCACTTTCACAGCCACCTCCTCCTGCTCTTCCTGGTCATTTTCCTGGGTCGTTTGGATGTGTTTCACTTCACTCCAGTAGTCATCCATAGACAGTTCGTCCAGGGAATCCTGGGAATAGGACCGTTCATACTGGGGCTTCCCCATAGTGTTTCTGGAGTGCACTTGGTTCATATTATACTGTCCACATTTCCGACTGCAAAGCAAAGAGCACATGTCTTTAAAAGAGCTGCTTCACATTACACCACTATTAGAATATCTTTTGTTCCTTGGATTTACCTTTAGGAAAGCTTAGCTGAAAATTTTCAGGTTAATTTTACCAAAGGTCTTATAAAACTGTTTTCTGCGCATGTAAATAAATAGTTTGATAATATAGTTATCCGTTTCCAAATCTAATCAGAAACTGAGTTTGGAATTTTATTATACAACCATTCTTATAAAGGAAAGTTTTTTGCTTTGATCTAAACAAATTCACATGGTAAGATTTTGCCTGTGCATATGATGTTACTGTTAAATGGAGTAAAGTGCAAATTACTTTTTTCTTTTCTGACACTGACAAATCAGTATTATCTGTTTTTATTTCAAATTTTCATTGTGCATTTTTATGAATACAGTCACAAATATTGATGAGTGGCCTCTTCTACCTATAACATTAAACACAACAGTAAAGTAAACTGAGGTAAAATAGTGTGTGGTACGCTATATTGCCGGATTCATGCCAAAACCATTCTCTGCTGGTTATTCATTATGGCAGAAGACGTCTACTGCAATGATAAGTATATGATATTGTCCTTTTATAATAAACTAAAGCCGAGTCTTATTACATTTGATTTGGGGCAACAAGTACAAGTGGAGAAACAGAATAACAGAAAAAATAAACAGGAAAAAAAGTAAATGGCGAAAATGTAAAAAGAAAATAAGTCAAAGTAAAATACTAGATTCTTTAAGCCCTTAACAGTCTGCATACAAGTCATGATTTGAGGAGGGATTTGAACAGAACAGCTTGGGCAATGATCTTTTGATTTTTAAAATAAGAGATTTAACATAACAAGCCTTAGGCAGTTGAATTGATCATCTTGCAACCGATTACAAACCTTGAAGCTGTTAATATACAATCCTTCCTCCCCAATGCCATAGCAACCATGAGCAACAGAACTGCTTGAATGTTCCTAGTGGCCAGTATTGCTATGACACAAATGTCAGGCAATACATCATAAGGTATAACTTTTCATCTGGAATTACTTTGGAGTATGCCTGTCCATTGTTTTGGTCTAGTTCACTGGCAGTATGCCAGCATGGCTCCAGAGGAAATCATGCTCCTGCAACTTATATTGATTCCATGCCCTCCAGGAGTCGCAGAGAACCTCACTCAAGTTCTATTCTTCCAGAGTGAGCCAAGAGCACTACAGTTGAGCCGATTATTTATTTACCTAACATTCAGAAGTATACTTTACCGCAGGAACCACTAGATTGTCGATCCTTGCTGATTTTTCCCTCCCTATTCCAAGAACACTGAGGACACTTCACATCATCCCTCTGCTCATTCATTATGGGACATGGAAAAACCCATGACCCTCCTGGTCCACATGGTTCAGTGACACTTCAACTAATTTACTGCCTCTGATGGCTGCAACAGCCAAAGCAATATTACTCCCAAAAACACGCTTTGAAATCTTCTCATAATAATGCTTTCCCTTAGTGGTTTGCCTTCCGAAATATCCAGCCCTGGTTTTACAAATGACTCCTTTTAATCCAAGATTGTGCTCCACTTCTAACATTGAATCCACTCCAGGAGTTTACAAAACCCCCTTTTAGGTTTCCTTTGTTTGTCTTAACCGCAATTACACACACTCCAGGATCCAACCATCAATTTCCATAGTTACTTCAACTCACATTCCACAGGCTGTAGGAAAATCTCACAAACTGTAAATCACTTCAGATATCTTTCTGACACACAACTTTCTTCTCAGCCCTGTCTGTCTTTACTGAACAGTGCTCTATTCTAGTACCTTTAATCTTAGACCTCTTGGAAACTTATTTTCAGTTCTCTGGTTTCCTTAGCTAGCTGCTCTTCAGATCTCTGCACTTGTTTTCTTAACCATTACTCCATGGTATGGCTTTTCTTCTAGAAAAGCTGAGAGGCATCTTCTCTTTCTAGCCTTCTCAACCAACCGCTTCTTGCAGAGTGGTAAGAACTGCTTCCTTGATCAGTACATATCTTCAAACACAATCAAATTAGCTAAACTAAACATTTGCTAAACAACACCCGCATCCTTATGCCTTTTATTAATTCTTCACGTCATGGCCCCTTCTGAGCACAATAGAAACACAGCTGGAATTCAACCAACCCCAACACATACAAACATCTTTGTCCAGTATGAATCTAACTTTCAGGTACAGAAACATTAAATTAAGCCCATTTAAAACTATACATTATTTCTAATGTTTACCAATACACATATGAATTATTTTAAACTACTTGTGTTTTCCTAACACAGACAATAATTGAAGCAAGTCACTCACATGATGCTAATGAAACCTATAAGACTGAGACACACCACAAGAAAGAAAATGACCATTTATCTCATTGCACGTGTGAGAACCTGATAATGCAAAATCCCCATTTTCCTCAACCTCTCAGTCTCCTGTCCGCTACTTTCTTTTTCCTCCCCTCAATCCTTCTCTCCTCTGCCTCCTCTCCTCTGTCTCTTTCCCTGCAATCTCCCCAAAACGGGGAGAGCTGACTGGTGGTGATTTAACCTGAGGATCACTGCACCTCAGGCTAGGGGCTAGGTTAAGAAGGTGGGGCCCCTATAGAGTGATGCTGCCGGGGGGGGCTATTCTGCTGACAAGGGAGTGACTTGGGTCTGGGGATGGAGAGGAGGTCGGGGGTGGGGGCTGCCTGGAGGCGGGCATTGGTGGCGCGACACATGGCCAGGGGGCTGGCCCGGAAAGGGGGATTGCTGATCGGCAGGAGGGGGGGGGGGGGGGTGGCATGGTGCCCCCCAACCAGGCTGATCACCTGGAATGTTAGAGCGCTGAATGGGCCTGTCAAGAGGGTCCATGTGTTCGCGCACCTCTGAGGGCTCAGAAGGCAGACGTGGTGATGCTGCAAGAGACACACCTGAAAGTGGCGGATTGAGTTAGGCTGAGAAACGGTTGGGTCAGTCAGGTCTTCCATTCGGTGCTGGATACTAAGACGAGAGGTGTGGCGATTTTAATTAATAAGCGGGTGCAATTCCAGGCGGGCCGTATTGTTTCGGACGGGGGGGGGGGCGTTATGTCATGGTGAGCAGTAAGCTGAAGGGGAGGAAGGTGGTATTGGTTAACGTCTATGCGCCAAACTGGGACGATGTTGATTTCATTAGCAGGGTACTGGGGAAGATACCGGATTTGGAATCGCACAAGCTGGTGATGGGAGCGGCTTAGATCGGTCGTGCTCGAGAATGGGGAAGGTGCCAGCGATGGCAAAGGAGTTGATAGGGTTCATGGAGCAGATGGGGGGATCGACCCATGGAGGCTTAGACAGCCGACGGCTAAGGAGTTTCCTTTCTACTCGCATGTACACAGAGTGTATTCCCGGATCGACTTTTTCATTTTGAGTAGGGATCTGCTGGCGGGGGTGGTGGACATGGGGTACTCGGCCATCACTATCTCGGACCATGCCCCACATTGGGTGGAACTGCACGTCAATGAGGAGAGCTTCCAGCGCCCGCAGTGGCGATTGGACGTGGGCCTGTTGGCAGATGAGGCGGTGTGTGAGAGAGTAAGGAAGTGTGTGCTGGACTACCTTCAGGTCAATGACACAGGGGAAGTCTCAGTAGCGGTGGTCTGGGAGGCGCGGAAGGCAGTGGTGAGAGGGGAGTTGATTTCAATCCGAGCTCATAGAGACAGGACGGATAGGGCAGAGATGGACTGACTGATCAAGGAGATCCTACGGATAGGAGGTATGCGGTGACCCCAGGGGTGGAACTGTTAAGGGAGCGTCGGAGGCTGCAGGCAGAGTTTGGGGTACTGTCCACGGGCAAGGCAGTGGAGCAGCTTAGAAAGGCGAGGGGGACGCTGTGTGAATATGGGGAGAAGGCCAGCAGAATGCTGGTTCAGAAGTTGAATAAGAGGGAGGTGGCCAGGGGAATCGATAAGGTGGTCGACGGGGATGGGAGCCTGGTAGGGGATTCGGCTGGGCTAAATAGGGCATTCAGGGATTTTTATAGCGGACTTTACCGCTCGGAGCCCCCCTCGGGGATGAAACGCTTTCTGGACGCGCTGACTTTCCCAAGGATGGGCAGGGAGCAGGTGGGGGAGTTGGGGGCTCCGATTAGGGCCAAAGAAATTTCTGAGGGCTTGAAGGCAATACAATCGGGCAAAGCTCCGGAGCCGGATGGGTTCCCGGCAGAATTTTACAAGAAAGTTTCGGGGATATTAGGGCCGTTGCTGGTTAAGGTTTTTAATGAGGAGAGGGATATTTACATAGAATTTACAGTGCAGAAGGAGGCCATTCGGCCCATCGAGTCTGCACCGGCTCACAGAAAGAGCACCCTACCCAAGGTCAACACCTCCTCCCTATCCCCATAACCCAGTAACCCCACCCAACACTAAGGGCAATTTTGGACACTAAGGGCAATTTATCATACCCAATCCACCTAACCTGCACATCTTTGGACTGTGGGAGGAAACCGGAGCACCCGGAGGAAACCCACGCACAGACGGGGAGGATGTGCAGACTCCGCACAGACAGTGACCCAAGCCGGAATCGACCCTGAGGCCCTGGAGCTGTGAAGCAATTGTGCTATCCACAATGCTACCGTGCTGCCCCAATAGATAGAAGGGTGCTGCCCCCGACGATGTCACAGACCACTATTTCGCTAATATTGAAGCGGGACAAAAACCCGGAGCTGTGTGGGTCCTACAGGCTGATCTTGTTGGTCAATGTGGACGCTAAGCTGCTGGCCTCCAGGATTGAAGATTGTGTGCAGGAGGTGATTATGGAGGACCAAACAGGATTTGTCAAGGGTAGGCAGTTGGTGGCCAATATTAGAAGGTTGCTTAACGTAATTATGATGTCCCCGGAGGGTAGGAAAGTGGAGGTAGTTGTAACCATGGATGCAGAGAAGGCATTTGACCAGGTAGAGTGGGTCTATTTATGGGAAATGTTGGGATCCTTTGGGTTTGGCAGGGGCATTATCGACTGGGTCAGGCTGCTGTACCAGGCTCCGGAAGCTAGTGTAAGGACAAACAAGATGACCTCAGTCGACTTTAGGCTGTACCGGGGGACAAGACATGGATGGCCTCTCTCCATAAAAGCAAATTACTGTGGATGCTGGAATCTGAAACAAAGAGTCATCGGACTCGAAACGTTAGCTCTTTTTTCTCCCTACAGATGCTGCCAGACTTGCTGAGATTTTCCAGCATTTTCCCTTTCGATGTCCCCTCTCCCGCTGCTGTTTGCGCTAGTCATAGAGCCACTGGCAATTGCTCTGAGAGCTTCTAGGGGTGGAAAGGACTGATTTGGTGAGGAGGGGGGTGGAGCACAGGGTATCGCTGTAAGCGGATGATTTACTCCTACATGTGGCGGATCCAGGGGCAGGGATGAGGGAGATTATGACGATTCTGGGGGAATTCGGTCGGATTTTGGGATACAAACTGAATATGACGAAGAGTAAGATGTATGTAGTGCAGGCAAGAGGCCAGGAGGGTCAGCTAGGGGAGCTACCTTTCAGGTTAGTGAGGGACAACTTTAGATACCTGGGGATACAAGTGGCGCGTGAGTAGGGCCGGTTACACAAGTTGAACTTGTCCCGGCTGGTTGAGCAGATGAGGGGCGAGTTTCGGAGATGGGATGCTCTCTCGCTATCACTGGCGGGGAGGGTGCAGACGGTTAAGATGACGATACTGCCGAGATTTTTATTTGTGTTCCAATGCCTCACGATTTTCATACCGTGATCTTTTTTTTAAGAGGACCAACAAAATCATTTTGGGCTTTGTTTGGGCGGATAAGTCCCCACGGATAAAAAAGGTGATGGGGGGGAGGGGGGGGGGGGGGCTTGCCCTGCCAAATTTTAGTAATTATTACTGGGCAACCAATATTGCGATGATAAGGAAGTGGGTGGTGGGGACGGGGGTGGCTTGGGAGCGGATGGAAGCGGCCTCATGCAGGGGCACTAGCTTCGGGGCGCTGATAACGGCACCTTTGCCGTTCCCCCTGGCGAGATATTCCACCAGCCCCATGTTGGTGGTGGCCCTGAGGATCTGGGGTCAATGGAGGAGATCGGTTGGTGCAGTGAGGGCGTCGGTTTGGTCCCCAATATGCAACAAACATCGGTTCACTCCGGGGAGCTTAGTTGGGGGATTTCGTGTATGGCAAAGGGCGGGGATTGAGAAGATGCGGGACCTGTTTCTGGAGGGGAGCTTTCCTAGCTTAAGGGTGCTGGAGGAGAAGTTTGGGCTGACAGCAGGGAATGATTTCAGATATCTACAGGTGCGGAACTTTCTGGGCAGGGAGGTACCATCCTTCCCACTCCAGGAGGAGGGAGAGGCAGATGATCTGACCTTTTCCTCATTGGTAGCCCGGCAACGGATATTACTGGCTTGGAGGGACACCAGACCTCCGAAGTCAGAGGCCTGGTTAACCGACATGACGAGCTTTCTCGGCCTGGAAAAGATCAAGTTCGTCTTGAGAGGGTCGGTGTCAGGGATCACCCGGAGGTGGCAACCATTCATTGACTTCTTCGCAGGGAATTAATCGTCAGCAGGGGGGGGGGGGCTAGGGTAGTATAGAGTGGGGGGTTACATTGGTGGGCCTTGGAGGGACGGATGTCGGCGGCCGTTTTTTGATTACTGTTCTTTGTACTCTTGTACTGTGGTTGTTTGTTATGCCAAAAATACCTCATTAAAAATTGTTTGTTAAAAAGGTGGGGCCTTCATGAATAAGCTCAGCCGATACAGGGATTGAACCCGCACTTCTGGCCTCACGCTACCTCACAGACCAGCTGTTAACCAATTTAGCCACACATTCCAGTGAAAACCCCCATAATGGGAAATTTTATTATAATAGTACAAACATTTACCTAAAAATTATGTTACACTAATAAAGAATGCTGTGGTAGGACTTGCAATATTGCAGTTGTCATATATTTTGGCACATAACCATTGGGTTGTCACGTTAATTGCAACACTTTGAGAGCATGGAGAAAAAGAACTGCTTTGCAGCTGCAGGCTCAGGCCACTGAGTGGTGCCTGGGAGCAGCCAAAGATTGCTGTCAGTTGAATACCATATTATCTTCTGATTTATCTCTTACAGTTAACTTATCGTTTAAAATATTACATTATTTCTGATTTATTTATTATTACTTTCTTTTTGGTGTCACTTTATTGTTTTGAGAATGCTGCCTTCTCCACAAAATGTACTCTTTACTGTGAGTGACGAAGCTCTTTGTCAGGGCTTTCCTCTGCTGATCCTATGTATGCCCTTTTATCCAACTATTGTGCCCACTTAGGTTCCAAGACCTTCCCTCACAGTAACATTCTGTGTCTCATAGCCTGTTATAAGGAAACACTACTTTTCACCACCCCATCCCAGACTGTAGTGTTTATAAGACTATGTAGTTGGCATTAAGCCACGAGAGATCAGTTTCCACATGTATTATGCTGATAATACCTTGTACCTCTCACAAGCTCTCTCAGGTTTTCGCTGCCTCTATGCAGCCAGGCTGTTTATGCAAAATCTAGCCTTGCATAAGCTATAACTTTCTCCAGCTAAACACTGGGAATAACAAAGATCCCCACCACAAACGTTCCTTCATGTATTTTCCCATTTTTAAAGAGAATGGTAAAAATGCAAGTTATGGCATTCAGTCATTACACTTTGTCATAATATACATTCATGTACATAATGGAGTGCAGACAGGCAGTGATTGACACACAGGATGACCAGTGAGCACACAGAACACAGCAGCCAATCACCAGGCAGGACACGACCACTATAAAGCCAGAGGGCACCAGTTTTCCCGCTCTCTTGGGATCCAGCCTCTGAGACAGTCAGAGCTCGTGAGCATAGCCAGTGCAAACACCATGTGGTAGTCAGTTAGTCTGGTCAGGCTAGCCTCAGGTCTCCAGTTAAGTCAGCATAGTGTCAACCCACAGTTGAACATGTAAAATAGTTAGATGTTAAATAAAATCGTGTTGCATCTCATCAAGTGTTGGAAGTCTGTCCCTTGCTACACTGCATCAAACGCAGTCCACATAGACCCAGCCTACCCAACACATCACCAGTGTTGTGAAGGAGGGGGGTGGGTAGGCCCTTCAAGGGTGCTGGGTTTGTTTGGTGGGCTGGAGGGGCCAGGTCGGGGATTGTCCCTAGACCAGGGGGGATTGTGGGGGGGAGGGGAGGGTTCGTATGTGAGGCATTCATGCCATCTTTAAATATTGTGGAGACCCACAACAGGGCCAAACATAGTTGCAGCCTTCCTGTCCTACCAAACTCTCACAGGACAGAGCCATGGTATAGCTTGTCTTACAAAAGTCCAATTCACCCCCCTTGAGGTTCCAACAGGTTCTGTGGTTCCAATGTTGCAGTCTGCCTTCTGTCTAGCTTTGTACTTGGGTGTTCACATTTCAGTTTCACTCCCGTTTGACTAGGACTATCCTCTAGCTTGACAGCTGAAGGCTATCTCAAAGGAGGCCTTAATCTTATTAGTTGTGATAACACTTGACGGTCCCTGAACTCTCAAATGCCTCTTTGAAAAATCAGGTGGCCTGTCTGAAAGGGTCATTAGTGGACTGGATGTCATGCAACCTTTGATGCCTGAATAGCGTACCTGAACTCGAGGAGCATCAGCACCAAAGAGGCAGCTGCCAACACTCAAACAATAAAAAGTAGGGGAAACTAAAGGTAAAGTCGCCATAGTCCCAGATGACCATAGGCATTTGAGGGGGAGAGCTAACTGGTGGTAATTTCACCTGAGGATCACCACATCTCAGGCAAGGGGCACGGTTGAGCAGGCGGGGCCTTTAAGAATGACTTTTTGGCAATTTTGCTGGCAGGGGTCTGGATCTAGGGGTTCCTGGGTGCGAATGTGTAGAGCGAGGCTTCCCAGCACAACTGGCTCACTGGATGGCATTCTGAGAGGATGCGGGGCGGTCGGAGTAAGGGTGGGAGAAGGTTGCAACACTGACTCTCCGTCAAGCTTAAAGTCACAGTGCAAGTTCAGGCTGCCCAGGTGCTTTGAGTGTGATGGCATGACAGCAATAAGATCTCGGGGTCCCAAGCCTGGGTCTCAACCAGGAACTGTTCTTTGTCCCTCGTTGGCACCTTCGGCGGCATCTCCCAGTTGTCAGCCGACAGGTGAATCCGAGAGGTTATGGATGCTCTGTATGCCTGGGCGTCCGACTACAATATCTTTGAGCTGGACCAAGCCCAAGATGCTCAGACTGCAGGATTCATCACCAATGCTGGGGATGCCCTACGCTGGGGGGGCCATCTGTGGCATGAAGGTTGCCCCGCAAGCACATGGGCATCAAGGAGTTCCCTTTGTAGACCAGTAAGCCTAACGTCAGTAGTGGGAAAATTCTAGAATCCATTATCAAAGATTTTATAGCAGAGAACTTAGAAAACAGTGGCAGGATCTGAAAGAGTCAGCATGGATTTATGAAGGGGAAACCATGCTTGACAAATCTACTGGAATTCTTTGAGGATGTAACTAGTAGAATTGATGAAGGGGAGCCAGTAGATGTCCTACATAAAAGATTAGTGTGCAAAATTAAAGTGCATGGGATTGGGGTAGTGTATTGAGATGGATAGAAAACTGTTTGGCAGACATGAAACAAAGCAGGTTTAACGGGTCGTTTTCACATTGGCAGGCAGTGACTAGTGGGGTACGGCGGGGATCGGTGCTAGGACCCCAGCTATTCACAATATATATTAATGATTTAGATGAGGGAACAAAATGTTAAATCTACAAATTTGCAAGTAACACCAAAATGAGTGGGAGGGTGAGCTGTGAGGAAGATGCAGAAATCCTTCAGTGTGATTTGGACAAGTTAAGTGAGTGGGCAAATGAATGGCAGATGCAGGATAATGTGGACAAATGCATGGTTATCCACTTTGGTAGGAAAAACAAGAAGGCAGACTATTATCTGAATGGTCATAAAGAGAGGGGAATGTAGAACGAGACCTGGGTGTCCTTATGCAGCAGTCGCTGAAGGTAAGTATGGCAGGTGCAGCAGACAGTAAAGAAGGCAAATGGTATGCTGGCCTTCATTGCAAGAGGA
Source organism: Scyliorhinus canicula (assembly GCF_902713615.1). Lineage (NCBI taxonomy): Eukaryota > Metazoa > Chordata > Chondrichthyes > Carcharhiniformes > Scyliorhinidae > Scyliorhinus > Scyliorhinus canicula. Next base: position 105,128,589 of record NC_052151.1, read on the forward strand.
TTCGAGTACAGGAGCAGGGATGGCTTGCTGCAATTATACAGGGCCTTGGTGAGGCCACAGCTGGAATATTGTGCACAGTTATGGTCTCCTTACCTGAGGAAGGATGTTCCAGCCATAGAGTCAGTGCAGCAAAGGTTTATGAGACTGTTTCCTGGGATGGCAGGACTGACGCACGAGGAGAGATTGACTAGGTTAGGATTGGTCTCGCTCGAGTTCAGAAGAATGGGGGGGATCTCATAGGAACATATAAAGTTCTAACAGGACTGGACAGGGTTCATAGAATTTACAGTGCAGAAGGAGGCCATTCGGCCCATCGAGTCTGCAACGGCTCTTTGAAAGAGCATCCTACCCAAGTCTACACCTTCACCCTATCCCCATAACCCAGTATCCCCACCAACACTAAGGGCAATTTTGGACACTAAGGGCAATTTAGCATGTCCAATCCACCTAACCTGAACATCTTTGGATTGTGGGAGGAAACCGGAGCACCCGGAGGAAACCCACGCACACACGGGGAGAACGTGCAGACTCTGTACAGACAGTGACCCAAGCCGGGAATTGAACCTGGGACCCTGGAGCTGTGAAGCAATTGTGCTAACCACTATGCTACTGTGCTGCCCACGGTTGATGCAGGAAGGATGTACCTCATGGTGGCTGTGTCCAGAACCAGGGGCCACAGTCAGAGGATACGGGGTAGGCCATTTAGGACAGAGATTCACCCAGAGAGTGGTGAGCCTGTGGAATTCGTTACTACAGGAAGTAGTTGTGTCCAAAACATTGTATGGTTTTAAAAAGCAGATAGATATAGCACTTAGGGCGAAGCAGATCAAAGGATATGGGAGAAAGCGGGATTAGGCGATTGAGTTGGATGATTAGCCATGATTATAATGAATGGCGAAATAGGCTTGAATTGGGACAAATGGCCTCCTCCTGCTCCTATTTTTCTATATTTCTATTAACTGGAAGGGGTTCCACTCCCTGAATGTGCAGATCCAATGCGACCACCACCTCAAGATCATGCAATGTGTGCAGGCTAAGCTGGCAGCGTGCATGACAGCTACATTCTGGAGCATTCGTACACCGCTGGTGCCTTTGAGGACCACCCCAGGATGACATGGTAGCTCATGAGGGACAAGGAAAACCTGCTGAGATCATGGTTGATGATGCCAGTGCGGAGGCCTGAGACCGGGGCAGAGATCCATCACAATGAGACCCAAGCTGCAAACTATTCTGTTACTGTGTGGTGCATCAGGCTGTTGAAAATGGGGTTCCGCTGCCTGGACTGTTTTGGCAGTGCTTTACAATACAACCCCCAGAGGGTCTCCCGCTTAGTGGTAGTCTGCTGTGCCCTCCACAGTATAGGGCCAAGCTGTCCACAAGTCGGCACAGCAGTGGGGCAACATGCTGGATGAGGAGTAGGAATATGCGGTCTTGTCTGAGGAGGAGAACCAGAGGGGGCTGGAGTACAAACCCGGGGAGGACCTCAAGGATGGAGGATAGGTGGTGGGAAGGGTCCAACTGGCTAGGAGTACCAGAAAAGCCCTCACAACCTCCAGATTCACATCAGATGAGGCTGTGTGTCCGTCAGCTCTGCACACTCACTTCCACCCCATCACACTGTCCCTTCCCCAATCTCCCTGATCCACCTTCCCATACCCCACTGTCACCCCTCCAAGTGCCAATGGTACACCCACCAGAGTAATGGGCCTTGTTGGCACTGTTTATGGGTCACTATCATGAGGCACATCAACTCCATACTCCCAGAATGCCTTGATCCACTGCAATTCGCATACCGTCACAACTGGTCCATAGCAGATGCTATCACCTTGGCCCTATACTCATCCCTGGAGCACCTCGACAACAATGACTCCTAAGTCAGACTCCTATTCATTGACTACAGTTCCACCTACAGCACCATAATCCTAGCTAATTTCACATCCAAATTCCAAAACCTAGGGCTTGGCTCCTTCCTGTGCAACTGGATCCTCGACTTCCTGACCCATAGACCACAATCAGTAAGGATAAACAACGGCACTTCTTCCAGGATAGTCCTCAATACCGGGGCCCCGCAAGGCTGCTTACTTAGCCCTGTGCTATACTCCCTATACATATGCGACTGTCAGAGTCAGAGTACAGGAGAGAGATAGAGAACCTAGTGGCATGGTGCAACAACAATAATCTCTCCCTCAATGTCAGCAAAACTAAGGAGCTGGTCATCGACTGCGAGAAGCAAAGTATCGTACACACCCCTGTCTGCATCTCCGAGGTGGAGATGGTTGACAGCTTCAAATTCCTAGGTGTGCACCAACAATCTGTCCTGGTCCACCCACATTGATGCTATGACCAAGAAAGCCCACATCCCCTAAACGTCCTCGGGAAACTAAGGAAATTTGGTGTATCCACATTAACTCTTACCAATTTTTACAAATGCACCATAGTAAGCATCCTATCTGGCTGCATCACAGCCTGGTATGGCAACTGCTCGGCCCAAGAAACTGCAGAGAGTTGTGAACACAGCCCATCATGTGCATCCGCCCCCCATCCATTGATTCTGTCTACATCTCCCGCTGCCTTGGGGAAGTGGGCAGCATAACCAAAGACTCCTCCCACCTGAGTTATTCTCTCTTCCAACCTCTTCCATCAAGCAGAAGATACAAAGTCTGCAAACATGCACGAACAAATTCAAAAATGACTTATTCCCCACTGTTACCAGACACCTGAATGACCCTCTTACGGACTGAACTGTTCTCTCTACGCATCTTCTCTACTGTTGTAGCACTACACTCCGTATGCTTCACCCGATGTCTATGTCTATGTAATTACTTTAGTAAATACATTCTACTATCGTATGTCCCAGGTTTTTCATATATGGAATGATCTGTCTGGACTGTATGCAGAACAATATTTTTCACTGTACCTCGATACACGTGACAATAAATCCAAATCTAAATCTAAATATATTCAAGGCAGGAGAGTGATGACTACTCAATGTGAGGAACGCTTGGTAGCTCCTCAGGTTCTGATTAAGGGCATGATTTAGCAGACCAATGTTAAAGTCCAGTTTTGGGTTTGGCAAGGAGTTCCGTGATGGCTGCATTGGCGAGACTGCAGCTCAATGTCAACAGCACCTAGTGCCAAAAATGAACCCCCACGACATTCAAGACATTACTGGCTCCCTCGCCATCTGATACACCTGACGTGTCTAAACTGCCTAACTGCTCACTGCTAACAAGTGGGAGTTGCTTTCAAACGGTCCCTCACCACTCACTCCCAGTCCCACACGCATGGCAGCGCGCAGACCTGCTCTTCGCTTTGGGGATTCTTACCTCACAAGGCTGTGGGCGAGAGGTGGGGCATCCTGTTCCCCGGGGGGGGGGGGGGGGGTCAGAGGACCAGCAGTAGGGTTAGCAATGCCGCCTGGGAGGCAGTAGCAGCGCCTGTCAGTGTGAGCAGCATGACCAAGAGGTCCGCTGTCCAATGTCAGAAGAAGACCAATGACCTCCCATGACCTGCAACGGTAAGTTACCAGCTCCCACCTGGCATCAGTTCCATCTGCCACCCCTCAAATTCCCCCCCCCCCCAAAAAAACACCCCTACCCACCTCCCAGACTGGCTGACATCTCACACCCTGCCCCATATATCATCTTCGTATTGTTCCTCAGAACCCCCTGGCACCCACCAGCATAATCTCTTCATGTCCAGAAGCGATGCACACACACATGCCACCTTCTCCAGACCATGCCCGGGCATGCAGAGCATCCAATACCTCCTGATTGCAACTGTGGGCAGAAGATTGGGATATGCGACACAGGTCCCGTCCCGTTGGCCTGGGCATCATGCAACGCCGGAATTATCTCCTGTGTCTGAAGCCTTTGGGACTCTTCCAAACGGCCATACATTTGCAGGAATGTCGCAGACACCCCCTCCTGAATATCACAGCTCCGCTTATTAGGGGCTGGTTTAGCTCACTCGGCTAAATTGCTGGCTTTTAAAGCAGACCAAGCAGGCCAGCAGCACGGTTCAATTCCCGTACCAGCCTTCCTGGACAGGCACTGGAATGTGGCGACTAGGGGCTTTTCACAGTAACTTCATTGAAGCCTACTTGTGACAATAAGCGATTTTCATTTTCATTTCATCTGTAGCATCTCAGGGAGAAGCTTGTCCAGAGGCACATCACCTCGATGGGGCACAGCTGAGTCCTGGGGTCCAGCAGACCTCCGACTGCTGTGTGCCTTGGATATTCCTGCCTCCACCTGATGTACATCAGCAACTGTGTCGTGCTCACCAGATAGTGACCCAGAAGCCTGTCTGCTAATCTTGCCCACCGAGTTGTCTGTCTCTGTGATGGTGAAATGTACATGTGCAGATGATAGCTGTGGCGCATTGTCAGTATTCTGCTCGGAACTCTCCTCTGAGGTGTTCTTTTGGGTGGCAGTGGAGGTACGACCCCAGATGGCCCGGGCCTGGCCTCATCAATAGTGATCCCGCAAAGCAATAGACATGGGTTCAGTGAAAGGGAAGGATGATTGTCTGACACATCAACAATTCACTTGAATCAAGCCATCACGGATGAAGATGCAGTGGACTCTCACTTCTCTGGTGCAAGTCAACCTCACTGGCGGTCACTGTTCACTCCTTGGGCAACCCCATGATTTCCTCATAGGGGGTGAAGACTTGCACCTCTGGAATTTTGTGATTCCCATTCTTTTCCCTTTTCCTTTTATTATGGGCTATCTTTTCCTGCATGGACAGGAAGAGGAGATTGTGAGCCGCATGATGGCGCTGGGGGTCTATAGCAGGTGGCATGTGTGGGTGCCGCTCCTAGGCATGAAGGGATTGTGATGGTGGGTGCCGGGGGGCTCTGAGGAACAAGCTTCGAGGTCGGATGCTGGAAGGGTGTGCCGTATAGGAGAGAGGGGTTGGGAAGTGAAGGGTGGCTGGTGGTACTGATGCAAGGAGGAGAAAGGTGGTAACTCACCCTTGCTTGGGCAGCACGGTGTCGCAGTGGGTTAGTTCTGTTGCCTCGCGGCGCCGAGGTCCCAGGTTCGATCCTGGCTCTGGGTCATTGTCTGTGTGGAGTTTGCACATTCTCCCAGTGTTTGCGTGGGTTTCGCCCCCACAACCCAAAGATGTGCAATGTAGGTGAATTGGCCACGCTAAATTGCCCCGTAATTGGAAAAAATAAATTGGGTACACTAAATTTATAAAAGAACCTCACCCCTGCAGCCTGTAGGTCATTGGTCTTCTTCCTACATTGTACGGCCAGTCCTCCTGGTCATGCTGCCTGCACTAACTGCAGCTGCAGCTGCTACTGACTCCAAGGTGGCATTTGTCACCATGCTGTTGGGTCTCCTATCCCCTTGGAGGTATAGGATGCCCCACAGCTCCTCTCTGGTGTCCAGAAGCCCAGCCAGGTCTGCATCCAGAAAGCAACGAGCAGGACCTTGCGCTGCCATCCTCCTGGCTTGACAGGGAACGAGTGCTGACGTTCATTTAAATGCTTCTCCCCTATTGTTATCAGTGAGAAGCCGAGCCCTGAGTCAGGTGCATCAGGCACCTGGGGATTCAAAGAACAAAGAACAAAGAAAATTACAGCACAGGAACAGGCCCTTCGGCCCTCCCAGCCTGCGCCAATCCAGATCCTTTGTCTAAACTTGTCTCAGGCATGGCATGTTTCATGTGGAGGCTCATATTTTGCACTAAGTGTGGGTGAATAGCGATCTGGATCATGCCCATCCACCCGGCGCATCTCACCCTGCGATTCCTTCCCAAAATGGCACTTAGTCGGGAGAATCGCACCCTTCATCTAACTGAGTTACGGGTTCATGAAATAGTAAACATTGTTCGGCATGTGATGTTATTATTTAACTCCCCTTGTGAAAGACTTCAGAGGGATGATATTTTCCACTCAATATGTAACAGGATAAATAAATAGTGGAGCAGTGATATTACCAAGACTGCAGGTGAATGTGGAAGATAATGAAAGGTGAAAAATTAAAAGCACTCAAATTCTGCCAAACAGCATATTTTTGCTGACATAATTTCGAAAGAAAAATTAAAACTATTTAAAGCGCTCGGTAATTATTTCTTGGAAAAAAGATCCTGAATATTGCAATGTGAGACAGCAACATATCTCCCTCTGCTAGATTCCCAATTGACATAACCCCCTGCGCATATGCTAAGGCCCCTAACCACAGGATTTCAGGTAAGGGTGGCGAAAGAAGATCTGCCACAACAGGTCTGCCGCTAGCTTGAGGTGTTTATTAAATCGAGGCAACAGGTAAAGTTGCACAACACAGTGGCTCCACTCCACTCGCAGCAGTATACCAGGTCTCATTTAGATAAACTGAGTAAAGTACACATTTTACAGTTTTGCAACATCACAAGCAACTAAGTTAATCTCACACAACCTATGGACAATGTCCTCAACAAGGAGCCCTTACTGAGCAAGTTGTAAATAAGTTTAAACAACTAAAATCAGAGTGACAGTAAATTTCCTGCATAGTACTGTTTCAACACCAGAAACAAACGTGTCAAGGAATATATTCTCCATTCTTATCGAGGGTCGCCCTGACCTGAGGTCTGTTTCTTCTCATAGATGCCGCCTGATCTTCTGATGTATTTCCAGCATTTGCTGCTTTTATTTCAGATTTCCAGGATCTGAAACATTTTGACTTTATTACATGTAACCTACGATATAATATAGTGCTTACATGTGGAAAAACAATAGATTCAGATAGCTTTCTCTTTTTGACAGGCACTGTCCATGTTGCTGAATGTCATATCATTATTGCTGCTAATCATGTTGCAGTGACTTTCACAGTTACAGGCAGGGGCTGACCTTATGCTAGAGCTTGTCTGCAGCTAAACACAGAACATAGAACATAGAACATAACAGCGCAGTACAGGCCCTTCGGCCCACGATGTTGCGCCGTCCTGTGAAACCCCTCTAAAGTCCCTCTACACTATTCCCTTATCGTCCATATGCCTATCCAATGACCATTTGAATGCGTTTAGTGTTGGCGAGTCCACTACTGTTGCAGGCAGGGCATTCCACGCCCTTACTACTCTCTGAGTAAAGAACCTACCTCTGACATCTGTCCTATATCTATCGCCCCTCAATTTAAAGCTATGTCCTCTCGTGCTGGACATCACTTCCGAGGAAAAAGGCTCTCACTGTCCACCCTATCTAATCCTCTGATCGTCTTGTATGCCTCAATTAAGTCACCTCTTAACCTTCTTCTCTCTAACGAAAACAGCCTCAAGTCCCTCAGCCTTTCCTCATATGATCTTCCCTCCATACCAGGCAACATTCTTGTAAATCTCCTCTGTACCCTTTCCAATGCTTCCACGTCCTTCCTATAATGTGGCGAGCAGGACTGCACACAATACTCCAAATGCGGCCGCACCAGAGTTTTGTACAACTGCAACATTACCTCATGGCTCCGAAACTCAATTCCTCTACCAATAAAAGCTAACACACCGTACGCCTTCTTAACAACCCTCTCAACCTGGGTGGCAACTTTCAGGGATAAGGCACCGATAAATGGCATATCTACGGTCTCCATTGTGGAGCACAGACAGCAATGATGATAACATGGGCCGGGATTCTCCCCTACCCGTCGGGGCAGGGGGTCCCAGCGGGACGGAGTGGCGTGAAGCACAGCAGCGCGGCCCGCCACAAAGGTGTGGAATCCTCCGCACCTTCAGGGGCTAGGCCGGCGCTGGAGTGGTTTGCGCCCCGCCGACTGGCGTGGAAGGCCTTTGGCGCCATACCAGCCAGGGCCGAAGGGACTCCACCAGCCAGTGCGAGTCCGCGCATGCACAGGAGCATGCATCGGCCATCGCAGAGGCTGACACGGCCGACGTCTAGGAAAAGAGTGCCCCTACGACACAGGCCCGCCTGTGGATCGGTGGGCCCCGGTCGCGGGCCAGGCCACAGTGGGGGCACCCCCGGCGCAAGATCGCAGCCGCCCAACCCCCCCCCCCCACCCCCAGGACCCCGGAGCCCGCCCACGCCGCCAGGTCCCACCGGTAAGGGACCTAGCCTAATCTACGCTGGCGGGTCTGGCAAAGATCCAGCGGGACTTTGGCCCATCGCGGGCCGGAGAATCGTCGGGGGGCGCTGCGAGCGGCCACCGACCAGCGCGATTCCCACCCCCGCCGAATCTCTGGTGCCGGGGAATTTGGCGGACGCCAGGAGCGGGATTCACTCCGCGTCCCCCCCGCCCCGGCGATTCTCCAACCCGGCGAGGGGTCGGAGAATCCCACCCACGGTTTTTTGAGCTAATCCCAAGTGTGTACCTGACAACTGAAATGCAAGAGTGTGTACTTTCCTTTCTTCTCAGCCAAGGCTACTTCCTGCTCGAATTACGTGACATTATTGGTAAGCCCAATGGAAAGACCATGCTAAACAATGAATGTAGGTTGCAAGGAAAGGGCTGAATTGCAAACACTAGGGAAGAAAAGCATCATAAAAGGTTAGTAGTCACTGAGGAGTCGGAAAGCAAAGTCAAACAAATGATTATGGCCAAAAGTAAAGTATCTGCAAGTACAGGCCCAGTTGGGCGTACTCTGTAGTTTGGCTCCTTCCTGGGCCGGCTTTTAAGGTCCCAGGGTAACTATCCCACTGATGAGCATCCGCCCCTCAGCGGGGAAGCTCATACTCCACAAGGCTCACAGAGAGATTAATTGGGTTTTCCCTGTGGGTCTTGTGGGGTTATAACATACCTCCCCACCAAAGTCCCTCCGAAGAAGGTCGAACTGGAGGACGTCTGCTCCTCTTTACGCACAGCTGCAATCACCACACCCATTCTTGGTGCTTCTACAGCAATGTGTGCAATGGGGCGAGGATGGTCACTGGGCATAAATTTCCCATAATAATTGACAAGACTGTAACTCTGTCGTATTTCCTGAGAGGGGTTTACCTAATCGCCCGCACCTTCTACTCTGCCAGATGTAGTCTGTCCCCATCCACAGGGTACCCCAAGTGTGTAACTTCCTTGCGTGGGAAACGCACTTTCCTCTCTTGAGGCGGGCATTCATCTCAGAAAATTAGCGGAGGATTTCCTCCAGTTGCTCACTTTCTGTGGCTCCGGTGACCAGAACATTGTCCAAGTAGGCTGCCACACACCGTAGCCCTCTTGGGATATTCTCCAAAACATGCTGAAAAATTGCACAAACCAATGATGCTCCAAACCGTATTCTTGTGTATTTGTCGAGGCCCCTGTTGGTATTAATGGTTCCTTAATGCCTGGAATCGGCGTCCAGCTCCAGCTGGAGACAGGCGTAGCTTATGTCAAGCTTAATAAAGGAATGACCCCTAGCTAACATGTATAGGTCTTCTATCAGCCGCATTGGGTTTGTGTTCAGAGGGGGAGGCCTTGTTGATGGTCAACACATAATCATCACACAGGCTTGGTTTTTGTCAGGTTTTAGTACCGGGGGCTACCAGCACTGTCCAATCAGTAAACAAGCCAGCCAGATGATCCCGGCGCCTTCCAGTCGGCTGAGTTCGTCCTCGACTTTCGCCAGCAGCGCATAGGGGACCAGGCGGATCTGGAAGTACTTAGGGTCCACATATATTTAGGCAATAGCTTCCTTAATTTTGCCCAGGCCTTCCTGGGAGACATCAATGTACTTCCCCAATACTTTGTAAAGTCCTTCGGTGGACTATCCAGAGATAAATTGCCAGTCCGGCTGCTTGTGTTCTAGCCAGTCATGGGCCAGCAGACTCATTCCAGGGCCTTTACTATTATTAATGGCAGCCTAACGGACTGCTGCCCATAAGTTAAGGGAGTCACCTTTATGTCTCCTTTGGCTATGGGTCCCCCCTATAGGTCGCTAGACTTGTCACGGTGTCATACAAACTCAACTATTGAAAGCCAGACCTGATTCTCTTGAAGGTCTGCCTCCTAATTACGAACCTATGGCCTCCATATCTAACGGGTGGCCGTTCACCTGGATGATAATCTTAATGGGGGCAACTCGTGGCTCGGCAATGCAATTCAACTGCATACATCCCTCATTATCAGGTTGTTCTAGGTGGGTGATTGGGCTGGCATCTCCCTATCTCCATGGTTTAGCCGGCTCCAAATGCTGTACGGTCTTGGATTATCCACCATCGAGGTCCCACCTGGCTGTAGTGGCCCTTGACCAATGGGCCTGATCCTGGTTTGGTCCAGGGCTACATTCCAGGGGTCTGCCTTCTAGGGGCTGCCATGCACCGGATAGGGAGAGAGGGGGGGGGGGGGGGGGGGGGGGTCATGCTGTTCACCTCCATCCCTGTCATCTTCTAAATTTCCTGGACTCCGTACTCTGGCTGTCCCGTAAAAGAGAGATCTCATCGGTCTTTTTAAGGTCAGCAATGGCTCAACCAGCAATTTCCGCTAGGTCATCATATTATTTACTCCACATGCAAGGTGGTTCCGTAGCATCTCGGGTAGGCGTGCCCACAGTTTCAAAACATTGCCAATTTGCGAAAAGGTGGCAAAAACCCAGTACCAGACTCCGCTGCGGTCCTTTGGGCCCTATTAAATCAGTACCTCGGTGCGATAGCCTGATGTATTGGGTTCGTAGTGCCAAAAGCTCTTTGAATGTCTTGGGAGTTTGGGAACACTGGGTACGTCAGGCTGTTTATGACGCTGAAAGTGGGGGCCACACAGGTGGTCAAAAGAATTACAATCTGGCGATCGTCCACAATGAAAAAGTTTGCCTTAAAAATATAGCGCTTCCCCTCCGCATACTGAGTCTAGTCCTCGACACCCGCATCAAATACAGCGAGACTGCCACAGAGCGGCATTTTCAAAATGGTGCAAACCTTATTCCTTTGTGCTCCAAATGGTTAGCAGCGTCAACTGTAGTTCCATCTTATCCTCATCGCCCATTTAGTAGTCCGAAAAGGAAAGTCAGGCGAATGATTTATTACCAAAAGTAAAGTATTACAAGTACGGTCCCAGTCTCAGTCAGAGCGCCTCTGCAGCTTGGCTCCTCCGTGGGCCAGCTTTTAAGGTCCTGAGTTAACTACCTGCTGATGGGCCTCCATTCCTCAACGGAGAAGCTCATACTCCACGAGTTTCACGGTGAGATTAATCGGGTCGTCCCCATGGTCTCATTGGGTTATAACAAAAAAATAAATGTAGGCACCCACTTCAGGGAGATAGTTACACAATTTTGGTAGAGGGCTGAATGGAAATAATTCACCCCGCATTCTGTTCAGAGATATTAAATGTTGCAGTGGAATAAATACAATTCATGCGGTAGTGTCTTTATCGAAAGGAAGGAAGCAGCTCATCGCCATTTCTCAGCGTGATCTCAAAGCTCATTTTCCAACTTTGCCCTGTCAGTTTGGATGTTGGTGGGAATACAAGTAGAAATTCGGTCCATGTTGAAAGTAATTTTCTAACTATTAGATTTTCCTGCTACTGGTCTATCCCTCACGTCTAAATTACAGTAAGAAGTCTTGCAACACCAGGTTAAAGTCCAACACGTTTGTTTCAAACACGAGCTTTCGGAGCACTGCTCCTTCCTCAGGTGAATGAAGAGGTATGTTCCAGAAACATTTACATAGACAAAGTCAGAGATGCCAGACAATGTTTGGAATGCGAGCATTTGCAGGTAATCAAATCATTACAGATCCAGAGAGCGGGATAATCACAGGTTAAAGAGGTGTAAATTGTCTCAAGCCCGAACAGTTGGTAGGATTTTGCAAGTCCAGGACAGATGGTGGGGGGTGGATGTAATGCGACATGAATCCAAGATCCCGGTTGAGGCCGCACTCATACGTGCGGAACTTAGCTATAAGTTTCTGCTCAGCGATTCTGCATTGTCGCGTGTCCTGAAGACCACCTTGAAGAACGCTTACCCGGAGATCAGAGGCTGAATGCCCTTGACTGCTGAAGTGTTCCCCGACTGGAAGGGAACATTCCTGCCTGGTGATTGTCGCACGATGCCTGTTCATTCGTTGTCGCAGTGTCTGCATGGTGTCACCAATGTACCATGCTTCGGGACATCCTTTCCTTGTAAGAAGTTGTAAGACTTCTTACTGTGCTCACCCCAGTCCAGCGCCGGCATCTCCACATCATGTCTAAATTACAGCAGAGACTGTACTTCCAAAGTAGTTCATTGATTGTAAAGTACTGTGGGATATCTTAAAAACATGAAAGACATATCTGCAAGTTCTTTCTTTCTCCAAGGGCGGGATTTTCCAGCCATTTCTGCCAGCAGGATCTTCTGGTCCCGTCTACAATGACCAGCCCCTCCCCCCCCCCCCCCGCAAAAATCAGCGGAGAGTGCAAACAGGAAACCCCGTTGACCAGAAGAACCCGTCACCTACCAATGGCGGACCGCTTCTGCCACCACGCAATACGTGTTACAAATGCTGTGACATAAGGTCAAAGGTTTTCACCTCTATCCATGTCAATCCTGGACTGTCAACCAATTCACTTCAATGATGGAAAATTGCAGGCCAGGAAAAGCAAAAGCAGAAAAACGGAACTTAACCAGTTCAAACAATGGTTAGGTGTTTTCATGTTGCATTCCAATTGCTTTCATTTTTCAGCTATTTCTTTTCCAAGGGATAATTAATGGTTACACTCCAACACACAACCTACTGAGAAAAAGAGCCTACACTTTTTCAGATTGTTACCAAGGTCACCTGGGAACACATAACAGCGTCTCTAATTTCAACTGCCAAAATAAAAGGTTTGTTTATGCAGTACAAATAATCATCACTGCAGTTCAGAAATAAAGTAAAATCATCTGTGACTTTTAATTTCTTTCAGAAAGGGGAAAAAATGCCAGCTGTTGGCATCTTGTTTTAATCTAACATATTTTTACAGGGAAAAATAGATGTTATCAGCTAATGTTGCAGAATCAGTCAGCCAGGCAGCTAAATATTGAACTGCTTTGTGCCACCTGGAGCCTTGTTTGCTGATACCTTGTGTTCCAGGCACCTGCACAAGTCCATTGCAGGTGCATGGTAACAACCACTTCGGAATTATAGGGGGTGAAATTGGTTTTCAGTGGAAAAAGGCAAGGTGGGCCGTCCATTTTGCACCACCACTCAAGACCAACTTGGCCCCTGGGAGAAGAATGATTGGACCTCAAGACTTGCACAGTTGGCCCGTCAGCAAACCCCTCCCATGTACAAAATGCTATCAGGTACAGTGCAATGGTGATTGTGTTAATGGGCTAATAACCCAAGGGTCTAGAATCTATACATTAGTTTAAATCCTAATGTGACAGTTTGGGAATTTGAAGTCAATTTAAAAAAAATAATGGGTGGGATTCTCCGGTCTCTGACACCGAAATCGCATTCAGATCGGCCGGAGAATCTATTTTGGCGCCAAAATTGGGGGCGGGGCTTCTTTTGCGATGCTCCGCCCCCTCCAAAACAGCATACGCTAGGAGTACGCCTGCACAACGTATGGACGGCCTCAGGACGTACCTGAGGCCCGCCCCCTCCACCCCCCCCCCTCCACCCCCCCCCCCCCCCCCCCCCCCCCCCCGATGCTCTGCCCCCGACGGGCCGCGTTCTCAACGGCGTGGGTCACTCATGCTATCTTTTTTCGGGATATCGGCGTGGCAGCTGCGGATTGAGTCCAGCACAGTTGGGGGAGAGCCATTCCGCGGTCAGGGGGGGCTTTGGCAGGGGCTTGGGCACTGGTTGGGAGTGGTCCAGGGGTGGCGAGCTTGGCCAAAGAGGTGCCCTATTTGGCAGGCCTGGTCCGCGGGAGTCCGGCGCCATGCTGCATGGCGAGGCCATTGTAGGCAATTCCCCGGCCACCTCACAGTTGCGTGCCTGCTAGCCCCCCACCAGATGGGGGATTGGTGGCCATTCTGTGTCGTTTTATTGGTCGTAAACGCCACAGTCCCCATGCTGGTGTCAGGATATAGTCTCCAAATCGGAGAATCCAGCCCAATAAATCTGAGTTTAAAATCTAGTATCAATAATGCTGACCATGAAGATATCAAATTGTCATAAAAACAGCACCCATTAGGGAATAAAACCTGACATCTTCACTGGGTGATACCAACCCCACAGCAATATGTTTGAATCCAAACTCCGCTCTGGAATGGTGAACAAACCAATTGGATTAACCTGCTACAAAGATGTAAAATGAAAAGAAAAACAAGACAGGCCACTTGCTTCCGAGCATCAGGTTAAACAAACCTCCTGCCATCCTGTTACCATTTACCATCCCCCTTCAGCTGATGAACCAGTACTCCTTCATGTTGAGTACCATTTAGAAGAAGCACTGAGGGTATCAAGAGCACAGTATGTATTCTGGTTGGAAAACCTCAATGTAAATTATCAAGGTTTGCTTGATAACATCAATACTGATTGGACCCTAAAGGACACATCTGTCTGATTGTGCCTGTGGCAGTTGTTGAGGGACCAACGTGACAAGAAAAGTCCTGTTGCAGATGCAAATGTCAATGAAAGTATTGGTATGAGTGACCACCTCACAGTCCTTGTGATGAAGATCTGTATTTCCCTGAGGATGTTCTCCATCTTGTTATGTGGTATTATTTCTATGCTAATTTAACAGCTTAAAACTGGGAACTTTTGAGGAGCAATGATCCAGTAGCAGTAGAAAAATTGCAATCTACTATAATCTGAAACCTCAATATGTCCCTCACTCAACCAGTACTATCATATCAGGTTAATGAAGAATGTAAGACAGCATTACAGAAGCTTTACCGGGCATACCTAAAAACGAAATGCCAGCCTGGCGAATCTACAAGATAGGACCACATATTTGTTAAACAGCAGATACATCATTAAATGAACAGAACCATTCAACAAGCAACAGATCAGTGGCTGGATTCTCCTGCCCCACCTGCCGCACGAAAGCCACAGCCAAGCCACGTAAAATGGAGAACTCCATTGATCTCGGGAGGGATTCTCCGGTCGCCGGGCAAATGAGGCCAGAGGATCCCGCCCCAGATCAAAGCTCTACAGTTCTGCCATACCCAGTTGTGAATGGTGGTAGACAATGGAACTATTGGGAGGAAGAGGTCCCACAAAACCCCTGCAAAGCTTTGATCTGATCAGCTGGTTCTTGGGTCACTAAGCTACTTCCATTGTTAGTTCTGTGTTGTAGCTTTGCCAAGTCAGCAAGTCATTTTTAGACAAATCTAGTTGGCCAACTCTCTATCCATTCTAATATATCACCTCCAACACCATGAGTTCTTATTTTTTTATAGAGAAATACAGCACAGAACAGGCCCTTCGGCCCACGATGTTGCGCCGAACTTTTGTCCTAGGTTAATCATAGAATTTTGGACAATTTTTCACGGCCAATCCACCCAACCTGCACATCTTTGGACTGTGGGAGGAAACCGGAGTACCCGGAGGAAACCCACGCACACACGTGGAGGATGTGCAGACTCCACACAGACAGTGACCCAAGTCGAAACCGAACTTGGGACCCTGGAGCTGTGAAGCAATTGTGCTATTCACAATGCTACCGTGCTGTCCTTAAGAAGTTAACCTACACTCCATTATTCTACCCTAATCCATGTACCTATCCAATAGCCGCTTGAAGGTCCCTAACTTTTCCGACTCAACTACTACCACAGGCAGTGCATTCCATGCCCCCACTACTCTCTGGGTAAAGAACCTACCTCTGACATCCCCTCTATATCTTCTACCATTTATCTTAAATTTATGTCCCCTTGTAATGGTGTGTTCCACCCGGGGAAAAAATCTCTGACTGTCTACTCTATCTATTCCCCTAATCATCTTCTTTAATCCACATTGGAGCATCAGTGAATTCCCCCGGGGGTGGCATTCCTAAACGTCAGTCTTATACGAAGGTGATTGTATTATAACCTTTTATGGTGCACCTTATCAAATGCCTTTTGGAAATCTAAATACACGACATCTACTGATTTTCGTTTATCAACTCTACTTGTTACATCCTCAAAGAGCTCCAATAAATTTGTGAAGTGCAATTTCCCTTTCATGAAACCATGCTGAATCCAGTTGCTTGTATTCTGATTTTCTAAATGTCCTCCTACTTTTTCCTTGATAATGGTTTCCAATGACAAATGTAAGGCAAGCTGGTCTATAGTTTCCTGTTTTCTGTCTCTCCTTTCTTGCACTTTTCTAGGTTGCTGTGACCTTTCCAGATGCTAGGGAATGTTGGAAGATTACAACCAATGCAGGCTATCACGTTCAAGGGACCTGTCAGTTTTTAGTCTCATTAGTTTTCTCAGTACTTTTTCTCCAATGATCAGAGTTGTTTTAAACTCAACCCTTCCTTTTGCCTCTTGATTTCTACTAGTCTTGTGGTGCTTTTTGTGTTTTTACTGTGACGACTGATGGAAAATATTTGTTCAAAAACTCAAACTTTCCCTTATTTTCCATTATTAGTTCCTCAGTATCCAAGACATTCCTTTTTTAAAATGTTTTCCAATTAAGGGGCAATTTAGTGTGGCCAATCCACCTAACCTGCACATCTTTGGATTGTGGGGGTGAGACCCAAGCAGACATGGGTAGAATGTGTAAACTCCACATGGACACTGGCCCGGTGCCGGGATCGATTCTGGGTCCTCGGTGCCACTGTGCCACCCAGACGTCCTCTGGAGTTACTGTAGTCGGACCTCTCACCTTTCTTGAGGATGATCACATCACGGTGTCTTTGAGACCTCCTGGCATGTTTTCCTCCTTTCAGGTAAGGTAAATGAGGTATTTACACCAATAGTGCTTCTCTACCATAATAATCTTTATTAGTGTCACAAGTAAACTTACATTAGCCCTGTAATGAAGTTACTGTGAAAATCCCCTAGTCGCTACATTCTGGTGCCTGTTCGGGTACACTGAGGAAGAATTCAGACAGGGGGGGAATGTGCAAACTCCACATAGACAGTGACCCGGGACCAGGATCGAACCCAGGTCCTCAGCGCCGTGAGGCAGCAGTGCTAACCACAGCACTACACTGCTGCCCGAGGCCAACACATTTTTTAGCTACTCTTTTACCTTCTTATATACTTTAAAAAAAATATTTTATGGGATATGGGTGCTACTGGCTGAGCCAATATTTATTGGCCATCCTTAATTGCTATTGAGAAGGTGATGGTGAGTGTAGAGGTTTTTACTGTTTACTTTTATGTTTCTTGTTAGTTTTCTATACTAATTTGTATTCCAATTTCTGTCCCCTTTTAAAAAATTATCCTTAGAAGGTTTCTAATTTACCACGATTGTTTGCATAAATGTGCTGTCCTTATCTTCTTTACTTAGCCATGAATGGTGCATCCTACTCATAGAGTGATCCTTTCTCAGTGGAATATATTCTTGTTGAGAATTATGAAATATCTGCTTAAACATCTGCCACCATTTCTCTACAATCTTACCTTTTAACCTATTTTCCCAGTCCACTTCAGCCAAGATTGTCTTCATACTTTTGTATTTGCCTTTATTTTTAAGATTTTTAAAAATAAATTTAGAATACCCAAGTATTTTTTTTCCAATTAAGGGACAATTTAGTGTGGCCAATCCACCGAACTTGCACATCTTGGGTTGTGGGGGAGAAACCTACGCAGACATGGGGAGAATGTGCAAACTCCACACAGACAGTGACCCAGGGCCGGGATTCGAACCAGGGTCATCAGCGCTGCAGTCCCACTGCGAACCACTGCCCAACATGCCGCCCCTTAATTTTTAGGTTTAAGGCTAGATTCATAACCATGGCCGGTTTGGCCGAGCCTCCGCGTCGAAAAGGTGCTCGGCGTGGGGGCTGAGAATAGGGCCTCAGACCCGCGATTGGGTCCAATACCGGGAAGCGATTCTCTTGACTGGAGAATCATCGGCAGTTGCGCGTGCGCGGTCGACGCGGCGCCGGTCGTGGGGCATTGAAAGAGGCCTCTGCAGCGATTCTCCGCTGTCGACCAGCCGAGTTCCCACCGGCGTGGTTCACGTATGGTATCACCTGGCATCGTGGCTGCAGTGGCTGTCCTGGTGGGGGGAGCGGGAAGATCAGTCTCTGGGGGCACCTCCATGACGGGCAGGTTCGCGATCGGAGGCCACCGATCAGCAGGCGCGCACGATCTGCGCCAGCCCGTTGTGTGGCTCCGCCATATTGTGCGGCTCTGGTGTTTACGCCGGTGTCAACACTTAGTCGCATTTTTAGATACCTGGCCCATATTTGTCACCCTCAAACTGAATGTGAAATCCTATCAACCGGCAATCACTTAGCCTATTGACAAACTTTTTAAAGGGGTTGAGATGGAATCACTTTCACTTTATAATGAGAAAACTATTTTTTACATACTGACTTTACTATTTAAAGGGTTTATGGTTGTAAATAGGAACACTTTCACTTTATTATTACAGTAAGATGTCTTACAACACCAGGTTAAAGTCCAACAGGTTTGTTTTGAATCACTAGCTTTCGGAGCGCAGCTCCTTCCTCAGATGAATGAAGAGGTGGGTTCCAGAAACATACATAAAGGCAAAGTCAGTGATACAAGACAATACTTTGAATGCGAGTCTTTGTCGGTAATTAAGTATTTACAGGACCAGACAGAGCGACTGGAGTGAGGGATAATCAAAGGTTAAAGTGGTGTGAATTTTCTCAAGCCAGGACAGTTGGTAGGATTTTGCAAGCCTAGACCAGATGGTGGGGGGTGAATGTAATGCGACATGAGTCCAAGGTCCTGGTTGAGGCCGTACTCATGTGTGCGGAACTTGGCGTCCTGAAGGCCGTCTTGGAGAACGCTTACCCGGAGATCAGAGGCTGAATGCCCTTTACTGCTGAACTGTTCCCCGACTGGAAGGGAACATTCCTGCCTGGCGATTCTCGCATTTTATTATTAGGATGTGTATTTATGAGATAATGAGAGATTGTCTAAATGGTGCATGGATATTATTATGGGAGAACGTTAACTTTTATATACTGACTAACTTTTAATGGGTTTAATGGCTGAAGATGGGGAGAGCAGTCCAACGAGACCCATCCCAAGGAAGACCCCTAGCCAACCGAGCATGAGCCTCCCGGCTCCCACCTCCCAGGTCAGAGATCCCTTGGCACCCAGGCGGTAATTGTTCGGAGGTTACTTGCCACCTTTCCGCCCCTCGGACTGCAAGCCGCCAAGTCCATCTCCTCAAAACTTGCACCAATTCACGCAGTGGGACTCTCGGATGGGGGTAGTGGGGGGGTTGAATCCCAGCTGGCTTGTGAATGGTATGTCCTGCCCGCTAGTGACATGCAAAATAGCTCTGTCAGGAAACCCGCAATGTCCAGCAGGGGTGGGCACAGAAAATCGTAACCTGTTTGTTCCCCGGTGCGAATCCTAATTTTGTCCCGCCACGTGATTCGTTACCCGATCGGTATTCCTGATCTTAGTGGTGGTGAAAGGAAAATCCCGGCCATCATGTTTTGATCATTGTTAATGAGAAGATCCTTTACTCAGAGGTCATTAATTCATTACACATTAACAGGTCTAAAATAGCATGTTCCCTGGTTGCTTCCACAAGTTATTGTTCTAAGAAACTCACTCAAGAACTCATAAAAGGGTACCTTTGCCAATTTGTCCAATCTATATGAAGATGAAAGTCACCCACAATAACAGCCAACCCTTTCTTACAAGCCACCATTATTTCTTGGTTTTAATTCTGCCAGAGGGCCTGTAAATGACTCCTACCACCGCGCCAGGGGCGGGATTCTCCGACCCCACGCAGGGTCGGAGAATCGGCCGGCAGCGGCGTTATTCCCGCTCCCACAGGGTTTTTAAATCTCCCACCGGCCAAAAACCGGCGTTGTGCGAATCCCGCCAGCAGCCTCTGAAAACAGCTGGCGCCGGCGGGATTTCATTATATTTTTAGATTCCCCAAATCTCCGGCCCGGTTGGGCCGAAGTCCCGCCGACGTGGCCATGGGTCACGTCGGCGAAAATCACAGTTGCTTTAAAACGGCGTCAACCATTGATGATGGTTGACGCCGTTCAGTGTCGGAGGGTGGGTTGCGGCATCGGGGGGGGGGTGTTGCGGCATCGGGGGGGGGGGTTGCGGCCATCGGGGGGTTGTGGCATCGGGGGGGGCATCGGGGGGGTGGGTTGCGGCCATCGGGGGGTTGGGTTGCGGCCATCGGGGGGTTGCGGCATCGGGGGGGGTGGGTTGCGGCATCGGGGGGTGGGTTGCGGCATCGGGGGGTGGGTTGCGGCATCGGGGGGGGCATGGGGGGGCATCGGGGGGTGGGTTGCGGCATCGGGGGGACATGGGGGGGCATCGGGGGTGGGTTGCGGCATCGGGGGGACATGGGGGGGCATCGGGGGGGGGTTGCGGCATCGGGGGGGCCATCGGGGGGGTTGCGGCATCGGGGGGGCATCGGGGGGGGCATGCGGCATCGGGGGGGGGGAGGGGGGTTTGGGGGCAGCGGCGTGCAGAGAGGGGGGGCTACGGATGCCCTGGGCCAACGCACCGTCGCCCCCCCCCTCTGTACGCCGCTGCCCCCTACCCCAACCACCCCCCCCTCACCACCCCTACCTCCCTCCAACGCCCCTACCCCCCTCCCCACCACCCCTACCTTCTCCAACGCCGCCCCCCATCTCTCGCAACGCCGCAACCCCCCCCCCCTTAACGCCGGGTCCCCCCCCCTCAACGCCGGGTCCCCCCCCCCCCAACGCCGGGTCCCCCCCCCCCCTCAACGCCGGGTCCCCCCCCCCAAATGCCGGAACCCCCCCCACCCCCAAATGCCGGAACCCCCCCCCCCACCCCCAAATGCCGGAACCCCCCCCCCCAAATGCCGGAACCCCCCCCCACCCCCAAATGCCGGAACCCCCCCCCCCCAAATGCCGGAACCCCCCCCCCCCAAATGCCGGAACCCCCCCCAAATGCCGGGTCTGTCTCTCTCCTCCTTATCCTCCAAAAAACGCCGGGTCTCACCACTTCCGCAAACGGAGAATCCCGCCCCAGATTTCTGGTTCAGCACGCCGGCGGGATGCTTCATTTTGCCGGCTGGTCAATGGGTTTTCCCATTGTGGGGCAGCCCCACACTGCCGGGAAACCCCTGGAGTGCCGGCAAAACGGGGCATCCTGACGGCGGAAAATCCAGCCCCTCATCTCTATCCAAAAGAATTCTAGATAATTTCTCACGATCATACTAATCTCATCCTTTATTAACAGAGTTACCCCACCTCCTTTTCCTTTCTTCCTGTCCTTACAAAATGTCAAATACATTTGAATATTCAGGTCCCAGCTGTGGTCACCTTGCAACCAAGGCTCTGTAGTAGTTATCATATCAAACTAATTTACTTCTATTTGTGCTATTAATTTATCCATCTTGTTCCAAATGCTGAGTACACTCAGATAAAGAGCCCTTGATTGTGATTTTTTTTTTTTTCCCTTCGCTGACCCTGTTTGCTGGTGTATTCAGGTTTGTACATTCTGTCCTTTCCTGTCACACTCTGGTTATCATTACCCATAATGCTGCCCTGCATTACTGCCTTGCCCTTTCTCTTCCACTCCTCCCCACTACCTACAAGGCACAAGTTAGGCGTGTGATGGAATACTCCTGACTTGTTTGGATCAGTTCATTCCCATTTACCCCTCCACCACGGGCACACAGTGTCAGCAATGTGTACTATATAAAAGATGCAATGCAGCAACTCACCAAGCCTCTTTCAGCACCTTCCAAACTCGCAACCTCTAACACCTAGAAGGACAAGGGCAGTGGATGCATTAGAACACCGCCACCAATAAAGTCCTCCCCGAGTCGCACACCATCCTGACTCGGAAATATATAACTGTTCCTTCACTGCCATTGAGTCAAAATGCTGCAACTCGCTTCCAAACAACACTGTTTGTGTACCTTCACCACACAGACTCAGTTCAAGATGGCAAGTCCCAACATCTTCTCAAGGACAAGAGGGTTGGGCAATATATACTGGCCTTGCCAGTGATGTCCGCACCCCATAGTCAATTATGTTGGAGAAATTTACCAGCTTTTTTATGTGATAATACAACATTTCATGGTTACTATGCAATCTAGTTACCCTGGGGGGAATGGTGAAAAATAACGTTATACAATATCATGCAATTTAGTTGAGCACAGCTGGGGAAACATATGTTGGCTCTTGTGCATTCATAATCACATCCAAGCAGACAGGAAGCATAGCAATCAAACAGGTAGAAATGAAAAATTAGAAGATGTCAGTGGTTAGCACTGTTGCCTCACAGCTCCAGGGTCCAGGGTTCAATTCAGGTGACTGTATGGAGTTTGCACTTTCTCCTCGTGTCTCCGTGAGTTTTCTGCGGGTGCTCCGGTTTCCCCCCACAGCCCAAAGATGTGTAGGTTTGGGTGGATTAGCCATGCTAAATTGCCCCTTAGTGTCCAAAAAGGTTAGGTGGGGTTACTGGGTTATGGGGATAAGGTGGAGGCATAGGCGTGGAGGTAGGGTGCTCTTTCAAAGGGCTGGTGCAGACTCAATGGGCCTCCTTCTGCATTGTAAATTCTATGATTCTATGATGAACAGCCAATATATAGCCATCAAAAGTTACTGATATAAGAGAGAACAATACAATTACTGCAGGTTTCTCCTTTAAAACAAAAGACTTTAGTTAGTCCTCTAAGTTGAGGATATATTAGTAGAAAGAGGTAAATAATAGAATAAAGATATAAAAATTAAAGAATTTATATGAAATTATTCAACTTAGAATCGTAGAATCCCTACAGTGCAGAAGGAGGCCATTTGGCCCATTGAGTCTGCACCGACCCTCTGAATGAGAACCCCACCTGGGGCCAGGTCCCCACCCTATCCCCGTAACCCTGTACCCCCACCTAGCTTTTGGAGACTACGGAGCAATTTAGCTTGGCCAATCCACCTAATCTGCACATCTTTGCACTTACCTTTACGATAGAAATGTCTCAGTCTTAAATCCCTACAACATCATTTCAAATGCATTCATCGACTCATAGAATCATAGAATGTACAGTGCAGAAGGAGGCCATTCAGCCCATCGAGTCTGCACCGGCCCTTGGAAAGAGCACCCCACTCATGCACATACCTCCTCCATCCCATCCCCCTTAACCCAGTAACCCCAATTAACCTTTTTGGACACTACAGGCAATTTAGCATAGCCAGTCCACCTAACCCGCACATCTTTGGACTGTGTGAGGAAACCGGAGCACCCAGTGGAAACCCATGCACAAACGGGGAGAACGTGCAGACTCCACACAGACAGTGACCCAAGCCAGAAATTGAATGTGGGACACTGGAGCTGTGAAGCAACTGTGCTAGCCACTACGCTCCCATGCTACCCCCATTGCATAAATCCACAATGTTGTTTAAAAATGATCTTCGCTGTTAGTTCTCATCATGTCAGTGATGTTAAGTCTTTCTCCATTGGAATGATTCACTGTTATTTTACGGCTATCAGCGGTTTTAACCTCGTTCCCCCATCATTTATGGCTCCAGTGGTCTGGAGGATTGAAAAGCGCTACTGGTATTAAGATAACTTGCCTCCTCTAAATGGACTCAGTTGTTGTCTTTAGCCCCACTAACCTTAAGTAGTTATTGCTCAGTTAATCCCAGACAAATTGGTGTTAACTGTTAATTGTTAACACTTAATTTAAGTTTAAGATAACATTATGTATTAGTTTAACTCCATTGGTATTACTCATGCCTCTGAATCAGACAGTTGTGAGTTCAAGCTCTATTTAAAAGGCATGCAGCTTAGGTCAGGGGTGGGCAAACTTTTCCATGCAAGGGCCACATTCAGAAATTCACAATTTTAAAGGGCCGCATAGTATATTAAGTAAAATAATTAATATTTAAAATAGCCAAAATAAAGGTTATTAAAGAAAAAAAAAAGCAATTAATTTTTATTAATTAATATTTTAAAGTAGAAACTTTACATGAAACACATTTATTTGAAAAACAAAGTAACTCAGTTTAAAGAAAAAAAAGCAATTAATTTTTATTAATTAATATTTTAAAGTAGAAACTTCACATGAAACACATGTTGTGCCGAGCAATGATCACCCTACTCAAGTCAACGTATCCACCCTATACCAGTAACCCAACAGCCCCCCCCCCCCCATTAACCTTAAAATAAAAAAAATAAAAAATAAAAATAAAATTTTTTAAAACTTTCTTTAAAAAAAAAATTTTTTTTTTAATGACTTGATCTTGGTGGGCCGCATAAAGACCTTTGGCCATAGTTTGCCCACCCCTGGCTTAGGTGCTGGTTCAGTGCAACAATGAGGGAGTGCTGCATTGTTGGACCGATTGTTTCTTGATAACATAAGAACATAAGAACTAGGAGCAGGAGTAGGCCATCTGGCCCCTCAAGCCTGCTCCGCCATTCAATGAAATCATGGCTGATCTTTTGTGGACTCAGCTCCACTTTCCGGCCCAACACCATAACCCTTAATCCCTTTATTCTTCAAAAAACTATCTGTCTTTACCTTAAAAACATTTAATGAAGGAGCCTCAACTGCTTCACTGGGCAAGGAATTCCATAGATTCACAATCCTTTGGGTGAAGAGGGTCCTCCGAAACTCAGTCCTAAATCTACTTCCCCTTATTTTGAGGCTATGCCCCCTAGTTCTGCTTTCACCCGCCAGTGGAAACAACCTGCCCACATCTATCCTATCTATTACCTTCATAATTTTATATGTTTCTATAAGATCCCCCCTCATCCTTATAAATTCCAACAAGTACAGTCCCAGTCTACTCAACCTCTCCTCGTAATCCAACCCCTTCAGCTCTGGGATTAACCTCGTGAATCTCCTCTGCACACCCTTTAGCGTCAGTACGTCCTTTCTCAGGTAAGGAGACCATAACTGAACACAATACTCCAGGTGTGGCCTCACTAACACCTTATACAATTGCAGCATAACCTCCCTAGTCTTAAACTCCATCCCTCTAGCAATGAAGGACAACATTCCATTTGCCTTCTTAATCACCTGTTGCACCTGTAAACCAACTTTTTGTTTCTCATGCACTAGCACACCCAGGTCTCTCTGCACAGCAGCATGTTTTAATATTTTGCCATTTAAATAATAACCCCTATTAAATGTAAAACAGTCCACCCTGCCTGCTTGAGTGGGCATAAATTTTCCCATAGCAGTATTGGAAAAGGAACAGAAAATTATCTAGACTAGCAATTAATGACCCACACTCAGGAGTACAGGGCTCAAAAACTTGCAGATAATACAAAACTTGGAAGCACTGTGAAGAGAATAATGTGAAACTTCCAGGACATTGACAGGTTGGTA
Organism: Scyliorhinus canicula; assembly: GCF_902713615.1. NCBI lineage: Eukaryota > Metazoa > Chordata > Chondrichthyes > Carcharhiniformes > Scyliorhinidae > Scyliorhinus > Scyliorhinus canicula. Next base: position 105,153,814 of record NC_052151.1, read on the forward strand.
GAATGGGCAGAAAAGTGGCAGATGAAATTCAATGTAGAGAAAGACGAAGTGGTTCATTTTGGTGGGAAGACCACGAAGATCCAATATAAGATAAATGTTACAATTCAAAAGGGAATGCTATGTGTATTTGTGCATAAGTCATTGAAGGTGACAGGACAGATTGAGAGCGTGATTACTAAAGCATACAGTACCTTTGGTTTTATTACTAGGGATATAAAGCATAAAGAAATGAAGTAATGTTAAACTTGTAAAGCGTTGGTTCAGCCTCAACTGGAGTATTCCATTCAATTCTGAGTGACACACTTGAGGAAAGATGTGAAAATATTTTTGAGAGAGTGAGAAAAGATTCACGAGGATTACACCAAGGATGAGGAACCTGAGTTACGGAGATGGATTGGAGAAGTTGGGTTTGTTTTCCTTGGGGAAGAGAAGGTCAAGATTCCATTTTCTGGAAGTAGGTGGGAAAAACTATTCCCATTTGTGGAAGAATCAAGAACAGGAACAGATTTAAGGCAATAGGTAAAAGAAGCAATGGAGACATGAGAAAATACATTTTCATGCAGCAGGTGTCAGCCTGGAAATGTCACCAGGAAGACCACCACCCACTGCTGCAAGATGTTCAATGGCCTCCATCGAGCTGCAAGTGTGAGTTGGCATCAGCCATCTGGCACCAGTATCCCCAACAATCCATTGCCTACCCCATGCTCAACAATGGCGTGTCCCAGGGTCAGCATGAAGAACAGGATGGCATGGCGAGCCATGTTCCACCGCCAAATCGGATGAGGCACTCCAGCCCCAAGCCCTCCAGAGGGCGCCTGAAGCCACACCTGTAGCGGTAGAGCACGGAGGGCTAAGCAGATAGACAATTACTGAGAGAGTACTGGGTGGGAGGGAGGGCAGCATCATTGTGGGCTAGGGAGGGCTGGGGTCACGACTGTACATCGTTAATAAACACCCAAAACATGTGAAGTCTCTGTCACAGTATTCCGCACTATGGGCCAGCATGCACCCCCTCCCTCGGTAGCCCTTCGCCCTCTGTTGGCACCAGCCCCCACATACCAGGCCTGCCCCTGTACCCCGAAGACATATCAGGTGCAGCATTGGTGTGGGCACGCATTCAGCAGACAGACAGTAGTCCGGTTATGGCACAGATTGAGGAGAACCAGAGCTCTGCTCACAGCAAGTTATCATCACCCTCCTGCCTTGTATGTTGACCCACTGACTGTGCCAACACTGGGAGGGTGGAACAGGGCGATTGAGGCAGGAGAAGGCAACTAATGGGTGAGTGGGTGGGTGGGGGATAATTGGGGTGGGGGGAGGGAGGGGGTAGTGTGAGGCATGGGGGGGGCAACGGGTAGGGAAATGGTGGATGGGAAGGGGTGGAAATGGAGAGATTATGGAGGAAGCCACACCTGTGATAAGCAAGCGAGGATGAGGGCCTCCCTGTCCCTCGCATGCCGGACCCTCGCCACCGTCACCTGTCCTCCAGCCTCTGGCTGGTCCCACAGGTCCTCCTCAAGCTCATCCTTCAGCCCCTCTGGCTCCTCCTCATACACTTCCAGCGGGTGACCCTCCGGGAGGGGAGGGGGGGGCCTCGATGACAGCCTCGGTGTCCACTTAGGCCTTGCTATATCAGGTCTCCATAATGGCGTCATTAGCCTGGTTCCAAGAGGGTACTGCTTATCGCCCAAAAACACCTGGTCACCCTGGGGTGTCCCTCGAAGATGCTGGGGACTTCTGACTGCCCCAGGATTTAGCTGTCATACACACTCCTGGGAAGCGTGCATACACATACATGATCTTGAGGTGGTGATCGCGCACAAGTTGGATGTTCAGGAATCCCTTCCTGTTGATGATAGGCGCTGCCGGACCGCCAGTTGCGCGCAAGGCTATATACGTGCTATTATTACCCTTTGGGCCTGGGGCATCCCAGCACTGGCAGAGAATCCTGCTGCTCAGGCATCCTGGTGGGCTTGGTCCAAGTCAAAGATTATGTAGTTAGCCTCCCAGGCAAACTGGGCATCCGTGACTTCACGGATGTACTTGTGGGCTGTTCATTGGGATATGCTGCACAAGTCACTGCTCGAGCCCTGGAATTATCCTGAGGCGTAGAAGCTCAGGACTGCGGTGGTCTTGATGGCCATTGTGAGTGGGTATCCTCCTCCTACATGTCAGCAAGGACATGGTACAGGTGCCGTACCATCTCCTTGTTGAGGTCAAGATTCCTGCGGCACACGCTGTCTGTCATCTGCTCGAAGGACCAACGACGCCTGTACACCTTAAGCCGTCGCTGGCCTCTCCTCTGGGTCCCTCACTGGCCTAATGGGCGGCCATGTCCTCAGGCGATGCAGCGGGACCCTGCTCATGGGCCACTGCCTCGAGTCTCTGTTAACGCTGCTACTGCCTCCTTCTCCGGCATCCGGCTACCTGGCCTGCCAAAGCCACCACGAGGGCAGTTTCCGCAGCTCCAAAATATCATCCATACTGTAACATCTGGGATTGGTGAGTGTGAGAGACGGACAATCAGCTATGGTTTCCACCCCGGTACCCTTGGTCCCCCAAGCCTTCCCCACCCTCATATCCCCTGCCATCCTTCAGGGTGCCATTCAACATGCCCTGCACACACACACACACACACACACACACTTGCGGCCACAGCGGTGGCCCCCTGGGCACCGGATCCCAGACCTAGTACACCAGACACTCGCTGGAAGCGATACCTTGGCAAGGCACTGGTTCCATCCCTGGTCCACAGACCCATCCACCCCCTCTGGTTGCGGGGATGTCCCCAGTGCTGAGGGCCAGCTCCTGGGTGTTGGGATGCTAGCCTAGCCGCTGTCTCTGTGGTGTTGATGCCTCCGGTGTTCAGTCAAAAGTGTCCAGATCTCATAGCCTGATTGGGATGCTGGGCAATAACACTTGCCTGTTTCATGGCATGCCTACCTACGGGAATCCACTTGGGAGCTGTGAAGTGCTTGCATTACTAGAATTGCCAAAACAATAGCCTTTGGCTATGGGGTCAATGGCCGCCAAAGTCAGCGGGGATTAAAGTGGCTATCACGATATTACCACGGACGGGGCTCTTTAAAGAGGGTGTTTGCTGAGGCGGACAGGTAGCAGCTGGAGTTGCCATCGTTATGGATATGCATGATCCAGGGGACAGCATTGCAGACCTGTAAGTGCTGTGCCCCTTCACCCTACCAGCCCAGGGATGCTTCCCCCACCCCAGCGATGGCGGTCCACCCCCTCCTCCCCGAGGGCTCTACCACCCTAGCCCCCTTGAGAACTGGGGCCGTGGCCCCAGCCCCTGGGCCGATTGCCCTATTTCCAAGATGGCTTCTCACCTCCGATGACCCCCACAGCAGCCAGTTTGCTAGTTTCACATTTTTAAATAGGTTTATTGAACGATGCCCCTCTGACTGCTCGCAGGGGAGCCGGTTTGATCATGGCAGGCCATTCGATAAGGGGTCCTTCCTATTATGAGATGGAGATTGGTCTTAATTGGTGATTAATGTTTCTTGCCCCGCCATGGCAGGATCCTGATCTCGCCAACGGGAGCAGGCTGGTTAGAACGGAAACCAATTGCCACTTAGCGTGTTTCCTGATTTTGTCCTCTCCCACTACCCAACCGGCCTGCTTGTTTTTGTGTCTGGCTCGACGAGGCCAGTAGATCACACCCTACATTTGCTGTATAACAGTGATATTCTGTTCAAAATCATTTATGACAGTAATATTCTGTTCAAAATCATTCATTCGATGTAAGGAGCTTTAGGGTGTCCTGACAACATGATAAGTTTAAGTTCTTTCTTATTTTCCAGTTGACATTAAGCCACTGATAACACTATTGAAAATTTGAAGGTAGAGCCTACGGTGTGTTATCAGGCATATACAACAAATGTGATTTGAAGATAAGTTGTGCTATGTATATTTAATTCTTAAACATTAAACCACGTCATAATCTAAAATGTTACTATTCGTTCACTGAAGGACACACAAGAAAATATAACAGTGTTAAGAGTTATTTGAGTTAGAAGAAAGCATGAATAACCTGATGTCATTGTTAAACAAAAATAAAGAAAATGTGCTGAAAATACAGAGCAGATCTCAACCATGTGGAGGGAGAAAACAACAATGTATCTTTAGGACATACGACCTTCATCTGATTGAAGGGTAAGAAATAAACAGGCATTTTAGTCATTCTGGAAAACAAGGGACTGGAGAGGGAAATAAGATTTTAAGCGACCTGCAAACACACAAAGTCAAAACAGGTGATATCATAGATCAGTGAGATAATGGAGTCATGGAAAGGACAAAGAAATGTGCAAATAGGAGGGAGGGGGTGATCATCACAATAAAAAGTGTTGGCTTGGCTAAAAATAATGAAGCATGAACAACTGAGAAAAAGAGGGAAAAGACTGCATATCCAGCAGAAATGAAATGTAAGCAGAAAATGCCGTTGAAGTCATGTCCATAAAGATCTCCATAAACATTGTGCTTAATGATGGGCACGATTCTCCGGAATGATTTCTACGTGTGGTAGCAAGCGGGAAATGCCGCAAGCTTCCTGGCGATCAGCCCAGCGAGGCCGGCAACACGATTCAATGTTAATTGGTCCACTTAACAAGGTCCCACGCGCTTCTCGCCGCAAATGAAGGCTCAATAAATCACGATTGCCAATTCCCTATTTGCAATAGCCTTCAGCTGCACAGCCAGAGGCCTTGGCAATTGGTGGGGTTATGGCTGGGCCGTGGACAGACAGGCTAGGGTTGCCGCCAGAACAGAAACACTTTATGAAAAATGAAATGAAAATGAAAATCGCTTATTGTCACGAGTAGGCTTCAATGAAGTTACTGTGAAAAGCCCCTAGTCGCCACATTCCGGCGCCTGTTTGGGGAGGCTGGTACGGGAATTCAACCGTGCTGCTGGCCTGCCTTGGTCTACTTTAACAGCCAGCGATTTCGCTCAGTGAGCTAAACCAGCCAGGGGTTGGCATGGTGGTGCAGCCAGTGTTTGCCCCGCATCACTTGCCGGCCCCCTCACCCCCCTTCCCATGGTGGCCCACCTCTCCGGAAGGTGCCCCGCCCCAACCAGCCGAGGGTCCCCAACCCCCAACTGAGGTGGGAGGCCCAGCTCCCCTGGGCTCTTTGCCCGTGAGCAAAATGGTTGCTCACCTCCTCGGCTCCCCACAGAAGCCCTTCCGTCAGGTTCACGTTTTTCAAAAGGAGTACTGATTGGAACAGCATGACCACTTGTTGGGGAGGCCGCTGAATAACGGGAGGCCATTGGACATGGGGTGGCTCCCATTAATAGTATGGAAATGGCGCTCAAGTAGTGATCATTGGTTTCTCGCCTAGCTAAGGTGAGATCTAGATTTTGCCATTGGGAGTCGGCCGGATGATTTTCATGTCCGCCACTGTGGCATGTTTCTCATTGGTGGAAAATGGCCTGCCAGTGGTGGGATCTTCTGATTCCACCGCTGTCAATGGGATTTCCCATTGAATCCACCCCTGCCACCGGGAAACCCACGGTGTGGGATTGCCGTCAGCAGAACCGGAAGATCCTGCTGGTGAGATCAACCGGAAAATCCCCTGCACCCGCACCCCCCCCCCCCCCCCCACACACATCCCACCGGTCTCTATCACAAGCTCTGAAAAGAATTGAGGGTGTAACTATAGTCTGAAGTTAGTTCAAACTCATACTTTGTCCCCTCCGTCTCCACTCCCCACCATATTGTCCCTATTCCTCTTTCCCTCTCCACCCAATCTCCACTGTCCCTCACCGTCTCCCCTCCCTTATCATTATCTCCGCATTCCCCCATCTCTCCCCCTCTTTATTCACCTTCTCTTCAGCAGCCACTCGCATCTTTTTCCTCATCTCCACCCGATTTCTTTCTACCTTCCCCTCCTCTCCACCCCTCTACATCTTTTCCTTATTCTATCTCTCTGTTTTGCATCATCCCACCCTTCGTCCCTCCCGTTCCCTCATTGTCTTACTCGTCACACCTCCACATTCCCAGCCATCGCATATGCACTCCTTTCCTCCCCATTCCACTTCCTTAATCCAGTTATCACCTGCCCTCTAGACCTGTTTGCCCTGAATATAGCACTTAATCTTGCATTTTATCTGCAATGCACTATTGATTCATTTTATTCAAAAACAGACATGGCCAGGCAATGTCAAGTAGTGATGTTAAGCCAAGCTTTTGCATTAGGCTAACCTCCAGTGGCTTCCTGTTTGCCTTTTTATTATTATTCGTTCATGGAATTTGATAGTCACAGGCAAGAGCAACATTTAATGCCCATCCTTAATTGCCCTTGAGAAGGTGGTGGTGAGCCGCCTTCTTGAAATGCTTCCACCTGTACATTGAATTTGCAGTGTGGTTGCTATGGTAACACTGATTTCAAGGGATTTTTTTGTGTTATGCAGATTAAAGAAAACAGCTGGTGCAGTTTAAACATTCAGTGGGTGCTGCTATTTCTGTATATACAGCAGTAAAGGTTCCATAAAAATTGTGCACAAAGGTGTTATCTTGTTGTTTGAATGAAGCAATCTATGGTATAAATTTTCATTTTAGAGTCAAAAAGTGAAAGAAAACAAATCCAAAGAATTGATCATTTGACCAGCATGATGCAATTTTATTTCTATCCTATCTAATCCCTTCATAATTTTATGTTTCTCTCAGATCCCCCCGCATCCTTCTATATTCCAACAAGTACAGTCCCAGTCTACTCAACCTCTCCTCGTAATCCAACCCCCTCAACTCTGGGATTAACCGAGTGAATCTCCTCTGCACACCCTCCAGTGCCAGTAAATCCTTTCTCAGGCAAGGAGGCCAAAACTGAACACAATACTCCAGGTGGACCATCACTAACACCTTACACAGTTGCAACATAACCTCCCTAGTCTTAAACGCCATCCCTCTAGCAATGAAGGACAAAACTCAATTCGCCTTCTTAATCACCTGTTGCACCTTTGAACCAACTTTTTGCAACTCATGCACTAGAACACCCAGGTCCCTCTGCACAGCAGCATGTTTTAATATTTTATCATTTAAATAATAATCCCTTTTGCTGTTATTCCAACCAAAATGGATAACCTCATATTTGTCAACATTGTATTCCATCTGCCAGACTCTAGCCCATTTACTTAAACTATCCAAATCCCTCTGCAGACTTCCAGTATCCTCTGCACTTTTTGCTTTACCACTGATCTTAATGTCGTCTGCAAACTTGGACACATTGTACTTGATCCCCGACTTCAAATCATGTATGTAAATTGTGAACAATTGTGGGCCCACCACAGATTCCTGAGGGACACCACTAGCTCCTGATTGCCAACCAGAGAAACACCCATTAATGCCCACTCCTTGTTTTCTATGAATTAACCAATCCTCTATCCATGCTACTACTTTACCCTTCACACCATGCATCTTTATCTTATGCAGCTATCTTTTATGTGGCACCTTGTCAAAACCTTTCTGAAAATCTAGATAGACCACATCCATTGGCTCCCCGTTGTCTACCGCGCTGGTAATATCCTCAAAGAATTCCACTAAATTAGTTAGGCACAACCTGCCCTTTATGAACTCATGAAATTAAAATCTCTTATGTCACGAGTAGGCTTCAAATGAAGTTACTATGAAAAGCCCCTAGTCGCCACATTCCGGCACCTGTTCAGGGAGGCTGTTACGGGAATCGAACCGTGCTGCTGGCCTGCTTGGTCTGCTTTCAAAGCCAGCGACTTAGCCCTGTCCAATGGGATAATTTCCATCTAGATACCTAGCTATTTCTTGCTTGATGATAGATTCCAGCATCTTCCCTACTACCGAAGCATTCAGATAAAGTGCCCTTATGTTGGCTTTTATACCTCTGTTTGAATCTTAACACCTCAATCAGTAACCTCTCTTAAGTTATTTTTCCTTTGAACTTTTCTCCTAATTTTCATTATCGTTGAACCCACATCCTCATGTAACAACCTGCTGTGTCGCTTTCCATTTATGTTTCCACTTCCCGTTGTATTCCTTTTAGTAATACTGGGCCTATTCACTGAGCTGTCCTCAGTCACTATACCCTGTACTGTGGCCCTTTTTGATTTTTGACTATGACTTCTCTGCCTTACACTTTCCTCCTTACTGTCTTTTGTTTCTGTCCCCGTTTTACTCCCCTCCGACTGCTTGCATTACTCCCATCCCCCTGCCACATTAGTTTAAACCCACCCCAACAGCACTAGCAAACACCTCCCCTAGGACATCGGTTCCAGTCCTGTCTAGGTGCAGACTGTCTGGTTTGTACTGGTCCCACCTCCTCCAGAACTGGTTCCAATTAACCAGGAATTTGAATCCCTCCCTCTTGCACCATCTCTCGAGCCACGCATTCATCCTATCTATCCTGACATTCCTACTCTGCCTAGTAGCAATCCTGAGATTACTGCCTTTGATGTCCTACTTTTTAGTTTAACTCCTAGCTCCCTGAATTCAACTTGTAGGACCTCATCCCATTTCTTTACCTATACTGTTGGTGCCCATAAGCACCACAACAGTTGGCTGTTCAACCTCCCCCCCCCCCCCCCCCCCCCCCCCCCCCGCTCCGAGGCATCCTTGACATTTGCACCAGGGAGGCAACATACCATCCTGGAATCTCAATTGCGTCCGCAGAACCGCCTGTCTATTCCCCTTACAATTGAATCACCTATATCACTATAGCCCTGCCATTCTTCTTCCTGCCCTCCTGTGCAGCAGAGCCAGCCACGGTGCCATGAACCTGGCTGCTGCTGCCTTCCCCAAAATCCAAAGCGGTACTGTTTTGCAGGGAGGAAATCCAAAGCGGTATCTGTTTTGCAGGGAGATGACTGCAGGGGACACTTGCACTGCCTTCCTATTCTAGCCCGGTCTTTTGGTCACCAATTATCTATATCCCTCAGTGATTCTCACCTAATGTATTATTTGAATGGGGAGAAATTGCGGAACTATTGAGGTACAGAAAGGTCTAAGTGGTCTGGTACATGAATCACATAAAGTTAGTCTGCGGGTACAGTAAGTGATTAGGAAGGTATCTGAAATGTTGGTGTTTATTGCGAGGGGAATCGAGTGCAAAAGTAGGAAAGTGTGCAGAGTCTTAGTTAGATCTCATCTGGAATACTGGAATACTGTGCACAGTTTTGGCCTCCTTACTTAAGAAAGGATACAATTGCATTTGAAGCAGTTCCGAGAAGGTTCACAGAACCTTTTCCTGGGATGTAGGGTTTGTCTTTTGGGAGGGGTGCTTCCTTCCGGACAACCAAAAAAAGCACAAAGTGCCTTTAGATAGTGGGGTAATTCTCGCCGCCAAAAGTGCTGGGAACGACTCCTCTAATCCCAGAATGTGCCTAGAACGGACTTTGCTTTTTTGGGGGCTAGATCGGGCCCTCTGTTTCTCTCTCTACAGATGCTGCCAGACCTGCTGAGCTTATCCAGCATTTTCTGTTTTTACACCTTATAATAACCAAGTGGTTAATGCTGAGTTACTGTGATAAACTGTTCTGGTTTGGTTGTTCCAATAGGCTGTTTCTGTGCCATATATCCAATATAATTGCGGAGCTTCCTTAGAAACCATTATTTATTTTATGAATTAAACTTCTCAAATAATTATTTCTATGTATAATGTTAAAGTTCTGCTGTGATTCTATGGTTGATTAAATAATTGTTACTTTATTTTTGTTTTGTTGTCTGACCTCTGATAATTGGCAGGAAAGGATTCCCCCAGTGCTGTACAAATCCTGATAAATTAGCAGTGGAAATCCTATTACAATCAGAATTTTTAGGCATCATTCATTCCATGGCATCGACTATAGGGTAAGTTGAAACATACAAATGCGTAAGTATGTAGCAAAATAGAAAATCCTAAATTGTATCAAACAATTAATTGAATAGCTTTTCTTTTAGGAAGAGGGAAAGTACAGACAATTATAGTACGCGAATGGTCATGGATGATGACTCACGGCAGTGATGAAACCCAGGGCAAATGAAATGTCAAATGCTGCATCAGCCAACTTCTCTTCTTCTACTTGGGCAGTCCCTCAGCCTCGAGGATGACTTGCTTCCACTCTGGGGAGGTAGGTTCTGCGGTGGCTGAATAGTCCAATCCTGGATCCGCAGACTCTGCCAAAGGTTTGTCAGGTGGTGTTTGCTGAGGTGGGTGGGATGCTGTGGATTCTGTGCTCTCTTTCCGCTGTTTATGATTAGCCTCTGCGTGCTCCACTGTACGCCGCCCGAGGTGATTGGAACCGTCGCGGATGCTTTTTCTCCAGCTTGTGCTTTCTCAGGCACGTGACTCCTACATGTCAGTGGGGATGTTGCATTTATTTAGGGAGGCTTTCAGAGTGTCCTCATTGCGTTTTCTCTGCCTCATAGTGATCGCTTGCCATTATGGAGCTCGGAGTAGAGCGCTTGCCTTGGGAGTCTTGTGTCGGGCATGTGGGCAATGCAGCCCTCCCATCGAAGCTGGTGGAACGTGACCAGTGCCTTTATACTGTGGATATTGGTCTGGGAGAGGACGCTCACATTGGTACGCCTATCCTGCCAGTGGATTTTCAGGATTTTGCAGAAGCAGCATTGGTGATATCTCTTCGGGGATTTGTGGTGTCTGCTATACATTGTCCATATTTCTGATGCATACAGGAGGGCGGGGACCACGGCTGCTCTGTAAACCATGAGCTTGGTGCTGGATTTGAGATCTTGGCCTTCAAACACTCTGTTCCTCATGTGTCTGAAGCCTGCACTGGAGCATTGGAGTCGATGTTGGATTTCATCGTCAATGTCTGTTCGCTTCGAGAGGAGGCTCCTGAAGTAAGGGAAATGGTCCACATTGTCCAAGGACTCACCGTGGATCTTGATGGAAATTATGGAAATTACAGAGGGATTTCCCTACTCTCCGCCACGGGAAAGGTCATCGCGTGAATACTCCTCAATGCCTCCTCCCAGTGGCTGAAGAGCTCCTCCCTGAATCTCCGTACATCTCCATCCATCAAGAGGCTTAATGGACTTGATCTATTTCTTCAGGAAAAGTTCAGGGAGCAACATCAACCTCTGTACATGGCCTTCTTTCATTGTGCAAAGGCCTTTGACTCTGTCAACAGTGAGGAACTGTGGAGCATCCTCCTCAATTTCTGCCCGCAGAAATTCATCACTATTCTCTGCCTGGTCCACAATGACATGCAAGCCGAGATCCTCACCAATGGAACCACCACTGATCCAAACTGAGGTAAAACAGGGCTGCGTCGTCGCAACAAAGCTCTTCTCCATCTTCCTTGCAACAACACTCCACCCCGTCACCCTGAAACTCGCAGCCGGAGTGGAGCTACAAGCGGGAACCTGTTCAAACTCCGGCGCCTCCAGGCCAGAACCAAGACCACCCCAACCTCGCTTATTGAGCTGCAGTACGCAGACTGTGTGTGCACATTCAGAGGCCGAGCTACAAGGGCTGGTTTAGCACACTGTGCTAAATAGCTGGCTTTTAAAGCAGACGAAGGCAGGCCAGCAGCATGGTTCAATTCCCGAACCAGCCTCCCCGAACAGGCGCCGGAATGAGGCGACTAGGGGCTTTTCACAGTAACTTCATTGAAGCCTACTTGTGACAATAAGAGATTTTCATTTCATTTTCATTGACGCATTCACTGAGGCATATGAGAGAATGGGCCTCAGACTAAACATCCGGAAAACAAAGGTTCTCTACCAGCTCCCTCCTGCCACACAATACTGCCCACCAACCATAGCCAACTACTACAAAAGAGAAAGGGATACATGGTAGCACAGTGGTTCGCACTGTTACTTCACAGTGCCAGGGACTCGGGTTCGATTGCTGGCTTGCGTCACTGTCTGTGTGGAGTCTTTACGTTCTCCCCGTGTATGCATGGATTTCTTCCCACAAGACCCGAAAGGCGTGCTGTTAGGTGAATTGGGCATTCTCCCTCAGTGTACGTGAACAGGTGCCGGAGTGTGGTGACTAGGGGATTTTCACAGTAACTTCATTGCAGTGTTAACGTAAGCCGACTTGTGACATTAATAAAGATTATTATTATTACCTAAGGAATAAATACTGTTGCAAACTTACCAATGATGTATTTAATATTGCTGTAAATTTAATATTGCTGTAAATTTAATATTGTTAAACTTCAACAATGCATGCCATGCTCTTTGTTAAACAAAACCCAATTGAAACCGAAATATTGGAGGAGAACTTCCTTATGGCTCTCCAGTTTCACGAACAAAACTTTGGCAGAGGTTTGCCATAAATCCTATTCATGCACATATATGGGATTCAGCCAAAGTTATGGCAGCAAAACAAGAGAGGCCCATTGAAATGTATCCCCCTTGTAATGCTCCTAAATTACCATAATGTCTAAAATAGTTCAATTGATATTGAATTTCCATTTATACAATCCTCAATGCTTAACCTTGGATGGTGCTCATTGCATTATTATTGATATCGCTAAATAAAGAAGCATTTGTTATACTTATGTGTTTGATTCATTCATTGGTGTCTGTAGCAATTAGGAGGTTTCATCAGCACTATGTCCTGATTTGGCCTTTATGGGTCACCTGGACTGGGGTATACAAATCAAATACAAATCTCAGCCTATTTCGAAAGAAAGATTATCAAGCTGAAATGTTCCACTATTTCTCTCTCTACAAGTGCTGCCAGACATGTTGCATAGTTCCACCATTTTAATAATAATTGCTTATTGTCACAGGTAGGTTTCAATGAAGTTACTGTGAAAAGCCCCTAGTCACCACATTCCGGCGCCTGCTCAGGGAGGCCGGTACAGGAATTGAACCCGCGCTGCTGGTCTTGTTTTGCATTACAAGTCAGCTGTTTAGCCCACTGTACTAAACCGGCCCCTTTTCTTCTTTATTATGGATTTCCAACAGCTGCATTATCATGCTTTTTTGTTAGAAAGAATGCATCTATATCTCTTTTCATAACGTGGTGTCCAATGTGCTCCACAGCTAATGAAGCACTTTGAATGGTGGATTAACTGGCAGCAATTAACTCAATTCTATACAGCAACCTCAGAAAGGTGAATCCAAAGTGATTGCTATTATACCCCCCGCAATGCATGAGGTGTATACCTGCTCGATGCAGTAATTATCTGCTGGAGGTGGTGAAGGACCTGTTGCAAAACACTAACACCAATGTCACTAATGTTTTTGACTAGTCTTGCTACTTGTATTGCTCGATCCAGAGATGGTTAAAGGGCCTTGCCAATGGAATGCAGTCCTCCAGCTGCTCCACTGTGCCGTCTATGGCGTCACCTTTTGTCTGCAAGCCAGTTATTTCCTCTCCTTTATCAACTCATTATGATCAGCAATGAATTTGTCTGACTCTTTCAATTAAGAATTCAAGGACCTGGATTTCAAATAAGTATATGAAAAAAATATAATTTCATTTTGGATTATCAACCAACCGAAGGGCAGAGCAATTGACTGGCATCAGCCTGCAATCCATGAGCAAGATTAGCCCTCAAGCCTCATCGAAATTTCACAGGTAACAGTCTTCAGTAATGCTGTGGAGCTGGGAGGAGCACTTTTGTTCCTGTAAGATGAATGTTTCGGCCAGGGCATTTTACAATAAGACTTGTCCAGGGGACAGATCCAATAATTCAAGCATTTGTTTCTTGCAATACAAATGATTACGAAGATTTAACTGGAGGTATTTAAGAATTCAGTCGAACATTACAGGTAAGAAATGAAAATGAAAATGAAATGAAAATCGCTTATTGTCACGAGTAGGCTTCAATGAAGTTACTGCGAAAAGCCCCTAGTCGCCACATTACGGCACCTGTCCGGGGAGGCTGGTACGGGAATCGAACCGTGCTGCTGGCTTGCTTGGTCTGCTTTAAAAGCCAGCGATTTAGCTGAGTGAGCTAAACCAGCACCTAATGCGACAACAACCGGAGTGCTGTAAACTCAGAGTATGACTTTTTGTTTTTGGAAGAGCCACACAACTGGCAACAAATAAAGACTGACATGATCGGCTGAGGCATCTCAAAATAAAGCCTGCTGAGATCTGAAGTGGATGGGATCTGTAATCACGTGACTGTAGTAATATTAAACACACTTGAACACCCATACCTCGCAAACGTACAGAAATATGTAACGTATAGTACATAATTTCTGTTTCGAATACAATATATAATTTGTCTGCAATTGCCTTTTTATAAAAATAGTCAACGAGTTTCTGCTTTGCGAACAAAATTCCTCATTTCTAAGCAATCTTTTCTGCAAAAGGAAACTCCAACTAATTTTGAGCTGGCACAGTTGTAGTTCACTTCAAAGACTTCAGAGTGTAATTCAGCAATCTAGCCCAGTAAGACAAGCACGGACCTGTTTGACAGAAGTTCACTACGCGTCACATGGACTACGATCTGAGTAGTATTCAGGTTTGTATCAACATGCAATTTCACAGTTTATGGGCAAATGCTGAAATGCTAGAAAACGTATTAAAAAAGCTTTGCATCATTGATCAACAGTAATTAACCACAGCAGCCGAAACCTTTGCCCCGTCCTGACATATTTGAAATATGACTAACGCGCAGGCATGTTTCAAAGTGCTGAGATTCTTTAGAAGCCACTAACAGATAATGTAATTCTTATTGCTGAAGAATAAAATTCCTACCCCGGCGAAGGGAGTTCTGTTTCCTCCTTGGCGCTGTTCGCAACATCAGTGGACTCATCATTTAAATGATATCCCGTCAAAACTACACTCTGAGAGGTAGGCAGGGGATCCATAGTGTGTGAGGCATAATTTCTGCTAGTTATTGATCAACTGGACACGACCTAAAGTAGAGGAGAGTAATAAAACTCCTTCCTTGCCTGGCAACGTGGATCATTTCCATATTGAAACTCCGCCCCTGCAGTTCTGAACAAGGGTAGGGCTGGTGTCTGAAAAAAACCTTTGTTCTTCCAAACATGGAACAAGGACACTGAACTTCGAGCGCGCGGCTAGTTCTGTCATTACTGAATCTCCTGATACTTTCCAACACCGGCGCACATTTTCTTCCTCTTTTATAAATAAAGACATTTATAATTGTGAAGGAAACTAATATCAAAAAGGTTATCCCAACCACAAATAAACATTTAAAAATAAGCTATCAGCAATAAACATTAAGATTATTATGCTTTTTTATGTGTTTCATATTTTGTGTGCTTGTGTTAAAAAAATATGCTGTGTTTTCATTAATCTAATCTTTTATTATTGTCACAAGTAAGCTAACATTAACACTGCAATGATGTTACTGTGAAAACCCCTTAGTTGCCACACTCCAGCGCCTGTTCGGGTACACTGAGGGAGAATTCAGAATGTCCAAATTACCTAATAGTGAACTGGCTTGGAGGAACCTCTAATTGAACAATATGACTGGGATGTATTGACATGCACAGTTGAAATCTCCCAATTACTGAAAAAAAAACCTCTGGGTTAATGATGTGTCTTTGTGGATTGTCTTTTTGTGAATGTTACTGTAGATGTGATGTAATTTAGCACTTTGGAATGGAACACTTTGGACACTCTTGTCAGAATCAAGTGTTCCGAGGTCAGATTGCAGTTCCCAATGGTAAAATGGTCAGAGAACCAGAGGACACAGAGTTGAAAGTGATGTGCAAAAGAACCAAAGACTGCACAAGTGGTTACAATGTGGAATGCACTGTTTGAAAGGTGGTGGAAGCAAGTTCAATCATGGATTTTAAAAGGGAACTGGAAGAGCACCTGGAGGAAACGAGGCTGCAGGGCTTCGGGGTAAGAACAGCGAAGTGTGACTACATAAATTGTTCATACAGAGCATGGACACGGTTGTCAAATGGCCACTATCAAGACAGAATGTATCTGCACTCTTCTGGTAATCTGTACATTTTGTATCGGAAGAGATGTGTCTTTACTTACACTTGGAGTGTGTATTCTAATTAAATAATTCAGTAACAAATGTTTGCGAGTTTAAAATAAATAAGGTTATTTATTCTCATACACTTACCCTGAATTAAGACAATGAAGGCCGGCTTTAACAGAACGTCACACACCCGGCGCAATTTAAAAGAACTACATCACACATTGAGGGCATGATTTAACAGAAATTTAACAGAGTCCCATGTTGGGCATGTTTAGCCAAGTGCTTCCCAATGCTGATAGCGCCGAGAACGACCCCACAATTATGACCCCACTGAACCACCCATCATGGGGGCCAGACCCCCCAATTTGCCAAATTAGCAATGAGGAGGTCCTTAAGCCCTCACACCCCATTTAGTAAGGGTAGGACACGCCTGGATCCAATCCCCAGCGTGGGCAAGGTGCCACCTGCACCTTGGCACTGTCAGCCTGGTACTCTGGCAGCACCAAATTACAATGCCTCACAAGATCTTCTTGGATCAAGCAAGGTGTAACAAGGTCATTAAGTCTCGCAAGAGGCTTCTCATGGGATTTAACGGCCTTGTTCCGTCCCAAGTCAGGTGCGCCGACGCTGATAGATCACAGCCTCAGTCTCTCTCAGGGACGCACACAAATATTGGATGCACATAAAGATTATGCATTTTTACAGCTTGAAGTTAATTTAGTCTCTGCCTTATGATTTCCAGTATCCCATGTGGCAGGCCTGTTTAGGGTGGCACAATGGCACAGTGGTTAGCACTGTTGCCTCACAGTGCCATTGACCCGGATTCAATTCAGGCCTTGGGTGAATGTCTGTGTGGAGTTTACACGTTCTCCTCGTATCTATGTGGGTTTCCTCTGGGTGCTCCAGTTTCCTCCCATAGTCCAAAGATGTGCAGGTTAAGTGGATTGTCCTTGCTAAATTGGCCCTTATTGTCTAGGGATGTGTAGGTTAGGTTATGGGATTATGGGCATAGAGCCGGGTGGGCAAGGCAGTGTACCTCCATCGTCTTTAGATGTTGGCCCATCCTTACATAATGAAAGGTGTGAATTACACAAATCGCTGTGAGGTACTCTCACCTGTGCCCGTACTTAATTAGGTATTTGCTGAAGACGTGACACTGTCTGTGGACAAAATGCCAAAATCACATGATTTGCAACATCTATTTTAACAACTTGTTTGTGTGCAATTTAAAAAAAATATTGACTGAAAGTTCATAATATGACATTAACAGGCATGCCAGCTTCTTCCTAAACTGCAACTGTTCCATGATTCTATTCTACAAAGTATAGCATGAAAAATGTTCTTTTACATTGCACAAAAATCTATCAAAATTGTTAACCCAGTATAAAAGATTGATGATCTCCACTTCACCAACCTAACCTGTGCAGGAGAAACTCTGCCATGTTTTATTTTATTGCACGCTCCCCTCAATCTGCAGAAAAAAAATCAAGTCAAGTTAAAGTCCAATCTAATCTTTCAGTCTATGTCAAACATATTACACTCGTTTCTTTCCTGGGCATCATGCAACAGCTCCTCCTGTTTTGCACATTATTTTATTATGAATAAAAACAGAAAATATTGGAAAAACCTAGCAGGTCATGTAGCATTTGTGATGAATTTAATGTTTCATGGTTAACATTTCAGCTCTGTAACCTTTCATCAATAAGTCCATCAGAATATCTACATCAGCATTGTGCAAATACCAATGCTGACACTCCAGTGCAGCACTGAGGCAATGTCACATTATTGAAGGTGCCAATTTTCAAATGAGCCATTAAACAGAGGCCGCATTTAACTTCTCAGGTGGATGTAAAAGATCCTCGGTGGATCTCTCCATTCCACCGCTCCCATACCAGCCCTACACCACCCCCACATCGCCCCCACACCACCCCCACACCGCTCCCACACCACCACCCACGGTATAATCATGCGTCTTGTCATGTGTCTTGCAGAACCTGCAGGTGATGTGGCAGCCCTTCTGATGTCCCCTTCCCCAAGCCACAGGCACAGCCAGACCCCCTGGAGCCAAGCAGAGGTGAGGGCACCGACACAGATGCGAGCCACAGACCCGAGACTCAGGACAAGTCTGAGGAAGACACTGATTTCCAATCACAGCTCTCTCTAACACTCTCCACCACCCCAGAGACACTCACCTCAATTGGATACTTTCGTGAAGACACTATCTGGTGTGCACCACACACATGCTATGGGACAGAAAGTGGAGATAGGAACACCCGAGGGGCCAGACGGTTGGAAGGCGGGCCAACCCCAGGGACTAGCTGCGATTAAGTGTTGATGCCGGGGCAGGATTCTCAGAGTTCTATGACAGCAAAACTGGCGCCTCACCTGAACTGATTCAGCGACCATTGAAGGGCTAGCACTACCGCCATGTGGAATGCAATTGATTCCAATGAGAAACGGTGCGGGATTCACTGGTTTCGTGATTGGTACTCAGGAGACTGAGAAGCTGCAGCCACATATACACACCACTCCCCCCACACACCATCCCAGCCAAAAAGATGGCAGCGAGGAGAGACACCCCATTTTACGGACGGCAAGCTCAAGACCCTCCTGTGCACCATGGAGGAGAGGCGGGCGACCCAGTACCTCGGCCTAGGAAGGAGGCTGCCAGCCGCAGCAATTCGTCATGCCTGGGTGCAGGTGGCAGAGGCAGTAAGCACCATGAGCTACAGAATCCGGACTGGCCAGCAGTACCGTAAGCAACTGCAGGACCTCCTCATGTAGGCCAGGGTGAGTAGGCAGCACTAATCGTATCCCACTCCCCCACCCGAAGGGTATCTGAAACCCAACACTGCACCACATGCCAGTGCCCATACCATCTGCCATGGCCAGGTGCCCTGGCCACTGAAACCATCAGCTACCCAGCCCCTGGGCTGCATGCGTCGGAGTGGCTAGCACTGTGTGTTTTCTGTTCCTGCCCATAACCGCCGGGAGTGGGAGAAGACTGGAGGGGGACTGCCGGATGTTCGGCGCCTCACCACAGCAGACTTGGACGTGATCAGTGGGCCGGAAGAAAGGAAAGTCGCCGGGTAGCGATCAGCATCGGGAGAGGAAATGAGACCCCATTGAGTTGTAGTCCCCATGACAACACACCCCCACTCCACTCGCACACCACCCCCACACTGCTCCCCACCACCACCCACGGTATAATCATGCGTCTTGTCATGTGTCTTGCAGAACCTGCAGGTGATGTGGCAGCCCTTCTGGTGTCCCCTTCTCCAAGCCACAGGCACAGCCAGACCCCCTGGAGCCAAGCAGAGGCGAGGGCACCGACACAGATGCAAGCCACAGACCCGAGACTCAGGACAAGTCTGAGGAAGACACCGATTTCCAATCACAGCTCTCTCTAACACTCTCCACCACCCCAGAGACACTCACCTCAATTGACACTTTCGTGAAGACACTATCTGGTGCGCACCATATACATGCTATGGGACAGAAAGTGGAGGTAGGAACACCCGAGGGGCCAGACGGTTGGAGGGCAGGCCAACCCCAGGGACTAGCTGCGTCCAGGCGGGTTTTGTAGTTCTGGGACGGACAGTCCCATCAATTTTGGAGATTCAGTCGCAGCGCCAGGGCTACATGAGTGATTGTCGACGAACATCCAGCACCTGCAGCTGCAGTTGGAGGAGACCAACCATGTGCAGGAGCAGGAGGTGGTGCGGGTCATGTGTGCTACCCAGGCCAACACCGCATGGGTGGCATCCAAGGTCTGGGGCATTCAGTGCAGGCGCTGGCCGAGCCCAGAACACGGCTGCCGCCTCACAGACAGCCATGTGCCAGAGCCACCTGGACATTGCAGGGTGCTCCTGAGCGTGGCCCAGTCACTGTAGGCCATGGCTGAGAGCGTCGGCGACATTGCCCAGTCACTGGCCGCTGTGGCGCAGACACAAAGGGAGGTGGCCCAGTACCAGAGGGAGGTGGCGCAGTCACTCATTAATGTGGCACAGACCCAGAAGGTGGTGACCCGAGCAGTAGTTCAGCTTATCCAGGCCCGGTCGTCTCAGAAGACACCCACCAAAGGGACCCAGGTCGCAGGGTGGGAATCACAGCAGGCCGTTTCTACTCCTGATGAACCATCTGGGTATCCGCCTAGTAGCGTTAGGGCGCGAAAGGCCAGAAAAGTAGACACCAGTTACGTTGGCACGGGTGCAGGGCACAGTTTAGTGATAGAGGCTACGTCAGTCATTTTCAAACAAGGGTCGCGACACGTGGGTGGGTCACGGGCGGGCGTTGAGAGGGTCGCAGGGCCATGCGTCGCGGTGTTCCCGATAGTGCGGCAATGCACTGCAGCTTTCTCCATTATGGGAAGCAGTGCCTGACGCCATGTCCGGCTGTTAAAAATGCCGCCGGTGACTGGCTTTCAGAATATCGGTCATTCTGCGCATGTGTACCCCTCAGCAGCGCGCAGATCCAGGAACAGTTGTTTTTTTTTTAAATCGCTGGATCTTCTTGCCTGAAGCGTGGCAGAGAGCAGGGAATGCACCTTGTACACTGACGTCATGTGTTCTGGGCGTGAGAGACACTCCTCCATTTTGTAGCTGCCAGCAGCAGTGTGAACTTCAGGGCCTCTGGTGAACGACCCATGAAGCAGGAGCTGAAAACAGGAACAAAGCAGCATAAAGATGATTACTTGAGGTATGGGCATATTAATTGTGCCACAGCAAATCAGGATTCAAAGTTCATGTGTGTTATATGCAGGGAAGCACTGGCAAACGAATGTTTAAAATCTTCAAAGACATTATAAGAGTAAGCACAGCGAGTTCAAGGACAAACCTCTTGATTTTTTTCAACGGATGTAGTGAGATATTAACTGAATAGCTGAAGTCATTATCAGAAATGTAACATTGAATAGCAAAGCAAGTGAGATTGTGAGGACCAAGCAGGCTCACCTGTCATATTAAAGGTAAGTCAAAATGGTGGGTTGAGAATATCGGGCCACGTGTGTTGCGAAGGTTGGCTCATGGGTCAAGAAAGTCAGTTGGTGTGGGCTCGAAGGATGGCCGGTTACCAAAAATGGGTTCTGGGCAACAAAACTTGAAAAACACTGGGCTAGGGCACGTATCTGTGTACATGTTTTTATATTAAACACCTGTGCATAATGTTGCTATCTGCCTCGGTGCTCTGTCAGATGTGTGTGAGGGCTGGGCTGGTCTGGGCTAGCCCCACGGTGGCGCAGGGGGGTGGGGGAATAAATGGACGTTGGGGGTGGGTTTGGCTCAGGGACCACAGTTCAGCCAGTGCTCACCACCCCGGTGTTCCCCCGCCGTCCCCACCACTGCCACCCCAGGGATCCGATGGCACCGTGTGATGGAATGGCCAGCTCGCATCCAGGGATCACCTAGGTGGACGGTGCAATCACAGAGATTCGATATGCCCAGTTGGCACAATGGATCCATTTCAATGCCTGGAAAAGCCCCGTTGTGTAAAGGTTCAGGGTAACCGTCACCTTGACGCCATCGGGAGCAGGTGTCCTCCTCCTCCTCAGTCTTTTGGGCGGCCAGCAATGCAGCCTCACTGGCCCCCCAAAAGGCCGAGGAGGAATAGGAGGTGGTGCCGCATGTGGCCTCGCGTGTACCGGCAGCGTCCGCCATTCGAGGACCTGCTGGACTGGGCATTGAAGTCTCCGGCTCAGCAGGGGACAGTGCAACATCTGCCAGATCATGGCGTACCTGGCATCGTGGGGGAATGGAGGAGGACACCTGCTCCCGATGGCGTCACGGTGACGGTTACCCTGAACCTTTACACAACGGGGCTTTTCCAGGCACAGAGTGAGGACCTGTCCGGGATCTCACAGAGCTCAGTGCACAGGTGCATCTGTGCAATCATGGAGATTCGATATGCCCAGTCAGCATAATGCATCCTCTCGGGCACACTCCGCTGCTGCAGCTTCCTCCTCCACAAGCAGCTCCAGCTTGTACAGCCGCAGTGAATCCCCCAGGGCTGCGGTGACCTGGAGGAAGGCCACAATTGCTGATTGAATTCCAATATCCATTGACTTCAGGGGTGAAAAGTCGACATGTTAGCATGGTGCGTATCCGCGTGCCCAACCATGTCCACCAGGCCACACGATGGCCCCGGTTGGCACTGCGGACTCTGCCCCCGCATGTCCTCCCCTCCCATCCCTGCACCATGGGTGCCTCTGGTCCTGCCACCTGCCACTGCTGCCAGGGTACCGTCGGTGACACTGCCCATTCCAGTGGTATGCTCCTCGGATCCCATCCAGTGCCCTCCTGTAGGGGCTACTGTAGGCATTGCACTTGTGCAGGCCGCGTGATGTGCTGCCGGCGACTTGTGGCCGGCTAGGGAAGGGGGTTAAATGGCAGAGGGTGGGGTGGTGGCTGGAGGTTGGGGTGCAGGGCTGGTGTGATGGGGGCACCCATACAGCTGATGTCACTCTGCAGAACCAAGCGCCAGGGTGAGTGTTCAGTGGGGTGCAGGGCAAAATGGCTGCCTTGCAGGCCACGGCATTGGCGGTCCGTGCCTGGACACTGCCCCAGTCCTGTGGGGGGTCGTCCTGGCTGCAAACATCCCCCACCCCCAGCCAGTCCGGCCAGTGTCAGGCCTGGCAGCCATGGCAAAGCATCTCCTTGTCCTATCTCCTCTCTCTCCCTCATCAGCCACGGCACCTGTTTCTCAATTTTGAAAAGCACAAATGAACCTCACCGTCAGGAAATCCCACCAGTGGATGCGGAGAATGGTGGAGGCCCCGGAGAATAACCTATGCCTATGTCGTTTACTGTACCTGCGTTCTGGATCACATTGACGCTGCTATCGAGGCACCAGAGCATTGCGATTTGTCATGGAACCGGCGCCCACCACGATTTCGGTGTCAGAATCAATTTTCCGTCCCATCACATTTCCCGATTCTGGCATTGGCCAACGGAGAATCCCACTCCCATGTCACTATTTTTTTTAAGAAGAGCAGAATAATTATCCCCAGTGTTCTTGCTAATAATTATTCCTCAATCAGCACCACAAAATCAGATCATGTTGCTGCCCACGGGAGTTTACAGAGCGCAAATTGGCTGCCAGGTTTCCTAAATTGCAACATTAACCACGCGCCAAAAAGTATTTCATTGTTTGTAAAGTGTTTTGAGACTCTGGTGGTCATAAAAACAAAGCACTATATAAGTGCAAGCCTGTCTTTAGGAATTTTCTGTCTCTCTCAGAATTTTGGAAGTGAAATGGTAAACAGTGGGTGGGATTTTCCGCGCCCTTGGTGGCGGAGGGTGGCTCACTCTTTGCTGGCGACAGACCTTGTCGTTCCACCGCTATCAATAGGATTTCTCATTGAATGCACCCCTCACCGCCGGAAAACCTGCTGTGGAATTTCGCCGTCGGGTGAATGAAAGATCTCACTGACAAGAGTGGCCAGAAATTCTCCCCCATTCTATAACATTCCAATTATAGACTTATCATTGATATACGAGGCCAAAATATTATTAAGTGTGTTCCAGTATATAATTAGCAACCTAATTTTTATGCCTACTACTCAATAACCTTATCCAAATTTATTTTCATGTTTGTTAAGTGATATCCCTTTTGTGTGTACATGTGCTATGTTTTCCCTTTATGTAGTTGTCCTCCTCAGGACTTCTCCTATATAATTGGTCACGGATTTTAAAAAAGAGAATCATGATTGAGGAAAATGTTTTCAATGGCCATTGTAAAAACAAGCAAAAACATCTGAATAGCATTTATTAAACTAAAAGCTGGCAAGGATTCTGAAAATAATAATGCAGAAAAATCAAACGTGATCTGAAAATCAGTCCTGAATAAAAGGATCAACTTTACAGTGACTGAATCGATGAAATTTTTATTTTAATATATTAGTTAATGCGTTTAGGGAACCATTAAAAAATGGTTGTGCTTCCACATCCATATCAACTATAAAATATGGGTTTCTGCTCACATCCATTTTGTTTCCCTACACTTCCTTTTAATTCCCTCTTGTCTCCCCTTCTCGCAGAATCCCAAGGGAAACGCATTCACTTGTTTACCAATGGAAAGGAGGCACTATAATTGGGAAAGACACAGAATGCACAGGGCAAGAGAGTTCAGTGGTTAGCCCTGTTGCTTTCCAGCACCAGGGTCCCAGGTCTGATTCCTGGCTTGGGTCACTGTCACTGCTGAGTCTGCACATTGTCCCTGTGACTGCATAGGTTTCATCCGGGTGCTCCAGTTTCCTCCCACAGGCCCCAAAAAGCCGTGCTGTTAGGTGATTTGGACATTCTGAATTCTCCCTCTGTGTACCCGAACGGGTGCTGGAATTTGGTGCTGGGGGCTTTTCACAGTAACAGTAACAGATGGATTGGTAGTATTGAGGAAGCAGGTGGGCTGCAGAATTACTTGGACAGGTTGGGAGAGTGGACAATGATGTGGCAGATGTAATGCAATGTGAAAAAGTGTGAGGTTATGCACTTTGGAAGGTGGAATGGAGGCATAGACTATTTTCTGTATGGGGAAATCAGAAGCACAAAGGGACTTGGGAGTCATTGTTCACGATTCTCTTAAGGTTAACGTGCAGGTTTAGTCAGCAGTTAGGAAGGCAAATGCCTTCATGTCGCGACTGCTGGAATACAAGACCAGGGATGTACTTCTGAGGCTATAGAAGGCTCTGGTCAGATCCTATTTGGAGTATTGTGAGCAGTTCTGGGCACTGTATTTAAGGAAGGATGTGCTGGCATTGGAAAGGATCCAGAAGAGGTTCACAAAAATTATCCCTTGAATAAAGAGCTTGTCATATGAGGAACGGTTGAGGACTCTGGGTCTGGACTCGTTGGAGTTTAGAAGGGTGAGGGGGATCTTATTGAAAGTTACAGGATACTGCGCGGCCTGGATAGAGTGACGTGGAGAGGGTGTTTCCACTTGTCGGAAAAACTAGAACCAGAGGACACCATCTGAGACTAAAGGGACGATCCTTTAAAACAGAGATGAGGAGGAATTTCTTCAATCAGAGGGTGGTGAATCTGTGGAACTCTGCTGTGGAAGCCAAATCACTGAGTGATGTGACCATCAATTCACTAGAGACACGATTGGAAGTAAACTGTGGTTTTAATAGTCTTACAACTGAACCTGCCGGCGACCAGAAGAACTGAGGGCAGGCTCACGGCTGCAGCACTTTATACTTCTAGTAGTGGGAGGGGCCATGGGTGGAGCTTTGGGCAGAGCCAAGGGTGGAGCCCAGTACAAGCTCCTCATCTCCCCCTATGGGCAGAGCCGCACAACGGCTCACATACAGAGCCCACAAGGACATAATACAATGCAATGCAATACAGTGTGAATTATAATACAGTATGAATTCACCACATTCACCCCCTGTAAAAAAATCAATTCTGGTTCGGTGGCCGAGTCGTCCTTTGGGATTGGCGGAGCACCGGGGTTGCAGCCTCTTCAGGTGGCTGGGTGGTGACAATTGGTGTGGGTATGAGGGTGGACTCGAGCTTCATTCTTGACCGGTGCGCAGGAAACCTATAGGCGCGGGGGCGCCGAGCGTGGGCAGGGAACCTATCGGCACAAGGGCGCAGGGCGTGGGGGGTTGGGCGGGGTGTAGCGTGAGGGGTACCTCGGCGGTGATGGTGGTGGTGGTGGATCCTGCAGGCGCCAGGTCCCGGAGGGAAACAGTGTCCTGACGGCCATCGAGTTATTCAATAAAAGCGTATTGGGAGTTTGAATGAAGCAGTAGCATTCTCTCTACTAGCGGGTCTGTTTTGTGTGTCCGGACGTGCTTCAGGAGGAGAACCGGGCCCCGTGTCCTCAACCAGGATGGGAGTGAAGCCTCCGTGGTAGTGCCCCTAGAGAAAGCAAATAATCGTTTGTGAGGGTCTGGTTGGTGGTGGTGCATAAGAGGGACCTAATAGCATGGAGCGCGTCGGGGAGGACCTCCTGCCAGTGGGAGGTCGGGGGATTCCTGGACCAGAGGGTCAGTAGGACGGTCTTCCAGACCGTCGCGTTCTCCCTCTCCACCTGCCCGTTCCCCCTGGGGTTGTAGCTGGTAGTCCTGCTCGAGGCGATGCCCTTGTCGAGCAAGTACTGACGCAGCTCGTCGCTCATGAAGGACGAACCCCTGTCACTGTGTACGTAGCTGGGAAAACCGAACAGGGTGAAGACACTGTGCAGGGCTCTGATGACTGTATGGGAGATCATATCAGGGCACAGGATGGCAAAGGGGAAGCGGGAGAATTCATCGATGACGTTAAGAAAGTACACATTTCGATTGGTCGAGGGGAGTGGCCCTTTGAAATCGATGCTCAAGCATTCAAAGGGCCGGGAAGCCTTTACCAGGTGGGCCTTGGCTAGTCTACAGAAGTGCGGTTTGCACTCCGCACAGATCGGGCAATTCCTGGTGATGGCTTTTACCTCCTCGGCGGAGAAAGGCAGATTTCGGGCTTTGACGTAGTGGGTGAGCCGGGTGACCCCCGGGTGGCAGAGGTCATTGTGGATAGCTTTCGGGCGGTCGTCTTGCGCGCTGGCACACGTGCCGCAGGGACAGGGCATCTGGGGGCTCGTTGGGCTTCCCCGGTCGATATATGATATTGTAATTATAGGTGGAGAGTTCGATCCTCCACCGCAAGATTTTATCATTTTAAATTTTGCCCCTTTGCAAGTTGTCGAACATGAAGGCAACCGGTCTTTGGTCGGTGGAGGGTAAACCTCCTACCAGCGAGGTAGTTCCTCCAGTGTCGTATAGCTTCCACGATGGCTTGAGCTTCCTTTTCGACTGAGGAGTGTCGAAGTTCCGAAGCGGAGAGGGTTCGGGAGAAGAAGGCGACCTGTCTCCCTGTCTGATTCAGAGTGGCTGCGACAGCGACCTCTAAGGCGTCGCCCTCCACCTGAAAGGGGACGGATTCATCCACCGCCCGCATGGCGGCTTTGGCGATGTCCTCCATAATGCAGTTGAAGGCCTGGCGGGCCTCAGCTGACAGTGGGAAGAGTGTGGTGTTAAATAGTGGGCGGGCTTTGTCCGCATACTGGGGGACCCACTGGGCGTAATATGAGACGAATCCCAGGCACCTCTTGAGGGCTCTGGGACAATGAGGGGGAGGGAGTTGTAAGAGGGGAAGAATACGGTCCGGGTCAGGGCCCAGGACTCCGTTTTCCACGACATAGCCGAGGATGGCTAGTCTGGTAGTGCGGAAAATGCATTTTTCCGTATTGTAAGTGAGATTGAGTTTCTGGACGGTTTGGAGAAATCGGTGGAGGTTGGCGTCGTGGCCCTGCTGATCATGTCCGCAGTACGGAAACGTGGCCTGCAGCCCATACTGGTCCACCATTGTTCGTTGGAACACTGAGACCCCATTCGTGACACCAAAGGGGACCCGGAGGAAGTGGAAGAGGCGGCCGTCTGCCTCGAACGCCGTGCAGTGGCGGTCCTCCGGGCAGATTGGGAGCTGGTGGTAAGCAGACTTCAGATCCACCGTGAAGAATATGCGGTACTGTGCGATCTGATTGACCATGTCTGCAATCCTGGGGAGGGGGCACGCATCGAGGTGCGTGAACCGGTTAATCGTTTGGTTATGATCAACCACCATTCGGAACTTTTCCCCGGTCTTGACGACCACCACCTGAGCTGTCCAGGGGCTGTTACTGACCTCCATGATCCCCTCGTGTAGGAGCCGCTGGACTTCGGCTCTAATAAATACCCTGTCCTGCAGGCTATACCGCCTGCTGCGAGTGGCTATGGGTTTGCAGTTACAATACAGTATGAATTCACCACACTGAGTATCTTTAAGACAGAGTTAAATAGGTTCTTGATTAATAAGGGGATCAGGGGTTATGGTGAGAAGGCCGGAGAATGGGGATGAGAAAAATGTCAGCCATGATTGAATGGCGGAGCAGTCTCGATGGGCCAAGTGGCCTAATTCTGCTCCTATGTCTTATGGTCTTATTGAAGTGTTAATATATGCCTACTTGTGACAATAAAGATTATTATTATATTAATCAGCCCGACAGTAGAAAAAGTGAGCAAAACATTTGGATGCATAGTGCCCATATTTTCTATGCTGCAGCTGTTTCTAGTGTGTGTTGTGCTATATAACATTTTGGTAGGCCATTGGCACAGGGGCTAGGAATGGTACTCGAAGTATGAGAATAGGCTGACTGTGATGTCAATCAGCAAGTGATGGTGCTTTGGTGCCAGTGGTGCCATCTTGAGCAGGGTTCAAAATACATTGGGGCATTGGGTGAACAAGCTGTTGCAAATAGTAGAGAAGGAAGGGAAGACAGGTTTTCCAAAAAAGGCCATATGCACTCAGGAGTTTCAGGGAGATATTCTGCTGCCTCAATCTCCATGAGGAACCATGGGCGCGATTCTCTGAACCTTACGTCGGGTGGGAGAATCGCGGGAGTGCCGGGTGATTCCCACCACGCCGTCCTGGCACCCGCACGCGATTCTTCCCCCCCCCCCCCCCCCCCCCCCCCCCCAAAACGGCGTGCCGGATATTACGACAGGTCGCTCGGAGAATCGCTGCTCGCCGTTTCTAACAGTCGAGCGGCGATTCTCTGGCCCGGATGGGCCGAGCGGCCTGCCCAATCCGACCGGTACATGCCGGCGCCAACCACACCTGGTCGCTGCTGGTGTGAACAGCGCACAAACGCTGCGTGTGCGGCCTGTGAGGGGGGAGGGAGGATCGAGCACCAGGGGGTTGCTCAGGAGGGGTCTGGCCCGCGATCGGTGCCCACCGATCGGCAGGCCGGCGTCTCTAAAGGACGCACTCTTTTTCCTCCACCGCCCCACAAGATCAATCCTCCATGTCTTGCGGGGCGCCCACGCGGAGGACGGCAACCGCGCATGCGCGGGTTGATGCCGGCCAACCTGCGCATGCGCGGGTGACGTCATTTAAGCGCCTCCGGCCGCGTCATTTAGGCGGCGCCGCTTTAACGCGGGTGCCAAGACCCGGCGCGCGAAATTGACGCGGCACCGCTCCTAGCCCCCTGGGGGTGGGAGAATAGGGGGCGAGGAACAGCCTCCGACGCTGGAGTGAAACACACCGATTTTCACTCCAGCGTCCGCACTTAGTCTCCCGTTGGGAGAATCGCGCCCCATATGTGGAACATTTCCACCTCATTAAGGAGGTACTCACTGAAAACTTTCAGTTGTTACATGCAGAACTCAGAAGAGCGAGGATGGCATTGCCAATGGCTGTGAAGGTCACCGTGGCCTGGAATTTGTATGTGTCAGGCTCCTTCCTGGAGCAGGCAATATATATGCAAAACATCATGTAGCGCACCATTCACTATTGTGTAAGGGATATCACTGGGGTTCTGAACTCCACTTCATTCTGTCTTTCCAGAGAGAAGCACACAGAACAAGTAAGTGGCTTTACCAGGATAATGGACATCCCACATGGTAAAGGATGCCATTGATTGCATGCTTATCGCTTTGTGGCACTGTATGTCAATTTTGTGATTTATCACAACAGCAAGTCAATTCTCTCAACTTCCAGTTGGTGTATAACCATACTCAGTGCATCATGCAGGGCAATGCCCAATATCCTGGTGCCTTCACCCTGGGACAGCCCACTGTACTGACTGCATTTTGAATCATAACAAAAAAAAAGGAAAACAAGGCTATCTGCTGGCCAACTGGTGCACAATCCATGCACACATGGGCAGCAAGCATACATAAAGCACCGCTTGAGCAGACCTTTAGGATACTTTAATTATAGTTCAGTTGCAATAATTTACATAATGCATCTCAAGTTTTGTGATGGTCCACTCTGTACTGCACAATCTCTTCATCATGAGGACACACCTTTGCTACTATCTGTGGAAAGTGGCTGAGGAAGAGGAACAAACGCAGAGAGCAGATACAATGGGGAAGATTTTCACCTTCACTTCCTGGGTCATTACCAGTTGAATTTATTGGAACGAAAACTCAAAGGCTTCTATTAATTGCTGGAAATCCACTTCCTGAGGGAAAAGTGGCAGGCCCAAGAGGAATAGGATAATGTTACGGATGGCAGCCTTCTGAATGAGTTAGAATTTCTGTACAGTGAAGCCCAGGATGACGGTGAAAAAAGGGCTTGGAAAAGTTGAGGCCAGAGGTGACAATTTCTGAACAAGAATGGTGGCATGAAGTAGAGACGGCGATGGTTAATATTTCAGAATGCAAGTATACAACCTTTGCGATGGAATGGATGTGAGGGTAAACATAAGATTCTGATTGGGTTAAGGTTAAGGTTGAAAGAATATTCTGGATGGACAATTGGATCAAGGACTAAGGAGTCAATTTTCTGCTGCGGACAGCAGAGGATGCCTTTCATCTTACTAACACTAAACTGCAAAACAGTTATGTCAAGTCATTAGATGGACAAAAACAATCATGAAGCAAAAGGGTAGTGGAGGTCAAGTACGTACTGTTCTGTTGATTAAGTATGTATTGGCCAATTTCATTCATCATTCTCAAAATTCACAATTTATTGTAAGTCACTGTTTACTATTGCCTCCAGCTCAGAATCATGGCACATTACCGTGATGGTGGTCTTAAGGCACTGGGTTGATACTCCATCACTAATCATCTCCCACCTATTGCTCTAATAGATTTCACTTGGGTCCTTTCCAGCTGCTTGAAGCAAAGACAAACAGTGCGACCATGTAAATACTTTCTCAAACTTGTCACAGACATCGCTCATGTTACGCTCAGTTGAACAGCAATGCTATAATATTACCAACAAGAACAATAGCACTGCACCCAGTGCCGGATGTAACTCAGCAGGAGACCTTAGTATGGCTGGAAAGCACCTTCATGGCCAATTTTTCTTTTGTGGCCCAACCATATACCAGTACTATATTACAGTAATGTTGCATCCAATTTAAAATCCCATTTTGCAGTTACTGATCTGGTAATCATTCCATTTTAGACTCTACTTGAGTGCTGCATAAGCTATGCAATTACATTTCTTGTGAAACAGCATACTTACTCTAATAACAAATTTGCAGAAAGAGCAAAATGGCAAACTACAAATCAGATCCTTTCATCATAAACCAGCCTTTTTGTTTTTGGGTCCATTGTTTCGAGCACTCCATTATCCTCCTGTGGAGGTAATAGGGCTCAGCAGAACTTAGCCTTCCAGACACTCCTCTTGTGACTTATATCTCTGGTACAGTCTGCTACCAACGTGAGAAAGTTTATTTCATTAGGAAGCAAAGGCTGATAATGCGTGGTCCTTTTGGAATGCACTCACCTGAGGTCCAGCACGAATGGAGCAAGTGGTAAAAATATGGCCCCCTCTCTGCCAGGTCCTCCAATTGCTCCACAATTCAGCAAATCCAGATGGGGACAGTGATTTCCAATGCAAGGAATTCACAAGCTCCTGGACTCTCAGGAGCCTTGTGGAGCATTTTTGGCACACTGGACCACTGAGCACAAGATATGGGGCCTAACATCCTGTGGCTGAATTCCCAAAGAGGCGGGTCATGTTTGGCATGGCTATTGTTAAGCAATCTTTACAAATGGGTGCACTGGACAGCTCCAATCTTTCTGGAGACAGAACTCCATTCCTACCATTCCCCAGTCTGAACTTCTGGGCTGTTACTTTGGCCTCCCAGCATTACAGCGATGTAAGATGTGTCCCGACTGAACGCCAATAAGAGAACCTCTGTTGACCTCGCGAAATCTGCTAAGGTCAGCAGTGTCAGTGCCAGAATCACTGTCCTGTAAATTTTTGACTCAGTGAGGGCAATTGTGATTTATGCAGTCGTGTAAAATGGCTGATGGTGAATTGGCAGCTGGTCTTACATTATTGCAGAAGACCAACTGATAAACTCTCGAGATTTTGCTGGTGAAAAGCTCTTAATAGTTTCAAGCTGCAAAGCGTGTTTCATGAAAAAATTACCTCAAAACCTCAGGCTGAATTCTCCGCCGTCGGGATTGTCCATTTTGACGGCAGCTCGAGGGTTTCCCGACGGTGTGGGGCTACCCCACAATGGGAAACCCCATTGACCAGCTGGCAAAATGGAGAATCCTGACAGCGGCCGCACCAGAAACCAGTGGCTGGATTCTCCACACCCCAATGCCAAAATCGTGTTCAGCGAATGAACGGAGAATCCGGTTACCTGCATGAAATCGGGACCGGGACCGGAACCGGAGCCGGTTCCAAGATTCTCCAGTCCCCAACAAACAGCATACTCGGGGAATACACTGCGCCAATTATCCACCGCCTCAGGCCATTGCCTGAGGCCCGATCAACTATTCTCCGTTCCCGACCAGCCAAATTCCCAACGGTATGGACCACTCATGGTCCCACCATCCGTGATACCAGCATGGCGGGTGCGGACATAATCCGGGGCCGCCACAGTTGGGGGAGGGTCGATCGGAGGGCAGGGGGGGGCCTCATTCGGGACTGGGGGCTATGTGTGCGGGCGGTCCAGGTTTGGTGAGCGGCCAATGTGGGGCTCTATTTCGGCGGTTCAGGTCTGCGGGCAGAGTCCGCCATCGAGCATGGTGAGGCCGCTGAAGGGCGCCACCATGTGCATGTGCGGCCTCTAACCCAAAACTGCGGAGGGCCGTATAGGCAGCTGGAGCTGCGAGCTCCACGACAGCTGCCTGCTAGCCTCCTGCAAGGCTGTGAATCGATGGCCTTTTGGCGCCAGTCTTCCTGGCGTAAATGACCACAGTTTTCATGATGGCGTGTGGACATAATCCCCAAAATGGCGAATCCAGCCCCTGGTGCAGCGGGACAGAGAATCCCACTCTTGTGTTTTATGTTAATGCCGGGTATCAGCCAATAAATGAGTGGCTACTCTATTCCTCCCCCGCAGATATTGAAATGGAAGCTTACAAGTTGAACTACAAAAGATTCAGCTGTTTATTACCTGTGAGGTTTTTACTGGATTGTGCAGTATTTCTTCAGTGAAGGTTTAATCTATGTTTTGTTATCTCTCGAAAGTTCTGTAGCAATGAAACTTCTTAGCTCAGAGCTGACAGTTGAATATTCATCCATAGTACGTATTCACAAAAGTGAAACACACTTTGGGCGAAAATATATTTCTCATTTCCATTCAGAAAATGATATGAATCTTTGTGTGAAAGACTATAAATGTTTATTGCTTGGTACTTTTGGAAGAACACAACATTGTTGGGGCAGGAAATCAAGGTGACTCATGGTTAGTGGCTGAATTTCTACAGACAATATTTTGATGTGCATGCCCATCAGTGTTCTCCTATGTGCCACCCCACAGATGTTTTTACCTCAGTCCTCCATAGCAGAGCTTGTCTATGATCGTGCCGCTGCTGAGCTGGAACAAACGGTACATGTTCGCTTTGCCTGGCTGCAGTCCAGCCGTACTCAGTCCTACATGCCGAGAAGAAGTATTAAAGAGGTTTTGTGACGCAGGGGTCTGCCTAAAATGTGAAAAATGCACCTTAAAAGCCTCAGAAGTGACGTACTTAGGACTTTGCATTGATGTGACAAAGTTGCACCCATTGGAAGAAATGAGGAGACATCCCTCCACCCAAATATGTCATTAAGATTCCTTGGTATGGTCCATTACTATGGAAGCTTTATTTTGAATTTAGCTACAACATTGGCACCACTACACCAGTTATTAAGGAAGAATCAGCGGTGGCAGTGGAAAGAGCCACAAGAGGAATCTTTCTCAGTTGTGAAGCAAGCACAACAGTCCTCAAACTTCTTGATGCATTTTGACCCTGGGAAACTAATCATGCTGATATGTGATGTGTCCCCTTTCGGTATAGGGGCCGGTTTATCCCACAAAATCATAGATGGTTTTGAAAGCCATATCGCCGATAGAGAATCCTGCCCCCTATTCATAGAATCATAGATTTTCCAATGCAGAAGGAGGCCATTCGGCCCATCAAGTCTACACCGACCCCTGAAAGAGCACCCTACCTAAGCCCATACCTCCGCTCTATCCCCGTAACCCAGCACCCCCACCTAACTTTTGGACATTACAGGGCAATTTATCATGGCCAATCCACCTAACCTGCACATCTTTGGACTGTGGGAGGAAACCGGAGTACCCGGAGGAAACCCACGCAGACACGGGGAGAACGTGCAAACTCTGCACAGACAGTGACCCAAGCCGGAAATCGAACTTGAGACCCTGGTGCTGTGAGTAAACAACTGTGCTAACCACTGTGCTACCGTGCCATCTTTCTTTTAAAGGACAAATGAATTATGCAGTCTCGTGTTACCAGAGTTCTGAACAGCTGAAGCCCTACTTCACTCGACAAGATGAATTGACCTGTGAAGGTGGCTCGATTCTGCTGGGATCACGGGTGGTCGTCAGGCCAGGGGGCCCATCCTTCAAGAGTTACACAGCGCCCACCCAGGGCAGACAAGGTGTTGATATTGGCCCGCAGTTATGTCTGGTGGCCAATTAAAAAACTAGTACAACGGTGTCACCTTTGCTAAATGCAGCAATCTTTCCCGGCTTCTGCCACCGTACACCCCTGGGAATGGCCTGCTCACCCATGGACCAGAGTCGATTTCGATTATGCGGGTCTGTTCCTGTGCAAGCTAATCATAGTGCTGGTAGATGCCCACTCGAAGTGGCTATCAGTTCAAGAGATGGGGCCTCTACCTTGGCGGCCACTGTAGATGCCTTGAGCTGAGCTTCCCAAATCAATTGTTTCGGCCAATGGCAACCCCATCACTTGGGATGAGAGAAAATGGCATATGAAACAGAAGGTCAGACCCCTACAACCCCGTGTTGAACGGTCTGGCTGAGAGGGTTGCTCAAACTTTAGAAGAAGCAATGATAAACCTCTTCAATTTTAGTTGTTGTACAACTCCAATCCTCATTCAGCTGTAGGGGTCACACCAGTTGAGCTGCTCATGGGCCGTCGGTTGAGAACCGGATTGGATCTTGCATTTCCAAATTTGGCAGGGAGAATGGAGGCATGTCAGGCCTCCCAGAAGAGTCAGCGATCAGAGCAGCGAGAGGACAGGTCGAAATTCCACTGGAGGTTTGCCTTGGTTAGAAGGATGGGTTGTAGCCTAGTCATTTTCATGGTACCTGTTAACCATTGTAACTCTTATACATAGTTTGGGGTAGTGTGTTAAGGGACCTAAGGGGAAGGGACGTGGTAGCATGGCCCCTTCCATGGGCCATGTGAGCAGATTGGGGCCAGTTGTGCGAAACTACATGAACCCCATCCAGAGGGGAGTTTGTGTGGTGCCCTGGGAGCAGGGCCTTTTAGGCAGTGCGGTTGAGAGAGTCCTTTCATTAATATATCCTTTATTTGCTACTGAAAGTCTGCAGTATGTCCACAGCAACCAGAGGAGGGTTTGTCTTGAGAACTTCCAGGCCTCCTGTTGAAATATCAGCTCGCTTCTCCTTTCCACCTCTATTGTTAATGTCACCAGCTTCACATCAGAGAAACTCTCGCTGGCTTGGTGGTCAATTTTTTATCTTTTTCCTTCAAGCAACCCTCTATGACACTGTTCCAGCAGCTGCTTAGCCCGAATGCACTACCACACATTGCCGTTAACACCTACAGCTCTGTTTTGCTAGCCAAGCACACACCTGGGCTCCCTTCTGAGCATGCAGTCATCAGCAGCATGTTTTGCATTGGGCTGCAATCTAAATAATGTTGATGAGCAGGCAGCCTGAGGTTTTCCGATTATACATAAGCATCGTGTTGCCTACTGTACAAACAAATGACCATTTCTAGAGACGCACTTACGATGAAACACACAGCACTGTAGCACGCGGCCCCAGCCCAATGGGGGAGTCCCATATGGAGGGGTGATTTTTGGTACCTCTAAATTTGCTGAAAGGCTCATTTGAATTTCTTGAGCCTATCAGCAGGAAATACAGAACAACATCAGTCTCTGATTGGTGGACTCCCCTTTAGGGTAGGAAAATAGTCTCCCAGTTGTTGAGAGGTGAAGGGGATGTAGAACAGTTCAGACATGGATCTCCTGAATTGGAGTGAAGTTTCTGAACTTTCATTCAGTAAAGGAGCAAGGCAGCAGCCAGGTTTCTGGCATTGAGTCTGGCGGGCAGCCTGAGGCAAAAGTGAGGTTGCCAAACAAACATTGGGGTGCGAGCCTGCAAAACGTTCGGCGAGGTAAGGAGATGGCGGTCAGCAGATGTCAAGGGGAGCAGTGGTGCGACCTTTGACCTCCAGGGCTCAGGATAGCAGGTTGGCAACCAACCAAAACAAATAGAGACCAATAGGCCCGATAGCCAGCAGCTGCAACAGCCAGCCAGCCAGGAGCACACTAATTGGTCAAGGCTCTGAGTGAGAAACGAGAGGGTAGCAGAGCAGCAGTTGGGAGATGCGAAGAAGCCCCAGTAAAGCACCGGCATTGTGAATCAGGAAGCAGCCGGAGCGGGGCGACTCATCCAGAGCCAGAGGCCAGCCATGCAGGGCTGAGAGTGAGAGGCAGCAACCAACATCTTCTTCCTTGTTGTTTTTCCGTCAAATGTACTGCCATCTTTGGTGTCAGTCATTTCTCTCTCTGATTGAGGCGGGGCTCAATGTCATTGAGGTGGGGCTCATGTCATTGGGGGAGGGCTGCAATGTCACCAGGGGGTGAGGCGTGACGTGTGGCTCCCACAAATAGGGAGAGTGTTGAGCCCCTGAAAAATGTAAGTCCACCTTTGAACATTGATTTAACAAATGTTTACTTTACCAGATTTTGCACATTTGGCCCCGATGCCATGTCAGAAACATTTTACATTCACCAGCTTTTACTGTTTGATAAAAGGTAATAAATTAGACTAGAAAGCAATATTTACAGTATACATATTAACAAACAATGAGACAAATAGCTGACGTAATAAACACTTCCTTTACTGTAAAGAGTACACTATTTTGTTTGCTACTTGCCCTAATCGAACCAAACTGGCACAAATTACTTTGCAAAGATAGATTTTGATTTGAATTAACAGTATTTATTTAAAAGCTGAAGCAACTACTTTTTAATTTTGATGACATTGTAAGTTTTCCAAAGATCATACCACATGACGAAAATGTATTAATAAAGTTTAGCAAAGGAATTCAACAGAAAAAAGTAATGATTTGTTTACATATTCATCACAGTTGTCTTTCTATCATTACCATCCACAGTGGGGCAGAATTCAGCAAGCAACATTTTTGTCATTGCGGTATGATCTTTGACCGCAAAAGTCCAAATTTCAAAAGTTTTAATGCAGAAGCTGAAAATCTTATTGATTGCCCGAGTTAGACTGCATCACAAAGGATCTTAAAATGAATCTTTATCTTATACTGCTAAGATCGTTTAGTGAGCTCTTCTGAAAATGTGTTGCACCCAACACATTTGACGTAGGGATGGACAATAAATGCTGGCCTTGCAGCCACATCCACATCACATGAAAGATTAAAGAAAATAATTCAGTGATGAGATAAACCATTGCAGTGAAAGGTGCTGGAATCTCATTTTCTCCATCCTGTACTTTATCTTCTTCTCCTCCATGATGATTCTATGCAAGGATATAAGAACATAAGAACTAGGAGCAGGAGTAGGCCATCTGGCCCCTCGAGCCTGCTCCGCCATTCAATTAGATCATGGCTGATCTTTTGTGGACTCAGCTCCACTTTCCGGCCTGAACACCATAACCCTTAATCCCTTTATTCTTCAAAAAACTATCTGTCTTTACCTTAAAAACATTTAATTAAGGAGCCTCAACTGCTTCACTGGGCAAGGAATTCCATAGATTCACAACCCTTTGGTGAAGAAGTTCCTCCTAAACTCAGTCCTAAATCTACTTCCCCTTATTTTGAGGCTATGTCCCCTAGTTCTGCTGTCACCCGCCAGTGGAAACAACCTGCCCGCATCTATCCTATCTATTCCCTTCATAATTTTAAATGTTTCTATAAGATCCCCCCTCATCCTTCTAAATTCCAACGAGTACAGTCCCAGTCTACTCAACCTCTCCTCATAATCCAACCCCTTCAGCTCTGGGATTAACCTAGTGAATCTCCTCTGCACACCCTCCAGCGCCAGTACGTCCTTTCTCAAGTAAGGAGACCAAAACTGAACACAATACTCCAGGTGTGGCCGCACTAACACCTTATACAATTGCAACATAACCTCCCTAGTCTTAAACTCCATCCCTCTAGCAATGAAGGACAAAATTCCATTTGCCTTCTTAATCACCTGTTGCACTTGTAAACCAACCTTCTGTGACAAATGCACTAGCACACCCAAGTCTCTCTGAACAGCGGCATGCTTTAATATTTTATTGTTTAAATAATAATCCCGTTTGCTGTTATTCCTACCAAATGGATAACCTCACATTTGTCAACATTGTATTCCATCTGCCAGACCCGAGCCCATTCACTTAACCTATCCAAATCCCTCTGCAGACTTCCAGTGTCCTCTGCACTTTTCGCTTTACCACTCATCTTAATGTCATCTGCAAACTTGGACACATTGCCCTTGGTCCCCAACTCCAAATCATCTATGTAAATTGTGAACAATTGTGGGCCCACCACAGATTCCTGAGGGACACCACTAGCTACTGATTGCCAACCAGAGAAACACCCATTTATCCCAACTCTTTGCTTTCTATTAATTAACCAATCCTCTATCCATGCTACTACTTTACCCTTAATGCCATGCATCTTTATCTTATGCAGCAACCTTTTGTGTGGCATCTTGTCAAAGGCTTTCTGGAAATCCAGATATACCACATCCATCAGCTCCCCGTTATCTACTGCACTGGTAATGTCCTCAAAAAATTCCACTAAATTAGTTAGGCATGACCTGCCTTTTACGAACCCATGTTGCGTCTGCCCAATGGGACAATTTCTATCCAGATGCCTCACTATTTCTTCCTTGATGATAGATTCCAGCATCTTCCCTATTACCGAAGTTAAGCTCACTGGCCTATAATTTCCTGCTTTCTGCCTACCTCCTTTTTTAAACAGTGGCGTTACGTTTGCTAATTTCCAATCCACCGGGACCACCCCAGAGTCTAGTGAATTTCGGTAAATTATCACTAGTGCATCTGCAATTTCCCTAGCCATCTCTTTTAGCATTCTGGGATGCATTCCATCAGGGCCAGGAGACTTGTCTACCTTTAGCCCCATTAGCTTGCCCATCACTCCCTCCTTAGTGATAACAATCCTCTCAAGGTCCTCACCTGTCATAGCCTCATTTCTATCAGTCGCTGGCATGTTATTTGTGTCTTCCACTGTGAAGACCGACCCAAAAAACCTGTTCAGTTCCTCAGCCATTTCCTCATTTCCCATTATTAAAACTCCATTCTCATCCTCTAAAGGACCAATATTTACCTTAGCCACTCTTTTTTGTCTTATATATTTGTAAAAACTTTTACTGTCTGTATTTATATTCTGAGCAAGTTTACTCTCATACTCTATCTTACTCTTCTTTATAGCTTTTTTAGTAGCTTTCTGTTGCCCCCTAAAGATTTCCCAGTCCTCTAATCTCCCAGCAATCTTTGCCACTTTATATGCTTTTTCCTTCAATTTGATACTCTCCCTTATTTCCTTAGATATCCACGGTCGATTTTCCCTCTTTCTTCCGTCCTTCCTTTTTGTTGGTATAAACCTTTGCTGAGCACTGTGAAAAATCGCTTGGAAGGTTCTCCACTGTTCCTCAACTGTTCCACCATAAAGTCTTAGCTCCCAGTCTACCTTAGCTAGTTCTTCTCTCATCCCCTTGTAATCTCCTTTGTTTAAACACAAAACATAAAACAGAGTGTCAGAGTGTCAGAGTATCTGCCCTATCTGTTCCCATGAGCGGGAGGTGGGATTGCTATAATATGTTTGGGTCGGCAATAATTTATGCACCTAGTCATAGAGGTTTACAGCATGAAAACAGGCTCTTTGGCCCAACTTGCCCATGCCGCCCAGTTTTTAACCACTAAGCTAGTCCTAATTGCTTCCATTTGGCCCATACCCCTCTGTACCTATCTTTCCATTTCACTGTCTAAATGCTTTTTAAAAGACAATATTGTACCTGCCTCTACCACTGCCTCTGGCAGCCAGTTCCAGATCTTCACCTCACCACCCTCTGTGTAAAAAAATTCCTCCTCGGGACCCTTTTGTATCTCTCCCCCTCTCGCCTTAAACCTATGCCCTCTTGTTTTAGACTCGCCATCTTTGGGAAAAGATGTTGACTTATCTATGCCCCTCATTATTTTATAGACCTCTATAAGGTCACCCCTAAGCCCCCTGTGCACCAGGGAAAAAGTCCCAGTCTATCCAGCCTCTCCTTATAATTCAAACCATCAAGTCCCCAGCATCCTGGTAAATCTTTTCTACACTCTTTCTAGTTTAATAATATCCTTTCTAGAATAGGGTGAGCAAAACTGTACACAGTATTCCAAGTGAGCCTTACTAATGTCTTGTACAACTTCAGCAAAACTTCCCAACTTCTGTATTCAATGTTCTGATCAATGAAACCTACCATGCTGAATGCCTTCTTCACCACCTTGTCCACTTGTGACTCCACTTTCAAGGAACTGTGAACCTGTACTCCTAGATCTCTTTGCTCTGCAACTCTCCCCAACACCCTACCATTAACTGAGTAGGTCCTGCCCTGATTCGATGTACCAAAATGCATCGTCTCACATTTATCTAAATCAAACCCCATCTTCCATTCATCGGCCCACTGGCCCAATTGATCAAAATCCCGTTGCAATCCTGGACAACCTTCTTCACTATCCACTATACCACCAATCTTGGTGTCATCTGCAAACTTAAGAACCATGCCTCCTAAATTCTCATCCAAATCATTAATATTAATAACAAATAACAGTGGAGCCAGCACTGATCCCCGAGACACCACTAGTCACAGGCCTCCAGTTTGAAAAACAACCCTCTACAACCACCCTTTGTCTTCTGTCATCGAGCCAATTTTATATCCGATTGGCTACCTCATCCTGGACCCCATGAGATTTGACCTTATGCAACAACCTACCATGAGGTACCTTGCCAAAGGCCTTACTAAAGTCCAGGTAGATCTCATCTCCCTTCTTGGTAACCCTTCAAAAAACTCAATCAAATTCATGAGACATGGGGCGGGATTTTCCCGTACCTGGCAGGGGGGGGAGTCCCGGCGGGACGAAGAGGCATGAACCACTCCGGCGTCAGCCCGCCCCAAAGGTGCGGAACCCTCCAAACCTTCAGGGGCTAGACCGGCGCCGGAGTGGTTTGTGCCCCACCGGCTGGCGTGGCAGGCCTTTGGCGCCACGCCAGCCGTGGCCGAAGGACTCCGCCAGCCGGGCAAGTCCGTGCATGCGCAGGAGCGTCAGCGGCTGCTGATGTCATCCCCGTGCATGCGCAGGGGGGGGGTCCACTTACGCGTCGGCCGTCGCGGAGGCTGACACGGCCGACGCATAGGAAAAGAGTGCCCCCACGGCACAGGCCCGACTGCAGATCGGTGGGCTCTGATCGCGGGCCAGGACACCGTGGGGGCACCCCCAGGGCCAGATCGCCCCCCCCCCCCCCCCCCCCCCAGGACCCCGCAGCCCGCCCACGCCGCCAGGTCCGGCCGGTAAGGGACCCAGTCTAATCTAAACTGGCGGGACTGGCAAAGAACCAGCAGAACTTCAGCGCATCGCGGGCCGGAGAATCGCCTGGGGGCCGCTGCGAGCGGCCGCCTACCGGCGCTGCGCGATTCCTGCCCCTGCTGAATCTTCAGTGCTGGAGAATTCGGCGGACAGCGGGAGCGGGATTCACACTGCCCCCCCCCCCC
Source organism: Scyliorhinus canicula (assembly GCF_902713615.1). Lineage (NCBI taxonomy): Eukaryota > Metazoa > Chordata > Chondrichthyes > Carcharhiniformes > Scyliorhinidae > Scyliorhinus > Scyliorhinus canicula. Next base: position 105,195,396 of record NC_052151.1, read on the forward strand.
GGCGATTCTCCGACCCGGCGGGGGGTCGGAGAATCCCGCCCATGATTTTCCACACTCAAAGCCATACTGACTGTCCTTAATCAGTCCTTGCCTCCCTAAATGCTTGTAGATCCTATCTCTCAGAATACCTTCTAACAACTTACCCACCACAGACGTTAGGCCCAACAGTCTGTTTTTCCCTGCGGCCCTTCTTAAACAAAGGGACAACATTTGCTGCCCTCTACCTAGGTGAGGGACATTCATGGTTTGAAGACCCAATGTGATGTCGATGTGTTATTGGTATTCCTGGCTCTTCCTATCTTTGAATGTTGGAATAACTTAGCTTTACTCTGTAAACCATACTGCCAGAGGCTCATATTGTTACACGCACATGAAGACAGAAATGTAATTGTTTCCATTTTTTCAGCCTAATATGAACCCTTGGTATTCGAGTGCTCAAGCTATGCAAAGGTGGTGTTATAATATATTTAGGATAGACCAGCACTGTTTACAATCTATATTGCTCTTTTTCCTCTGTCATTGCGAGACAAATCAAATCCATGGGAAATACTTTGGGGGTTGGTTTTCAACTCACCAAAATTGGCAATTGTAGCCATCTGGGATGGCCACTTCCAGAATACAAAATGGATGTTTGCAAAGACTATAGGTAACTATGGACAATGGTAAGAAAGCAGGCAGGCACAGAGCCTGGATGTGTATTGGAACCACAGCCCTCAGACGAGACTGAAACTGTAAGGCAATTAGCATATTGATGGCCCATCTCCGGGAACAAAGGAACAAAGAAAGACATAAACAAAGCAAGGCCAACGGCCACCAAAGACATGCCCAGCCATCAGGGCACCCACCCCTTTATTGGTCGAGATCAATACCAGTGATCAAGATGCGGTCCAATTAATTGGGGCCAAGTTCAAGGCCCGCCAAAAGTGCACGAAGCACCTTCGGGTATAAGAAGAAGCCCCCGAGAGAGAATCGCTGTCTTGGACTCGGCTCTCGAAGTGGAGAGACCCGTCCACCAGCTACACCAGAAGCAAGTAAGTCCAAGGCCAACGCTCGCCATCAGACGGATGACCTTAGCTGTTCTCCTGTTACCTCTTCATACCCAATAGCCTCAGATCCGAACAACGTCCATTGTTCCTCTGACTGAGTGGGCACCCTAAGTTAAGTATAGGCGTTAGCGTTAGAAATAGTTTAGTTTATGGTATTTTGTGCATGAGTAGATATTATTGTGTGTGTAAATAAATAGTATTTACTTTGAACTAACTAACTGGTGCATTGGTTCTTTGATCAGCATTCGGGTTTAACCTTGTGGCGGTATAGAAAGATACCTGGTGACTCTAGAACAAACATAATCAGGATTAAGGAAGGCAACCATATTGACCGCTGTATTTATAACCAGATAAATATAGCAACACAATCACATGGCAGGAAAGGCCGCAAAATGCATTTGGTAGACTTATTGGCCGATTAATACCATTTTAACAAGGGCCACTGCTGGGTAGCTAAAACAACCTGATTTTAGCTGATCGCATTTAATATGCAATTTGGAGTCATTTGATATTCACCATATATATTCGGACTACTCCTGTCAAAAGATCTCAAAAAGGTAAACTTGAAAATATCATTGGGAGATCAGGCGTTCTCATCTGAGCACCAAAGAATTGACCTGAGCTGCTGCAGTCCTGGGTATCGTCACATCCCATGACTCAAAGTCCCTGGTCCATACCCTGCCACTTGTACAGATAGCTGCCTCATGTCTGCCGGTCAAAACTAATGATCGACCTACAGCCCATTGTTTCTATTTAAATAAGCATAAGGGCTTAAAATAGCTGCTCTTCCTCACTGTCTGTGCTGGTAGATGGGCGGCTAGCAGATATTGCCAGTTGGTCGCCCAAAAGCTAAAACCTACCCGAGTGTGATACACTTAACCAACTTGGAACAGCCTCTTTCTGGTGTCACATGCTTAATCACTGATGAAGAAAATACTATTCAACATTGTAATATACTGCTGAATGCAAATATATTTGACCCAGGGGACTCAACCAAGTGCTCAATATGTACCAGCACCTGGAACAAAAGTATTTTTAGCCTCACTCAATGCTAACACCAAGGAGGTCTTATTGTTGTTTGAAAGCAGGGCACGGTGACCTCTTTAACCTTCTATGTCCCAGTGAAGAGTTGAGAATTGCTGTTATAAGAACATTGAATGTTTAGGATGAAGAAATGTTTCTTGGCACTGGTAGGACAAAAATTAAGATCTTTAATTGGATATTTCTTCTGCCCAAATGCTCAAGTTACACCAAGGGCAACAAATTATGTTAATTTAACCTGTGGTCAGATTCTGGGTCATTTGGCTGACATCACTGAGTCTGCCTTGTTTATCCATCATGTAAATCATCTCAAAAGTTCCACAATGGCACATTTCAAAACGGAATATAATCTCAAATAAAAAGGAACACTGCGAAGAAAGTACTCCTCAGAGTGATTATCAGAGGTACCTTCTCATTGTGTGTCAACATTTTTAACAGTGAGTTTTCAACATCATTTTGAAAGTTATTGGAAACACCAGAAACTGTTAGTCACGTGCAGTATTTGACAGCATAATTCTTATCACAATTTTAGCATAATGAAATGGCAGCCATATTTTTAAAATAAATAATGTGTGGAGCTACATTTGATTAATGAAGCATGGGCGGGAAAGAGCGATGTAAAACGACAGAAAACAAAGTATTGGAAATATATCGAAGCCTGTAAATTTAATAAAATTAAACATTGAACATCAAGGTTTTAGCGTGAGGTGGTTTAAAGAAGTGATCGCTAACCGAGGGAAGATGTCAATGGGTTGAAAAATCTGCAAACTGTTTAGCAGAAGAGCATAAAATTGTTATGCACCATTGCAGATCATAGAACATACAGTGCAGAAGGAGGGCATTCGGCCCATCGAGTCTGCACTGACACACTTCAGCCCTCATTTTCACCCTATCCCCGCAACCCAATAACACCTCCTAACATTTTTTGGACGCGAAGGGCAATTTAGCATTGGCCAATCTACCTAACCTGCACGTCTTTGGACTGTGGGAGGAAACCGGAGCTCCCAAAGGAAACCCACGCAGACACGGGGAGAAGTGCAGACTTCGCACAGAAAGTGACTCAAGCCGGGAATCGAACCTGGGATCCTGGCACTGTGAAGCCACAGTGCTATCCACTTGTTCTACCGTGCTACCGCTGAGATCCTCTCAGGGAGGCCAGGGATTAAGTCAATGTGAAAGGAGCCCAGAAAATAAAAACATTTTCATACAAGGAAATTGAAAAAAAATAAAAGCAAGATGCAAATTCAAATGCAAACAGGAAATGCTGAAAACTCACTAGGTTACCAGTTCCAAAGAAATAGGGAAATAAATCATTATGTCAAGTTCCGCAAGGGCCAGGATCGGAAAATTGGGCTAGGAAATGGAAGAAATACACATAGGTTTCTGCCTGACATGGAAAGAGTGCATGCGGATAATGGCATGGAAACAGGGGAATAAACAGATGCTGCTGCTGCCGCAGTTGCATTGCAAAGTTCCAGTGATCGAGAAGGTGGCCAATGGATAAATAATCCCAATGCAAAGGTAGTCCCTCTGGAAGAGGACACAGGCTGGGAAAATATCCTGTTGCTGGGATCAGCAACAGTCATGCAGAGCTTACTGTTGTTTAGTCTTCAGCTTTAACTCAAACTCAGGTTGGTGGTCAGAACCTTTCCTCCCTCTGCTGGTCATACCGTGTGTTTGGCCAATTCCAAATCAGTTTGTTGCAGCTGTGCATCCCAGATGAAACCAGCTTATTTAGCAAATAATTGGCATAAAATTAATAATTTTCTGCAGATATATTTCTGAACAGGCTGTGATAGATTGACCGACCATTATATACCCCGCCCCCAAAACCCAACTCACCGAAAAGGGGTTGCACAGGCCCCTCCGCACCTCACCACACACAGCAGGGCCCTATCCCCGGTGTAGGACAAATCCCGGCCTAGCACCTTGGAATTGCCAGCCTGGCACCCTGGCAGTGCCAGCTAGGCACTTTGATAGTGCCTGGGTGGCAGGCTGGTAGTGCCAAGGTTCATCAGCAGTGCTATCCTGCCCAGAGACCACCTGGGTGCCTCCGATCACCTAGGAGACACCCCAAGTGCTGTTCTGTCTGGTCCCCATATGTGTCGCCTGAGATATCTAAAGCAAAAAGATTAGATCCCAGGGCCTCGAGAGATCAGGCGAGAGCATATTAGAATGAGACGTATTTTATTTATTCATTTAGGGGATATGGGCGTCCTCTACTCACGAGTGAGCCCTGACATTTTTCCCCTCATCCGGGATGCGCCCACCTACTCCGAAGCGATGACTCTCCTGAAGGGTCATTATGTTAAACCAGTGAATCAAATGTACGCCAGGCACCTCCTGGCCACGAAACAGCAACTCCCCGGGAGACTCTGGATGATTTCTTGCGAGCCCTACAGATCCTCGGTAGGAACTGTGACTGCCAGGCAGTGTTGGCAGTCCAACACACCGAACCTTTAATTAGAGACGCTTATGTCACGGGCATGAAGTCTACGTACGTCCGCCAGCGGCTACTGGAAGGGGGTACGCTCGATCTTGCTGGGACTAGGCAGCTCGCTAATTCATTAGACGTGGCCTCCCGTAACGTGCAGTCCTACGCCCCCGACCGCACGGCACCCTCGTGGGCATCGTGGGCCCCACCAGCTGCCGACTCCAGCTCACCGCAAGCCTGCACCACGCAGCAGCCAGCCAACTCTGGGGGGGCCCCCAAGTGCTATTTTTGTGGACACAACAAACACCCCAGGCAACGCTACCCGGCACGGAGCGCGACCTGTAATGGGTGTGGAAAGAAAGGGCACTTTGTTTCCGTTTGCCAGGCCCAGTCCGTCGCCGCTATTTCCAGGCCCGGCATTTCTACCCCCACGTGCGACCCAGAGGCGCCGCCATCTTCCCCTCTGCAAGCCTCGTGCGGCCTGTGGGCGCCGCCATCTTTGATGACGCCCGCCATGTGCGCCCTGTGGGCGTCACCATCTTCAGCGCCATTTTGGATCGTATCTCGGGACCCCTGCTCGTCTGGCTGTTTGCCGTCTACTGCTACCTCCGCCACCGCTGATCAGCCCGGGACCTCCCAGCATCTTCCACAGCTCGCCTCCATCACCCTGGATCAGTCTCAGCCCCGCAGCCTCGCGACCACTACGACGACAGTGAAGATCAATGGGTACAAGACAACCTGCCTCTTTTGACTCTGGAAGCACAGAGAGTCTCATCCACCCCATTACGGTAAGGCACTGCTCCTTCCCGGTACATCCCGTCACCCAGAAAATCTCGCTGGCCTCCAGATCCCATTCTGTTGAAATATGGGGGTACTGTACCGCGACCCTCACCATCCAGGTGTAGAGTTCAGCAACATCTGGCTCTATGTCCTCCCCCATCTCTGCGCTGCCCTGTTACTCGGCCTGGACTTTCAGTG